>NW_028185150.1:2794925-2816412 GCF_003343005.1 Rhea americana
CGACCCCCCCCCAACTCCTCCGCGCGCGGCAGGGGCCGCGGGGCCGCGCCGAGCCAGCCGCCGGCGGGGAGTCGGCCGGGGCGCTGCCCGGTGCTTCCGGTAYACGCGCGCATGCGTGGCGGCGGCGGCCGGGAGCGGCTGGGCGCTCCTCGGCGCTCCTCGGCGCCGAGGTGGGGGCCCGGCCGGCCGGAGGGGCCTGGGTGGGCTCTGCCAGCCCCCGAAGGCCGCTCCCGGGAGCCCCCTGCTCTCTAGGGGGAGGCTGATCAGTCGGAGCTCAGGCGTGGTGTGCGCGGTTGTACCTGGCGTGAGCTGCGCGCCGAGCGCCTTCCCCTTGCTCCTTCCCCAGCTGCTGTCGTCTCCCTTTTGAGATGGGTCGCTGCTAGCGATTTCGCGCTTTGCTGGCTCTGCGCTTCATCGTCTTCAACCTGAGAGAAGCCAGCTGAGTTACACTTCCCCAAGTAGTCGTTCAGCTTATTAATGAGAATGCCAGTTAGGCTGTCGACTGTCAACGATGGGAGTGATGTGCGATAAAGGAAGTGTATGGGGCCATGTGCTTAAAAATTCACTTTACAGTTGACAGCTATTATTTGATCGGTGTTGGCTGGTATTGAAAAGATTTGGAAAGAGAGGGACTTTCACGTTTTCACTGTCTGCATCTTGTTACCCTTTAGGAATGTAGGAAGCAGGGCAATAGTATCATTTTGTAATGCGCTTGTGAGTTTAGCGCAACCGTTGGTACCTTCCTGAATCATAGAACCGGTAAAGCTGGAAGGGAGCTCTGGAGATAAATGATTTACGGAGAGAGGGAACAAGTAGTTTGCAGCTTTTTTTCTGATTTAGCAGATGTGCCAACTTTTGTGCAGTGCAATCTGACACTTGCAGACATCTGTTCTAGTGGAGAAACTCCTGTATGGTATATAGTGTGCTGTTAAGGATAGATTGTTTAGCTGGCTTTTTATTTGAGTTGAAGGAATAGAGAAGACTAACTATTCATAAATGTTGGGAGAAGTGCTATTTTTGTCTGAAGTTTTGATTCGTAAATGTGCATAGTGAATCCATTTCCTTCAATTCTTTTTAGAGTTTTTTCCAAAGCAAGTAGCAATGAAATAATTGCTATTTTTGATGTGGAAGAATAACTAAGATGGGATAACAATTATCATGCCATGTCACAGTGATGAATCCTACTTTAGGTAAAATTTGTGGGACATAACATTATAGTGTGGCAAACTTGAAAATGAAGAGAATCTTGAATTTGGGAATTTCTCTTCATTATATGATTCATTATTGATTATGTGCTTGCAGTGGTTTGAAGTATCTTTTCAAAACAAAATCTTTGAATCGTCTTTGTAAAAGGAAAGCTTTCCTGTGCGTGGCCATTATACCAAACAATGTTGAATTTATTTTCCCTTTTATACTGATTATTTGCTCTATTTATGTTCATCTTCCCTTTTTTGCCCAAGGTTGAAACGTCTCATAGAATTCATCACCATAATGATATTTCAAGTAAAATCTGATCTATTTAAGTATATTGTGAGCTACTGGCAGATGCATGAAAAACTTTTGAGTTTTGGATTTACTGAAAAGTTCTCTCTTTACACTCTATTTGGTTATCATTTTTTGCCTCCCTGTTGCACTCTCTTCCTCTTGTGTTGATGCTTGTTCACCACTGCCATCTTTTGGATGGAAACAGGCCTGCTGCATGATTACAGTTGTCCTCTAGTGGTTGGTTTGTAAAGAGAATATAAACTTTACCACAGTTCTCCCTTGCTGGAGACTTGTCTTTAGAGAATATGGCAATGGTTTAGTATGGTTTAGTATGACTCAGCAGCAAAGACTGAAGATTATCTTGTGACATATATGCATGATTCTGATCATCACTTCTGTGCTTTTTGTTCCCAGTTTCCCAGGGAAATCCAACCTGTGTGATTGCACCAGTTTTCTGCCTTTTGCCTTCTAGGTATAGAACCTGTTGAACCCAATTTTAATGAAGTGTGGAAAAAAGTATAGAGGTCTGAAAGATAATTGCATTTCTATATGCATTTTCTAAGAAATGGATGCTGGGTGAAACAGGCTGAAATCTGTACTGTTTTTGGGAGGAAGATGGGTGGAAATATGTTCTACATTCTCTTTGACAATAGTCATCTAGCAAGTCAGCACATGTACATGGGCCAGCTGGCCTGTGTGCACATCATGTTAGCTGCAGCATGCTACCTCTGTCGGGTGAAAGCATCACAGGGGACACAAGCAAAAATGCCCACTTTAGGGTGGTATTAGGGACAGTTAAGGCAATGAAGAGTATCTGTTGTAGGTACTAAAGAGAGTAGTCCTCTTCTAAAAGGAGCAACTTGTTTTCTTTTATCACCCTTCCCTTGTACACTCTGTCCTCTCTTAAATTATAATTTCTCCTTAATTTTTCCTTAAGCAGTATATTTCAGTATACTGACCTACAGCTGTGAAGGTGCTATTTTTGAAAAGGACCTGTTTTAAAAGGTAGGAGATCTGTTATGTAGCTCTAACAGTGGTTCCCTGAAAGTCATTTAGAAAATTTTGTAGTCTTTTGATATATGTGAAATTGTGTTTGATGCTTTTCAGGAAGCTGCATATATTTTATGAGACTAACTCCACATAAAAATCTTCAGTCTTAGACTTATCAAACAAATTTTAGTTGATCAGTACAACATGCTTTGTACTAACCTGATATAAAAAAATGTGTAGAAGAATGTCAGGCTGTAAAGATCTGATTACATATGTAAGCAGTAATGTAGCTATAATAAATCAAGTAAAAACTCAGATTAAACACTTTAACTGAAGAGGATATTCTCAGGTGTATTTTTACAGTTAATGTTTTCATAAATGACTGTCATTATTGTTAGAACATTGCTGAAGTGAAGGCAAGGATAATGTGCTCATTAAAAATTCATGTTTTCTTTTGTGTATCTTTGGAATTAAAAATTCCTTCCATCTAGAAATTTGTAGTGCACCCCACCAACCTCTCAGACCATTTTAGGGGCAAATAGTCTGCTTTTTAAGTTACAGGAATACAGAATATGTTAAGTGTTTTCTTTTTAATGAGTATCAATAATTTTGTGGATAATGCAAAAATATTTCAAAAATACTAAGACTGGAGAAGCATAGGCTGGCCTTTTACTTAGTTATACATTCTAGTATAGAAATAATATTTATTTTAGAATGGCTGTGACAAATAGGATGTGATGATCATCATTTGGAATCAAATATTGTAATACAGAAATACTTGTGAATATTAATAAAGGAAGACATTAACACTGCTGTGATTTACATCTGAATTCACAATTTCTGTATTACAGCTTCTTTAACACCTTTTCAAGAGTGGTTTTACTCTGATGTATGTAATGGTAAAGGATGGACTTATATCAAATTCACTTTGTTTGCAAGAGGTTTCTGTTGTTATTAACTGTCAACTTTGCATATGGTTTCAAGGCTCTGACATAAAACTTCTGCATTTTTTTTTGGTGCATTTTCAACTTTAATAGAAATTCTACAGGAAAATAATAACTGGAATTATACTTACACAAGACTATTAGTAATAAATTGTGTGGACGTTATTGGAAGCAAAATCTGAAGATGGCTGACTTGCTTAAATGTAATCTGCACAGCATTAGTTATGGTGATCTGAGGAAATAAAGTCCTCCAGGCTACTGTACCTAATAGGGATCTTTTTGTATCTTTGAGAGGAACAGATTATTTTTACTTGCAAATAGAACAAATCATATTTTACCAGATATGTACTTTTGGTTTGATTAAAAAATACAGAAAGGTAGTTCAGTATTAAAGTTTGAAATTAGAGCAGTGCTAATTGGGCTTCTGCAAAAGTGAAGCAGAACAGGCCTTGGAAAATGAAATGACTTTAGTGTCTCATGTGGGACGTGTCAGAAGTAGGAATCAGACTCCTAGACCTCTGACTCTGGAGCCAAACTTCAGGGCTGTCCTTCCTCCCTACTGGTAGATTCACTAGACATGTTTATTTTATAAATCTAGATTAACTATGTGACAGTACTGAAATATTCCAAACAGTGACTGTAATAAAAGTATCATAATATACAACTAAATTGACATATATGAGTGTCCAAGAAATCTAGGCCAAGAGACATACCACTAGTTAATACTTTTTTCATATGCTGTACATTAAAAGTTCTCATCTATCATCAACTGACCTGAATTCATGAGGAACTTGCTTCCATTAGAATACCAGAACTATGTAGCTTTAGTTTCATGCCAGCAGTGGCATTGTTAAATTGTGAATTTTTTGTTGAGGTATGGGACAGAAATCTTACTGGCAACTTGCAGGATCCAGTATTAGCACATTTAAAAAGTACATGGGGATAGAACATGCAGGAATAATTGACTGAAAGTCCCCCAAGCATCATTGCTTTGAATGTCATTAGCTATTTCTCCAGTGTAAATGCCCACATAGCTAATTGTTGCTGCAGTGTCAATTTGACTGAGTGAATCACTGAAAACTTTTACTCTGGATGTTTCTGGGGAAACTTCTCTCTTCTTGTTTGCAGAGAATGAATGGGCTAATTTAATGCCTGTGAATATCATGAAACCTTGTCAATGGACTCAAGGGACAAATGTCTGTTAGGATATATTAAAACAGTGCACAACAAAAAGGTGTAGATGTCATTAAGTTGTTAAAATGCATTTTTCAGAAGAATTAGCTGTTTCTGTCAGATGGACTTGGTGTCATAAATACATCTTTATTCAGAAAATTTCATTCTGTGGATAAATCTGTGGGTAAGACATCAGAGAGATAAGAGAGAAAAGTATAAGACCCCTTGGCAAGGTTTTACACTGAAGAGAAACTCATTCTTTCATTTGCTAAGTTGCTGCCATTGTATTTGGACTATGTGAGTGCTTTTCACAGAAATTCAGTAGCCTCAGCTGTCACTGTTATAAGTACATTCTATGTTTACCTATGCTTACTGTACTTTTGTTAGAATTCATATAAAAGTAATTAAGTATATGAGACTTGGAAAGAAAATAATATCCATGTTTGCTGTGTGATCTGTATCTTTTTTCTTCACCATTGCACGTATCGTTGTGTGATGCTTGAGGAGCTTAGTTTGAATAATAGATTATCTTTGAACAAATCCTTGAGAAGCAGTGTTGTCTAGTGAACTGGAATGCGTGAGATCTGTGTCTTATTTCACTTTCTGCTATTTGCTTTCTGAGTGACCTTTGTCAAGTCATTTTGGGTGCTTATCTTTGTTTCCTTACATTTAAAATTCATTTCTAAAAATGCTGTAAGTTTAAAGAGCTGAAGAAAATTGCAATGAAAGGTACATGAGTCATTAGTATAGTAAGTTTAGAAGTTCTTAAAAGGAAAAAGAAATCTAGGGAAATTTTGGAGAAAAAGAATTTGCTTAGTATAAGCAAGACAGTTTTATACACTGTATGGCTAGCTCTGGATATTAGTACAGTAAGCAGTATTTTAACTGATATACAGATACTTATGCTGAAGAGTTTGGGCCCTTATCAGGATCCCAGTGCTCTCTGACCAGGTTCTTTGAGATGGTCCACACACAGAGATGTTTATAACATTTATATAAATGTTTATTTCGAAGATATTTGATGCTACACAGGATTTTTGATTTAGCAGAGTGATACAGCAATATACTGAAATCACAATACAAGTGTATACACAGGGCAAAATATAGCAAAATTGCAATATACAGTTCAGTCCCAATACCGATGTGATTCCCATTACTGGTCTCTAACATGCATACCGTCATGATGCTGAGTGTCCCCAGTCACCCAGAAGCAATATGTGAGTTAAAACAGTACCATCCTGTTGCTCTCTTTGAAAGTCTCTTGTTGGTTGTTCAGGTTTTATACTTGACGTTGGGCCAAGCCACTTAGGCAGACCAGCATGGGAAAAGTGTATACTCAGGGAGACGTTCACGCTCTTGAAATCAGGAAGAAACACTTATATCAGCTGATCCACTCAGCTGGGCTATAGTCAGCTGATTCAGCCCTTTAATGTTAACTCAGTACTGAATTGAAAAAAAAGAAAGGATGTAGTCATTTTTCTCTATGTCTGAAAAGCTATGGGTATTTTAAAGTTTTTTGTTCTGTGTATTTGTGTTTTAACATAAAACAAACCGATTTTTGGGGGACTTGGTGCTTGTCTGCAGCATCTTCTCCACAGCCCAATTGGAAGAAGATATTGTTTGGGAGGAACCTCTTTTGAAGTTTTCTCTTTTTTTAGTTTATTTTAATGCATATAGGAAGAAGTGAATGATGATCTTTGACTACCTAGTACAAAGGCATGTAATTTTTTTCATTTTTGTTTTATATTGAGTCATATGTAACTCTTCTGCGCTGAGGAATAATATTATAACTCGCTGTGTATAATTTAGTATATGCCCTTCTACTTATGCTTAGAAACTAAGGAATTACTGCGTTTTTTTAATTGAAGAACTCAAAAAAAAAGCTCTGAAAAGCAAGCGCTTGCCAAGGATTAATTTATATATGTAGCTCCTTTGCTGGTAGCTCCGAGTATTGTAACTCAGGAAAGAGAAATGCTGTACATTTCATGGTGAAACATTGAAGCTATCTCTAGGCTAAGACTTTTGCAGAATAATGAAATTTCAAGGTAATTTTTTTTTATATGCCACTTAAGGAATATATAAATAAAAATTAATTGAGGAGGCAGTTCAATGGCAGGGGAAGTCTAAGTAACTTGGTTTTATGTATGTTCAGATCAGATTGATCATTTTGTTCTTTTTTGTTACTGTTGAAGTAACAGTAATATTCTTTCTTGAAGTAATGTCCTTTTTTGTAAGGAAGAGGGTGAAGAAATCCTTTTAGGAACTTCAAGTTACAAAAAGAATTTACAGCTGTGGATTTATGCTAGAGGAGACAGTGGCAAGTGCATGTTAAAGTGCAGTTCAGAAAATACCATTTGTATTTGGTATAAAAAATGACTGCATCTATTTATAGTTCATTCCTGTCTTTGCATTGGCACAAATAAGAGTGTGTGAAAAGGTGCTGTTTGCCAGGAGAGAGTGATGAAAACTTAATAGTCAAAGCTTTTATCGGATGAACCGTGAGGTTCACTGAATGAAGCATTAGCTAGCAGATTGGATTCTGGGAGGTGATGCAAACAATAAATTTCATCTAACAAGAATTTCCCACTGTCGCTAATACTGATCCCGTTGCCAACTTTGTGGGCTGTTGTGTGCATAACGTTCCCAGTGTTTTGAATGCCCTGTGTGAAATCTAGGCTTTACTGAGACTAATAACGATTTTGTGGCTGATTTCAACAGGTTCAGAATTTTGTTCCTTACACTGTAGCCTGCCAAAGAGCACCTAAATTGTATAGCATGCAAAATACTGATATTGAATGTCCATTTGCAAATTATCTGTGATATTACTAGCTAAACTAGTGTGAGCAGTGATTAGACTTTTTGCAAAATAGTATACAAATAAATTATTTTTATGCTCACAGATACTCTTCAGAGGCAGTTCAGCCTCCTGCAGTTCTTAGGTTGAGCCAGGCCTAATTCCTCTTTACAGAACTGCATTTAAGTTTTGTTTGCATTGTCCTGCTAGCTGCATTTCTCTTTGTGTGGCCTTAATAGCAGCTGTTGCACCAGAAGTCAGTTGGGAAAGAATTAGGCTGAGTGAAAAGGCTCTGTCCAGCAAAAGAAATCCGGGAATACTTTAGCATTCATCTTTATTAGAGCCATACAAAAAAAAATCTTTCTCTCTCAAGCAATAGAAAAGGTTGTCACATTGAAGTGACCTGATTGTTACCAAAATAATCTTGGAAATTTTGCAGTTTAGACTATGTAGGAAAAATACGTGTTTTTACCTTATTGGGGGAATATATTGAAAGGATTTTTCCCCACCATTTCTATAAGACTGTGAAGGCATATACTCGTTGCGTTTCTGTTCATCATGTCCAGTGTATCATTTCCAGCTTCTGCTATATTGTGTTATGTATCATAAATTGGTGTTACCTTTGGTAATCTTTGTAGATTGCTGTTTTCTGATGAGAGATGAGCAGTTCAACTATGGAAGAAAAGCAAGTAGTTAAATGGTGAACCAGAAGTTGCTTGATTCTTTCAAGTCGGGCTTCTGTTTTGGCAGGCCGTGTTGATCTGGTTTGCGTCAGTATGCAGTAGTCAAATCTGGGGTTTGCCCTCTTGCCTTGAAACAAATTTCCATTGTGTATTTGCAGCTGATTCCTTGTCTAATAGCATGGGCAGCTTCATGTGGACCTTGCTGGATTTGCTTTAGCTAATTCTGAAATTGGAATCCTTCTGGTTTAGGACCTCATATTGTACAGTGTTTTGATGAATTGCGTAGAATCACCTGTCAGAGCTGCGAAGGTAGTTTGCCTTACTGTCTGTTCTATCCTGTTTGTCTAAAGATGAATTAACCTGTTTTATGCACTGGCAGTTGCCTCTTTTGGCAAGATGATAATTAATTGCCTTCTTGACCTGTTAGGATTCATGACGGAAAGGTAACAAATAACATCTGTAAAACTGAGTGATATCATTTCTAAATGTCTTTCGCATCCTTTACTGTTCCCTTGGGCAAAAGATACGAATTAGAGCAAGGTGCTGGGACAGTATTTCTGTCTCTTTCTTGAATAAGGTTTTATTCACAGGCTCCATAAATATGTCTATCAGCAATGAGATCTATTGTTGCAAGACAAGCCTGCCATTAGGACCAGAAGGTTTTAAAATCAATTTTTGGGTGATATGTTTACTGTTAGCAAGTTTTCCAAAAGGAAGGCTAATAAATAATATTTACTCATCAAAACCTCATGCTTTTCAAAACATCAGGTCTTTTCCAGTCCTGCAAGGTGACAGGACAAAAGCAGAAACTTCATTTTGCTGTTTGTAACTTTACACAGATTTTAACCTTTGCAGAAAGTTTAATTTATACACTGTCTGTATGAATAGTCCTGGCAGTTGGCATAGTCCCTTGAAGAAGTCCCTTTTCCAGTGAGACCGGATAATGTATTTCAGAAGGCAGATCTCACAGCTATTAAAATATTAATTCTGTGAGTAAACAGAGAAAATATTCCTCCTTTAATTCACAGGAGCAAATTTCTTTTCCCTGGGAGAATTGTCAATACAGAGATTGAGAGATTTTATCAGCCTTTACATCTGCTTGACAACTACTAGTTTAGTAAATTTTGCATATTTTCCAACCCACCTTAGCCAGTGTTGCTTCCTTCTGGGAAGACTGTTCTTTTGTTTTTGTTTCCGGAGGAAGAGGGAGGAGATATTTGTGTGCTATTTGTTTTAATTCAGAAAGTCTGTAACCAGACAGGCTGTCTTCTATCAGTGGCACGTGTGTGGAGTAAAAGACGTGTGGATGCTGGTGCAAAAAAGAATAGGCAAACTATTCTAGTTATTTTGTTTAATAAATTAGATGATAACACTGCACATAAGTGCAGAATAAATATGGGAATTGCTCTCTAGTTTATTCTGAACTTCTAGTCTACCGGAAGTCTACAATATAAATATGTATATATGCATCTAGCGTTTATTACTCTTGAGCTTTTTTTGAAATTTTTAAAATTTATTTGTTCTTTCCCTCATTAATTTTTTTCTGAATTTATTTCCATGGGGACAGTAATACATTATCCTTGAAGTGGGAAATAAAGAATGCTAGAAACAACAAGAAAAAAGAAAATATAAACTTTGTTAAGTCTCGGCAAGTGTAAGGAGAATTGTCAAGGTAAAGATGAAAAATATATTTGTGGGGAAAAAGATGATGTAACCCAATAAATATTTTATAGAGAGAAATAGTAAATGAAAAACAGTGTCTTTATTCTGGATAATTACTACATTTTTGTTATAACTGTCATCCATTTGATAGTAAGTCTGTGGCTTGATTTTCATCATCTTTAAAACCTGGAAAGAGAAAGTTAAGAGAGTCGTCTTCTATATTAGTGTATCAATCATGTTATATTATAATTCAGTTGATGATTAAGCAAGGGCCAAAAGCGTGGTATCTTTCAATCATAAAATATACTAGAGTGCTTACTAGTCTCCTAATAGTCATTAGAATAGTAAGAAATGTGTTTTGAAAAGACTGTTCTGCTTTTATATATGTAACAACTCTAAAAATCATTTTGGAATGTGGAATATCTTTATATGTTCTGTTAGTTCAAAAGAGACTTGTTCTGGTTGGGGCCTTTGGACCCTGACGTCATGTAAATATTTTAACTGTTTTTCTTTCCTCACAAGCTGGGGTTGCTGATAGGTATGACTTGAGAGAGGAGATGGAGTAATGGAAATTGAAGTGTTCTTTTGAAGTGTGGAGCTACTTGCCACCAATTCAAGGAAAGGTATATGAATGATGGTTTTATATCTTGCATATGAGTTTTTGTCACGTTTGGAAACCTTGATGCTATGACATAAAGTAATAATGTAGCTAAATGATATTTCAGATCCTTCTACTTTTATTTATTTAAAAAATCATAGCTGAATTTATTACTTGTCCAGTCTTTAGTCTTGTTTAGCAGTCATTTTTTGGCAATCTGTTAAAGGTAGATTTGGTGACACTGAAAGCTGTAAAAGCCTTTTTTCAGCTGAATGTTCTATGACAGAAATTCTTTCTAAGGAGCTATATATTTAAGGAACTGCAGATTTCCTTACCTTTTATTATTACTGGGTCTGTGTTTCAGGATTTGGAATACTGAAGAAATTACTTTACTTTTACTGACTTCTCTTACGGTTTTATTTAAAATGATTGCATCTCTATGCTTTCAGAGAAAAAACCCTACTCTTTTACTACTTTACATGCTGGATGTAGAGATACTATTTCATATTCAGACTATCGATAAGGAGATAGTTGTGAAGAAGTTTTCAGAAAACTTTATTGATGTCTCTTTGATCTTTTCAAATATTTCATTCTTTACTGTAGATGAATAGTAAATGAGAATGTTTCCTATGGAAGACTTTGACAGTGTGATAGTTGTATATATGTGTTCAGGAGAATGTAGCTATGACTCAGTTGTTACGTGGAGTGCGCTGGTATACTGTAGAGCTTTGCCTCAAGATGTGATAACAAAAGTTACTGACTAAAATGTTACATTTTAGACACTAATCCCGATAGCTCACTTCACAGAATAAAGCTAATCCATTCCTTGTTAGAAGTGCTTCCTTCAGCTTCTGAAAGATGTAACAAATACCCTCATGCCTAAGCTCTGCAGGGTTCCGTGTGCCTGAAAATACAAGAGCAGGAGCGTTTGACAGACAGRTTCTGCAAGAGGAGCCATAGGACTCTTTCTTCCCCTCCTTTCTAAAAGTAAAGGGTAGCTTAAGGCAATGCATAGTAAATCCAACTTTTCAATTTCTAATATTCTCGTATAAGTAGTCAAAAATAAGAAGCAGTTTTTGGTTGTGGCAGCTGAAACAAAATGAGTCCCAGCTAACTGCAGAAAGTGGAAATGAACCTGAAAGAGCTTGGAAATACAATTCACAGTATAATAGGTTAGGTTATGAATCAGGACTTTATTATCTATAGTTTCTGTAGGTCTTTTTAAAAGTTTTATACTTCACTGGAACCTAAATGTTAATTCTTAATTAAATTTAATTAACTAGTGATTTTATATTTCCTTTATTAATAAACTATATGTCCCGTGTTAGTTTTTGAGATGAAATCTGTCTGTTAGGTTTGGTATATCATGATTTTTTTATTGTGTTATTTATACATTCAGTAATTTTACTATATGCTTTCCAGTAATGTTGAGGTAAAGACAAGATTAAGTTAAAGTTAATAAAATAGCTCTTCTGTTTTTAGGACTGGATGCTGTAGTTTAAGTAAGTAAATTAGAAAAATTGCTATTTTACTAGTGTCTTCTGAAGAAAGCAAAGAAATAAGTACAGCTTAAAAGCCATGCTTTTGCAAATAGAACAGGTGTGTAAGATGTGGGTTTTCTTTCTTCCTGATTTTGTTTTAGTCTGGCATAAACAAGGTTGTGATCCAGCAAAATATTTATGTACATTTAAGTTAAGTATGTTCTTGATTAAGGATAAATTGAGGCATATCAGAGTGCTAAAGCAAGACCAAGTGCTTATATGAACAACACAGCAATTGTCAGAAATGTTACTTTAATCACTTTTGTGATCTCAGTATATGTTTTGTAAGAATGTGAATTGATAGTATCCCAGAACAGTCAGTGGCAATGACTATCAGCACTGGACTGGCAAGAGTAGTTTATGTATAGAACATTATAGAAATGATTAAGGACTACACAGCGAGAAATAAACAGACCAGGAGGCTCTTGCAATGCATTGATGATAACTTCTTGTCACAAATGGAGGAGAAGCGTACGAGGAAGCGTGTCCTGCTGGACCTTGTCCTTACCAACAGAGAGTGACTGGTTAGTGATGTGAAGGTTGCGGGCAGCCTTGGCTGCAGTGATAATGAGATGGTGGAGTTCAGGATCCTGCAGGAAAGAAGTAAGGCAACAAGCAGGATTGCAATGCTGGACTTCAGGAGAGCAGACTTTGGGCTCTTCAGAGACCTGATTGGAGGAACCTCATGGGTTAAGGCCCTAGAAGGAAGGGGGTCCAGGAGAGCTGGCTAGTATTCAAGCATCACTTCCTCCAAGCTCAACAGCAGTGCATCCCAAGGAGGAAGAAGTGCAGCAAAAGGGGCAGGAGACCTGCATGGGTGAGCAAGGAGCTCTTGGCCAAATTCAGACAGAAGAAGAATGTACACAGAATGTGGAAGAGGGGACAGGCTACTTGGGAGAATTATAGGAATGCAGTCAGAGTGTGTAGAGATGCGGTGAGGAAGGCTAAGGCCCAGCTGGAATTGAGTCTGGCAAGGGATGTTAAGGACAACAGGAAGGGCTTCTTCAAATACATCAGCAGCAAGAAGAGGACTAGGGAAAATGTGGGCCCACTACTGAATGGGGCGGGTGCCCTGGTGACAAGGGATATGGAGAAGGCAGAATTACTGAATGCCTTCTTTGCTTCTGTCTTCACTGTTAAGAGCAGCCCTCAAGAATCCCAGAGCCTGGAGACAAGGGAGAAAGTCTGGAGAAGGGAAGACTTTGCTTTGGTTGAGGAGGATAGGATTAGAGACCACCTGGGCAGGCTAGACATCCACAAATCCATGGGCCCAGATGGGATGCACCCACGAGTACCGAGGGAGCTGGCGGATGTTCTTTCCAGGCTGCTGTCCATCATCTTTGAAAAGTCCTGGAGAACTGGAGAGGTGCCTGAGGACTGGAAGAAAGCCAATGTCACTCCAGTCTTCAAAAAGGGCAAGGAGGAGGACCCAGGCAACTATAGGCCAGTCAGCCTCACCTCCATCCCTGGAAAGGTGATGGAATGACTCATCATGGATGCCATCTCCAGGCATATGGAGGAGAAGGCGGCGATGAGGAGTAGTCAGCATGGATTCACCAAGGCGAAATCCTGCTTAACCAACCTGATAGCCTTCTCTGATGGCCTGACTGGCTGGGTAGATGAGGGGAGAGCAGTGGACGTTGTGTACCTTGACTTCAGCAAGGCTTCTGACACTGTCTCCCATGGCATCCTCCTAGAGAAGCTCTGGAAGTGTAGGTTAGATGAATGGACAGTGAGGTGGATTGAGAACTGGCTGAAAGGCAGAGCTCAGAGAGTTGTCATCAGTGGTGTGGAGTCTAGTTGGAGGCCTGTGGCTAGTGGTGTCCCCCAGGGCTCAGTACTGGGTCCCATCCTCCTCAATTTTTTCATCAGTGACCTGGATGAGGGGACAGAGTGCCTCCTCAGTGAGTTTGCTGGTGATCCCAAGCTGGGAGGAGTGGCTGACACACCTGGGGGCTATGCTGCCATTCAGAGAGACCTGGACAGGCTGGAGAGTTGGGCAGAGAGGAACCTCCTGAGGTTCAGCAGGGGCAACTGCAGAGTCCTGCGCCTAGGGAGGAATAACTCCATGCAGCAGTACAAGCTGGGGGCTGACCTTCTGGAGAGCAGGTCTGCAGAGAAAGACCTGGGAGTGCTGGTGGATGACAAGTTGACCAGGAGCCAGCAATGTGCCCTTGTGGTCGAGAAGGCCAAGGGTATCCTGGGGTGCATTAGGAAGAGTGTTGCCAGCAGRTGGAGGGAGGTGATCCTGCCCCTCTACTCAGCCCTGGGGAGGCATCATCTGGAGAACTGTGTCCAGCTGTGGGCTCCTCTCTCCAGTATCTCCATGTCTCTATTGGACTGAGTCCAGCGTAGGGCTACGAAGATGATCGGAGGGCTGGAGCATCTGCCCTGTGAGGAACGGCTGCGAGAGCTGGGCCTCTTCAGCCTGGGGAAGAGACGGCTGAGGGAGATCTTATCAATGTGTACAAGTGCCTGAAGGGAGGGTGTCAAGGGGATGGGGACAAACTCTCTTCAGTTGTCCCGTGTGACAGGACAAGAGGCAATGCGCAGAAACTGAACCATAGGAAGTTCTGCCTGAAAGTGAGGGGGAATTTCTTCACTGTGAGAGTGACAGAGCACTGGACCARGTTGCCCAGAGGGGATGGAATCTCCTCTGGAGATCTTCAAGGCCCGCCTGGATGCAACCCTGTCTGACATGCTCTAGGTGACCCTGCAGAGCAGGAAGGCTGGACTAGATGATCTCCAGAGGTCCCTTCCAACCTTACTGATCCTATGATTTTCTGATTCTATATAGATGAGATGGTACTTTGCACATATCCAAGAGATTCAGAACAGGTATCTTAAGGGAATTGACTATCAGAAACTAAAAATAAAAAAATGGAGTTAGCAATGTATTGAATATAGAAACTTTAACACTTACTTAAACTATATTGATGTTTCTCCTTTTTTTTGTTGTAGTTAAACAAGATTGTGCATCTCAGTCTTTGTTTTCCATCTCAGAAAATTGCCCTGGACCAGCTAAGGAGTTGCTAAGCAGTTCCTGTGGACCTACACATCTATTTAGATGTAACGAAGAAGGGAGATACAATACCTTCTTTACTGTAGAGCTGGGTTATCAGACTTCTGGAAAAAGACTATATTTGCCCTGTGATTGTTGTGCTAGTGTGCATGTTTAAATGGTTATTGCATATACCTTGTACAGGAGAAAAACCTGTTCGATTTGCTTACCTGGAGATCCTCTGTTCAGTTTTCTGTTGTCTCTGTGACTGGCCCTGAATGCTGTGGTGTGCATTTTTGGGGCAGGTTTAGCTCAGTTGGTTAGAGCGTGGTGCTGCTAATGCCAAGGTTGTGGATTCAGTCCCTGTATGGGGCTATGCTGCGGGTTGGACTAGGTGATCTGCAGAGGTCCCTTCCAACCTTATCGTTCTATGAATGCTTAAAACTAAATAAAAAATTATTTATTGTGGTGGGTTTTTTTCTTTTCTTTCTTCCTTTTTTTTTTTTTTAGCAGCATTCTGTTAGAGCGCTTATTTTGTGATTATTCAGGAGGATTATTCTTATGTGGGGTCAAGAAACAGGCTCATTAATTTACTCAGATCTGTAAATCAAATTTCTGGGCATAATTTGTTTTTCAATTCTTTATTATGTCCCTATGATAATAGCAAGTTTGATGGCTAATTGCAGCTAGATGTTTAACTTATGTCATTTACCAGAGTGCTATTGTGATGAAGTCTCATACCTGATTTTTAATGCTTACTAGTTTAGAGATATTAGAAAACAGTAGGATTTTGGCACTGCACAGAGCTATTAAGAGTTCCACTAATAGCAACAGTTACAAATAGAAATGGGAGTATAATATAGAATGCAAAAAGCACAGGCTTTACTTACATTACTTTGATCATGTTTAGAGCAAGCACACTTTGAACTCTGGCCAGCCAACTGCCTTACCTTACTTGTTTAAGTATTTTCTTGCTGTACAGGATCCAACTCGTATTATATATTAGCTGTGGTTCATTATCGGACATTTACATATGTGTTATGATTATAATATTTATTAATCTTAAGATTTTTATCAGGCTTGGATTATCATGTTATTTAAGTGATGTGAATGTAAAGAGTTGATGAGAGCTGTATAAAGCAGGCTTGATTTGCAGGGCTGGTGCTCAAATTGAAATTTATTTTTTGGTCCTTAGCTCCATGTGCATAGCTTACAAAAAGCTGCAGAAGGTAAATATCCACTGATTTCAGTTGCTTCTACTAATGTCTAAATCTGTTTCCAAGTGAACACCAATCATGTCTGAAAACTGTCACCATATTTGGCCTTAATTGATAGTCATCTTTGCAGCCATCTCAGAAGGGACAAAGATGGAATTTAGCCTGTAAGGTATTTCTTTCAGACAGATTTAAAGGTTAATGCAGTCTGCTGTGCTGTTCTCTGTCTGTCTACTCATGAAAAATATAACTGCAAAACAGAAGAACAGTTACTGCTCTTTTCTGTTTCACTAGTGGAACTTGATTCAAGATTTCAGCATTGAAACTCAGCGGTAATAATTTTTCCTCAAAGATAGTTCTTTTTCAAGTGAAGTGTGTAACTAGGTATAGACTATGTATCTTTCTTTTTTTTTAAATCAGATTTAGGTTATCAGTTATGTTGCATGTGGTGATATTTTAATTTTTCCCTCCTTTTTATGAAAATAAAGAAAAGCACAGCTGAAAGACAAAATTTATTAGATTTTTTTTTTTAAGAAAAGCTTCTTTGGGACTTATAACTGCCAATTACAAATGCAGAGCTTGAAACTTATCTATACCTCTGATTTTTGCTCCCCATCCCCCCAAATCCTTTGTCTTTTGAGCAAATCTTCTTTTAATGCTTTAATTTACCTTGAAAGAGGCATTTTGAGTTTTCCATCATGCAAACTATTCTAATTTTTTTTTGCAAAAAAGATAGAAAAAAGAAAAATAATATTTAACAAAGAAAACATTGCATTGTTACTCACATTGGGTAACAGCGTGTTGCATTGTATTGCATGTATGTATTGCATACATACCCACATGTGCTCACTTGTATTATTTTATTATTCTTTGAATGAAATGTTGATGATAACAAATTCAGATAATAAGAGACTGACACCCAGCTGGGTAGTACATTCTAAGTTAAATTACCAATCATTATGCAACTTCAGCTGCTTTGTCACTGTGTGGTTACTACTTTGTCCTCTTACAATTAAAAAAAAAAATAGACAGCCTGATAGAATATAAACACAAAAGGAAAAACTTCTGTTCCTTCTCCCTTTCTCATCTGAACACAAAAAAATAAGCAGAAGCCCTTTCTTTGTCTCACATCCTTGGTTTCAAGCCTGTGTTTAGATCCACCTAATTTGGAATTACATTTTTTTTTTAGGATCGTGGAATGGCCCAGAATACTACAGTGCCTAAACTGAACTTTGAGTATTGGTTAGATAAGGCTATTGAGTGGGGACAAGCCACCACTTTGGAATCCCAGAAAGATGTGTGCTATCACTTGCCCCAACTGCAGGAGTTTCTACAGCAGACTTATGAAACTTTAAAACATATGGTAAGTAATTTAACAGGAAGAATGCACTGTTTTGAAGACAGCCTCAGAAACAATCTGAACTATGTTTTGACAAAACCAGAAGCTAACAGCAGCAAAGAAACTTGTGGTATTGATCTAATGTATTGCTGGATCAGAGAGGCAAATTGGAGAAATAGCCACCGGTAATGCAAACAGGAATGTGCTTCCTGTTTCCCTGATTTATTGTGAAAGGAGATTTTTCTTCTTGACTGGTTATGTTGTCATGTGAGAATTCCCAGCCAATCTTGTAGCCTGTTTAAAAACCTCTTTAAAATAAACAAGAACTTGATTCTAGTTGCCAGGTCATAAATTGGATTATTTAAAGGCCTTAACATGCAAAATTGTAATTGATCCTTTAAATCTTAGAGAGTCTGCTGACATGCTAACCCCACTGCCGTGGCATACATAGTGAATTCTAGAAATATGGCCAGATCATTGGCATATGCTGCTGGCTGTTCTGTTGAGTAATTTAATTGTTGCCTGTACTCACTAGATTGCTTTTTCAAATAAGTTTTATTATTTATGTGTACACTGGAAAAGTCATGCTCAGGAAAACATATGTAGTCACTTTAATTTTCCTTCAAAATACTGTATTATGTTATGATATTGAGTGTCTATGAAAGTATTTCTTTTTTAATATTTTCTCAAGATTACAGGGTTTTTCCCTAAACTGAAGTCTGAATTTTCAAATAAAAGATTTTTGGGTAGGCATGCTTCATCCTTTGTGTGTATATCTGACAGAAAAGATAAAATCCAACACGAAAAAATATATATTATTAATGTTGCTACTTCAAGTAATCTGAGGCTTGGCCTGAAATGAACCTTGTGCATATGGCCCCAGAAAGTCTAGGGCTCACTCCAAATGGGAGACAAATCTAAGGAATTTATTGCAGCAGCAGGCGTTCTTGCTACTTATTCATTATCTTAGCACAGTACCATTTTTAAAAGCCTTCATTTATTAGACAGTAAAGCTACAAAAATGGAAAAATAAGACTGATTACACAGGACTGTGTATAGACTACTCTGCCTACTTTTATAGTGAAGCTGTCTTGTTTTGTTAGAAGTTAAATGATAGTTTGTTGCTGACTAGTTGTTATGTCATTTAATTTTACGCAAGCAAAAGCAACAGAAAGATAATTAGTTTTATGCCATAGTGTGTATTAATTTCTTCAGAAACTATGATAAAGCATATTAAAGCAATGAAGGGCAAGAAAATATATTCTAATTGTGCTTCTGTTATCATAAGATTGTTTACAAATATACTTTCATGATTATTTGGGAGAGGATCTTTTCTATCACAATTAAGTATTAGTTGAGGAAATTAGCTATTTAAGTTTTGCCTGTTTTTATCTATGACATTATAGCTGATTTCAGGAAGTCTGGCTGAGGAGATTTTGCTTTCCAGAGCATTTCACAGCAAAATCATTGGGATTGTAATTTACAACAATCTATATCGTTAACAGTGCTCCAAACCTACTTCTGAGGCACAGTATATTTATTATGTTTTTGTTTGTTTGTTTGTTTTTAAACAGAATTCAACTGTAGCAATCCAGCAATTCCCTTTAATTGGCCAGCTTCTAGGAAGACTCTGTTGGAATCCTTTTGTTATAGGATATGGTGAGAACTTGTAACGATCTTTCTATAACAGTTCCTAAAATTCTGTTGTCTAGAAAGTAGCAAAATCCAACTTAATGTGTACTGTGATTTTTATATAAAAATGCTGCAGAGATATGACATAATAAAAAAGGAATTAGAGGATAATAGACAACTATTGATAGTGTGTGGCATTTAGCAGTCTTAAATTTACTTTTGATTCTAATTAATTTCAAGGATTATTTGCAGCATCTTGACTTGGGAACAGTAGGTTTTAAACCCAATGAACTTTTATGTGCATCATGATTTCTGGTGTTTTTTTTTCTGTTTCATTTTATTTTTTTTTCGGGTCCCAAAATGGACGTAATCTAGTATGTCGGATTACTTTCAGCAGAGATTTCTTCCAGTTACATAGCAAACAAAATATTCTGTTATATATGTTAACATAAAAGAATTAAAGAATTCATTTTCTCTTTTGTCATTTTTATTAATAGAAAGCTGTGATAAATTCATAATTATATTTTTTTATAGGTTTTATTTTGCATTTCTTTTCCACCTCTGTAAATTAGTGAAAATGTAAATTAAATCAGAAAGCAAAATATTGAAGTGATGACATGGAAAGAAAAAGTATTAAAAATGAATAGCCTCTTATGCTTAGATTGTATGTGCGTGTGTGCATGTGTGTACACATGATAACAAAGAGGAAGAAAGAAGTTAGGAACATAAATGGTGGTTGGAAGTAGCATAAGCTACCTGTGTTACATCATCAGCAGTTCCAGAACATCAAACAGGAACTGAGATGTTGATCTACTGTTAAGCAGAAAATTAATTTTAAGTTATGCTTTCAGCCCCCAACTATATGTTTTCTATCTTATCAATTGACTATCTTGTTAATATTCTACTACAACTACAAAAAAAAAAAATTGCACTCTATCTTCTCTGGTTCATGCTTCCTTTTGGGGAAATACGGGAAAGGACTACTTTTGTGGTCTCCTGGAATGGCTTATTAGATCAAGCACAGCATTAGGCTAAAGTGATTATGTGTCTTCTGGTTTGGATTTATCTTCTTCCAGCTGGTGTCAAGAACAGGCAGAGTGAATGTGTCTGTGAAACACGTGGTTGACATATGTTATGTCAGCATTTCCATTTGTGAAGAAAATCTGAGAAGGAACCATAGGTTTAAACATAGCTGACTTTCACTAAGCAGCAAATATATGCTATTGTGGCACCTTCTGAGAAAAACCGTGTTTTTTCTCTGTGGACCTCTTTGTTAGAGGGGAAACCATTCTCTTGCAATGGAGAGCTTCTCCTTCTGACCATATTTCCAGTTTTGAGAGTATCAATAATTATTAATGTTTACAGTTACATGTATGCTTTACTTCTCAGGTTTGCCCTGGAATATGCAAGTCTTTAGACCACTGGTGTTTTCCAGCTGACAATATATTAAGTTGTAGAGTGAGATATCCCTCATTTTTCATCCAAGTTGAAAGGCAGTTGTCTTTGCTTTTTTGGCTCCTTTCCACAACATTCCCAAGTATTACCTTCTTGGTTTCCTATTATTCTCTCCCCTTCTTTGGTATCCCTCAGCATTTTCTAAAGCAGAAAAAGCGCTTTTGCTACAAGTTGTTCATTACTTCTGAAGATAGCAGAAGGATGGATTTTTACTTTCAGCTTCTATGTGTGTAGAGAAGGGGTGAGGAAGAACTGGTTTAGTTTGTTTGTTTTGTGAGGAGTGAGGGGAGTTGCCTCAGAGTTGCAAGCAAGCCAGTTCAGAAAACTTAACTTGCTCGTAATGGAATTCTTCACTTTACTGCTTAAAGATGGGTCAGGGAGATTTCCTGATGTCAGCTGACCTGAAGATGGCTGCTTATACATTGCCATCCCTTCCTCTTTTTAGAATCACCTGAGTTCTCTTTGGACAACTGGTATTTTAAACTCATCTGAATTTCATTTGTTTGGCACAAGTTCTGAAGATCTTTAAGATAATGTTGGTTATACCAGATGCTGACTCTCAAGTGGGTTTCACGTAATTTCTCATTTGGATAAATAGCTCTTTCAAGCATATATCTAAGATGCGTGCTTATGTATGTGTTCATTTCCACAAAAAGTTCAATTTTAGCAAATCTACCTTTTTAGTATATATAAATATGTATATTTTTACCAGAAATTTTATGAAAGGCTTCCAAAAAGAATATTTGATTTTAAAATCAGAGCTTTCTCATGGTTCCTTGTTTCTGGTCCAGTTCATGACAGGGTAGGTATAAATGAACTGAATCATAGGCTGATCCAGACTGTACTGTGTTATAGAAAAGGAATTACAATCTTTCCCCCTTCTTCTTCTTCTTTCCTTCCCCCTTCTTCTTCTTTCCTTCCCCCTTCTTCTTCTTTCCTTCCCCCTTCTTCTTCTTTCCTTCCCCCTTCTTCTTCT
>NW_028185150.1:2816727-2827665 GCF_003343005.1 Rhea americana
CCTCCTAGGAGACTGGCAGGGACAGGTTTCTATATGTTTCAGAATAAAACATTCCTTAAAAAAAGAGCTCAAGAGGTCTTAAATTTCCTATAGAAAAAATTCATTCTTTTAATTGGAGTTGCAACATCAACCTACTTAAGTTCAGGAGAAAGTTAGTGAGATTTTTCTTTAGTATAATTTCTACCTTTAACTTAGCTAATTTTGTTCCTCTGGATGTGCTTATCAGGTATTTTAAATGCAGTAAACATTCTTTCAACCCATAATAAGATCAAATATGTTAGTTCATGTCTTGATAATGGCTTTCAGTCCATACCAGGATGATTAGCTTTTCTTGGGGATCACAATTACTAGAAAAATGAGGGGGGGGGGAAAAGGACCACTAACTTTTCCTTGATTCTCTGTGGTAGGTCTTTTGATGTGATTGTCTTTTGCAGTTTCTGTAAATATGTTTAAAAAGATTGCTGTCCTGTTCTTAAATCTTCATGTATTTCTGTCCCAGTCTTAAAGCAATTGTGGAAAAAAAGAAAAAACAAAACAAAGCAAAACAATGAACCTGAGAATGGCACCCAGAGTGTTACTCAGTACTTTTGCAAGAGGACTGAATGACAACTTTTCCTTCTTTTCTTGACCTAAAGGAGAGTATAGGGCTTTCAGTTGTGTCTTGGCCAAAAAGTGATTTTGACTGGTAAAAATGCTCAGCTGTAGATACTTTCAATTTTGAAGGAACTGTGAGCATGGCTATGACACAAATATACGCTCGTTTCAAGTAGACTGAGTTTTGAATGTATCTAGCTAAATCTGTATGAGCTCCTTATGTTGGCAAATATTATATAGGAAACTATTAGCCTCATAAAAACCCATGTTAAAAAAAATCCCCCCAGCACACAATGGCAGAATATCTCAAATTATAGTTAGTTAAATGTGTTAGTTAAATGTCTGATAAACTTTTTCTGTGCAGAGATGTTAGTCAGTGGTAGGCCATTGATGGCCTACAGGCTTGTTAGACATTTATTGAGGAATACTGGTTTATAGCAGTATTAACATTTCTGATCACCTGGTAAAAATGCAGACATTACTTACTGGCAAAGCCCGAAGAAAAACTAAAAGCTTCAACACAGCATTTCTGCATAATATTGCTTTTTACATATTGAGATCAGCAGAAATAATTTGTTGAACGTTATAATATTCGGATTCTCTCTTAATACAAATGAGTATTGCTACATGAGTTTTAGAAATGACRTTATTATTAAAAATAGTAGCACTTAGTAAGTGAATATTGTATCAAAGCTGCAGTAGTACATCTGATTTTTATAACTTGTGTTACCATGATGCAGTCTTACTCTGGATGAAATTCAATATAGAGGCTCTTAGTATATGTCATAAGAACATTTTTATTTAAAAGCTAAATGAAAGTGAAGTTGTGGGAAACAATTGTGAATTAAAGGGTTCTTCAACTGCTTATTCCAGATAATCAGCTGTTTTGTAATATGCTCTGTGCATATGCAAAGTAGCAATATTGCGAAGTATAGTAGGATTTTAGAGATGGCATCTTCTTAGCAGTAGTAGGTTAGAATCAAGTATAAACCCAATCTGATTCTGAACAGAACATCACAACAGGATTTTTTCCTATTAGTATTCAGGGATTCTGCTGTCTGTCAGAAATGTCAGTTTCCTGACATTAGAGAATCTTAATTTCATCATAAAGAATTTTAATTTGCTTTTACAAAAAGCACCATGTTTTATTTTCTTGTTTTGAATGATTTCTTGCATCTAAAACTTTTTTTTTCAGAAGCAAATGTTCTTTAGTTGTGCAAACTTTGTACACTGTGTACTACTGTAGAAAATTGTTTATTATAAGTGGTATTACTTAGATACTTAAATTCCTCAATGATAGCTACAAGTATTATTTATTTAAAAAATTTGGTAGGCTGTACGCCTTTCTTAAGGATGTCTAAATATTGTATAGATTTTAAAATTGTTGGTAACTTTTTTAAATTGCTGTTGAAGGAAATGATTATACAAGAACTACATAGGAATAATGTTAAATATGTGGTCTATGAATTTAGTAGAATAGAGGCATTATGAATTGAGACCAATATATAGCCCTTTGGTTATGGAAATGGATAGGAATTGTTGTGTGTAATTCTGTCTGTTTTTTTTTTTTCTTTTTTTCTTAATGTATCCTTATTTGCTTTTTTTCCTGCAGATGAAAGCCAGAAGACTCTGATGTGGTGCTTATGTTGTCTGTACAGCAGTGAACCGCAGAACCCTGTGGAACTGAAGGCCAACAGCTGGATACGGGTAAGTGAATGAATCCTTCCCGGGACTGCTTTGAATTAAATTGATTATTTAGAAGTGCTACATCTACAGCATAGGAACATTGTCATTTATGAAACTGCTTCAAACACAACTTGAGTACGTATTGTGTTGAAGTGTGTTTATCTCTAATTATAACATGGTCTGTGCTAATCTGTCGTTTTAAAAGTTTTWAAAAAAAGAGTAGTATTTTAAATGGGATAATTTTAAAGTCTTTTAATCCATTCACTAATCCAGTAAGTGCGAGTAGAAAGCAAAGTCCACATATAAGAAGGGAAGAAAGTCTTATTAAAGAAAGAATCTTTCCATTAAAATAAAATAAATAATCTGGAGAAATGTCATAGTTTGTTTTGAAAATAGCTTATATTTGCTCTTTAATTTTGTTCTCTTTTGCTTTTGTTTAATCTCCTACCTCAATGGGAGTCAGAGAGGGGAGAGGTGGTGCTTGTATGTCGATTTAGATTTAGTTATTTAATGAATAATGAATCCTTAACTTTAACCTCAAATTCGTGTGTTTTACATAAGTACATCTATTCATATTTTATGTATTTTCACACTGAATCAGCAAAGCATGCGAGCATGTAAATAACCTGCAGCACACTGACACTTAAAGCTCTACATTGCTGAATAGGTATTTGAGGCAGCCATGTTGTTGACTTTCCATCTTGGCATTCTCCATGGAACCTTATTTGCATATGCTATAAAATACATTAACAATTCCATTGATATTTTTTTACCATATAGTCCTCACAATTAGTGAAATTATAGCAGCCTGATTATTATTTACTTATATTTTTGCTAAAGCTGAGGATGTTTTTAGGTGTCTCTGAGCTGTTCATTGCTAAGTAAACATTATTAAATTGAAGAGATGAAATTAACCCTGAGCTGCAGGGCTAAAGGACAAGGCTACTATGAGAGTCAGTTCTGCAGAAGCTGATTGCGATTCCTTTATGTAAAGGTCTGGAACTCCCCTTTTTCACGTCTTCTGTGCCAATGGAGGCGGCACGTATATGCATGGAGGTGATGCAGAACTCCATTCTGTGCTCTGTCATGAATCACTATGGCATCAATGGAATGGAATAGAATGAAATTTTACTTAGAAGATTTTTAGTATTATGGAAAAGTTGTCCTGCCTGGCATGAAACAGTAGATTATCTAAGCTATTTAAGCTATACAGAGAGGATACATAGAAAAAGCTATTTTTATTAATGCCTGCAGGAGTATAGATATACTTTATAAGAGTAATAGCACTGGAATTATTTGTATTGCAATTCACTAAGATATTTAATGGAATGTGAGAGTTTTATCCTTCATAAGATTTCATACATATTTATCTTTTAGTAGTGTTTTTTTTGCATAATTTTTAAACTGAGGATGGTGGGATGCCAAATTAACATTAAAATTTTGATTCAGAAAGCTTTAATAGTATTGCATCAGCAGATCTGCAGTGTAAAAGTATTATTCTTGCGCAAAACAAACTGATTTTTTTTCTTGTAGTACCATTATACTATTAATTTTGAGCATGTAGTATTTTGTTTAATCTGGACCAATTGTACACTATGCTGTGTTTGACTGAGTATATGTGCAAGCATGTAACTATTTTTGACTTGTCTATTGATGAAACTCTGATGAACTCTGATTTTGTCTGCTAATCATTTGTGAAGGTTACTAGGATAGGATAATCCTGTTGCCAGATCAAGGTTTTGAACTATGGTATGCAGTCCTTGCCTTTTCCCATTGTCCAGGAGTTTAATGTCACAATTTTCTGCTGAACTAAACAATGGTAGTGAAGAGGTTGTGAAAGACTTGTTTCCAAATATATGCAATGGAAGGATTATATTAATTTTTCCTTTGGGCATTGTGAATAGTCAGTAAATAATGTTATTTGCCTGTCAATACTTCTTTGAAAATGCAAACATAGCCTTTTCAAGTAAAGGGTCTTCATTTTGCCAAATACAGTGTKTACAGCAAAATTGCAACAGGCTTCCTGGAACTTCTCTATTTTTTTACAGAAATGTGAGAGACAACAAAATATTAATGTGATCTTGTTAAGAATTTTTTTCAATAGCAAACATGTAAACAGGTTTGAAAACTGTTAATTAACACGTTAAGCTTTTTGTATAGCCCCTGCTTATACAGCAGTTATCAAATATTGTTTGATTAAAAAGAGCTTTGTCTCTTAAAATTTCAGTTACAAATCTGAAAGCCTAATGTCAAAGATAGTCTTCTATTTGGGATTGTTACCTTTAGTATTATTCCATTATCACAGATTCCAAGTGGAAGACACATTAAAAGATTTGAACGAAAGTCTTATCTTCCAGAAGGAAGGTATATACCTATCCTCCACAGGCAAATCTTTTGATGTACCTTTAAGTCACATATATTGATTAGGTTTAAATTTGATGGAGTTCCATCTATTGTATCTTTGAATTGTATTAGGGTGTTTTGTAGTGGTTTGCTGCTGCTCAGATAGGTCAGATCAAGAAATGTACTGCCAATTAAGAACAGGATGTTTGAGATTTTTAGTGACGTTCTCCAGATGGCCTGGGATTTTTATGATCATTTTGACTTTTTTATTAAGCTTCAATTTTAATTGAGTTGGTTTAGTTAATGAAGCAGTGACCTTTCATCTTTACTGCTGAATTATGCCAGAATTTTAGGCAAAATGGATTTTTAGAGTCTTTGCTTTTTTATATAGTATTATATTTGTTTTATATAAGAGCATAAGAGCATATACTTAATGAGTAAGAATGTCATTCTTACCTCATTATGGATGTCTAAGGCTGTGATGAATTAACCCACCTTTGAAATGATGGCCTCTCAGTGGTGGCTCAAAATGAAATCAGTTGTGATTTCCTTCTTTAGAACAGTTGCACCTGCATTTAAATGTGTGATTACCTCTCACTGCAAATTTTGACTTATCTGTGGTTTCCCTTTCCTTCTTGACTGTCAAGTGTTTCTTGATTTGTATTTTGAATTAACCAGCTGTCTGATCAAGTGTTATCATATTTCTCTCTCTTGAGAATATTTTAGTGATGTATATTTTGATTATGCAGAAATATTCAGAAATAGAATTTAAGAAGCATTTTTGCAAAATGGGGAGTTCTGAAAAATTACAGTTAAAACTATAAGATTTGAGGGACTTACAGTTGTGTCTGTAGGTTGTTCATCTTTGCTTTACTGGGAATTTGCAAGCTTACCCAGTTACTTCTGGGAAAGCAAAGAATGTCTCATGAAAGTTACATTAAAAGTATTGAAAGAAAATGTTGAGGAAGAGAGTGAGAAGAGAAATGCAGGGTGCAACCAGAATGTTGTGAAAATAGCTGAGAAGAACACTGGAAAGAGGTCATATTAGAAAAAGCATAAGAAGTGTGAAACTGTTCATGTGTATTTACTTTGTAGCTGGAATGAGTTACCTCTGAAGCAGATCATCTTGTTAAATGCTTTCTATATTTCTAGCACAATGAGGATTTTAAGGCATCACAGTAAAACAAGAAGGAACCAAGAGGGATGAGTTTGTCTTCTGTGAGATAAATAGAGATTCTCATCATATTTTTATAAAGTATCCAAAATAACTTTTATAGATGGAAGAAGGAAAAGGGAGATTAAAGAATAAATGTTTTATAATTTTCATTATATTTTATTTTCTTCTTGTCTTTTGTGTAGAGAAGCATATTTTGAGAGGTATATGGCTCATATACTTGTTAAAATGCAGCATGCTGAATCTGTAAGGAAGATGCTGTTTAAAAATGGACAGAGTTATTTGCAGTGCAAAATAATGTCAATTTTATTGTTTACAATGATAGCTGTTTGCCAACCTTTGAACAATGGTGTATGTTCTTACATACCAGTAGATGACATTCTTTGTATTATATGCAGGTATATGTATGTTTTATTTTGTGTACACGGCCATCTATTTCACAGCATTCCAATACATATTGTTCTAAGGGAATATGAACAATTTATTTTAATAATACAGTCTCCAGATTACAAGCTAACTTCAGTACTCTCCAATTTCTGTAGCACTATTTTGGGCTTTAGATGTCTAATGGTATCCACACCAGTAAGGATGTGTTAGGATTTCCTGAAAGGGTTGGCAATTATTTTCAGGGTGTTCACTAATAGGAAGACAAATTTCATGATCTTTCTACTTTCTGGTATGCATAATACATGCAGTTGAACTGATTTGTGTCTTTTCTTTTCCCTAGTTATTTCTGGGATGTGAGAAAATTCTGCTTGTGTTTCAGTTGTTGCTAGAGAATGACTAATTCTTCRTATTTATATTTTTCAGTACTGAAGGGCTTTGTATCTAGGATGCATAGCATTAAACACTGTGCATCGGTAGCTGAGAAAATGTCCTTGGTTTCAAACTGGTTACAATCAAAGACTCATTATGCAAATAGATAGAACCAAGAACCAAAAAGAAACAACCATTCATTTCTCCAGCCCTGATCCTTCACCTCTATAAAATTACAGATAGTATAATGGACACTGCAGTTTTCTTTATATTTTGCTTCTTCTCTCTTTCTTGATGGAGTCTTATCTCTGACTTCAGAGCAACTCATTTATATATTGTCATTCACTGTTTTGTTAAAGACAAGTCCTGTATGTATTTCAGGTGGTGATGGTTATTTTTAATACATCCGTTATTGTATTATTTAGTTTGCTCCTTTCATAGTTGTTCTGTCAGCTTTTCCACTGTTAATGGCTTCAAAGGTTTATTTGCCACGGATGTTAATGTCTCTCCACAATACTGGTTACAACAAAGCATCCATTCTTTTATTTCTAACGTTTTATTAAGACTAATAAGACTTTTGCAGTGCATTACCACAGCAACTCTATCAAATGTAATAAACTGAACAGATCTACCACTGAATGTCAGTAGGTGGTACTTTATTAATTAATTACTAGTATGTACATACCTAAAAACATACATACATATGGCAACAAGCACTTGCATGCAGTTCTTAAACAGTTGGGTAGTTTAGATGTTGTCAAGGATTAAGCTAGTGGTCATAATGTGGCCTTTCTGTGGTCCCATCTGGATGTGTTTTGTTAGAAAATTAGTTAGTGTTATGTGGTAGTTTGCCTTTGTACAAATTTGTCAAAAGGATGGTAAATAAAGGTGACTGCTTTCTCTAAGGAAAGACTAGGYTGAACTGGACTTCTCCAAGCAAAACTATGTGTATAAAATAATGCTGTTACAGAGTGAGCACAAACAAGCATTAACTGGAATTGATAATAAAAAATAAAAAATGGAAATTAGCTATTGTGTATTATACCTCCATACAAATCATTTTATGTTATTGAAGTGTTTGGCTCCTAGTAACAACTAAGAGCAATTATTAAGTAAATATGCCCCATAAAAAATGGAAAAAAAAACCAAAAACAGTTTACTGAATATCCTGCTTCCAGTGAATACCTGTTCTGGAGGCTTTTGTAGACCTGAGAAAAGTTTTGGAGTGGACAGTTAAAAAATAATGATCCTTTTCATGGGATTGTTTTGTTTATGTTTTGGAATTTTTAGATTATTCTTTTTCATGATTGGTCAGAGCATAGAAGAACTTGGACTGCAATGCAATTCTAGTAATCTTACTACTTATATAATTATTAATCGTCTGATTCATGTAAACTTTAATACAAGTCTAAATCCACTTAGGCTCATATTGTGTGGACAGGATGGGAAAGGCAGATTTATGAATTGTAAATTTGTAAATTGCTAAGCTGTCAAAGTTGCATCTAAGAAATCTGAATGTTGTGTATGACCTGTGAGTCAAGGAATACTGAGGTATATTGTTATTATGGTATTTTATTGAGGTATATTGGTATTACGAGTAGGAAAAGCTGCTTAAAATTATTTCACAGATTAAAGGGGAAAACATAAAAATTTTGCTTAATTCATGTCAAAATACTATTTACATAGATTTATTTTTCTAGATACAAAACTGCATGTGGTTATACAGTCTTTTTCATCTTAAACTGGATCTGTTTCATAAGGAAGCTGAGTAAATAACAATGAATATTGTGATTGTTCTGTTCATTCAGGTAAACTGATGGTTTTCCCACCATTGTTCACTTGAGTTATAAAGTATCTAAAGCATTTGTTACTCTATCCTAGCCTCTGGGTAGTTCTCAGTCTACCTTATTATATAGGGAAGTTTAAATATGGAATGATAGCAGTGAAAACTATTCTTTGCTACTATTTTGCTTTGCTAATTACTTTCTTGACACATAGTGCCTGTTCTCATTTGACTTTTTTTTTTTTTTTTTTTTTNNNGGAGCTATAATTTGCCAGTTGAATGATGCTACTAACCTCCATTATACTATCAAGCAATATATTTTCCTCATGTTTAGTGGAATGAGTAGCTCATCAATCTCTTTTCTACTTTAATTGTTCTTTAAAGACTCTGATCATGATAGCCTTTTGTTCTGCTAAGGACAGAAATGGAGCATTTTTCAAAGTTTGGATTGCAGGGCATCAAAGTGTGTTCTTCACAGGTGAGTGAGAAGCATTTAGTAAGACAGCTGGTCACCTACAGCATGTTAGACAGGATCGTGTCCAAGCAGGTTTTGAATCTTTCCAGAGAAGGAGACTCTGCAGCCTCTCTGGACAACCTCCCCGAGTGCTCTCTCACTCTCACAGTAAAGAAGTTCTTCCATGTATTCAGGTGGAACTTCCTATGGTTCAGTTTGTGCCTGTTGTCTCTTGTGCGGTTACTGGACACCAGTGAAGAGTCTGGCCCTATCCTCTTGACACCCTCCCTTAAGGTATTAGTAGACATTTGTAAGACCTCCTCTCAGTCATCTCTTCTCCAGGCTAAACAGGCTGAGCTCTTGCAGCCGTTCTTCATGGGGAGGTGCTCCAGTCCTCTAATCATCTTCGTAGCCATCTACTGGACTATGTCCAGTTCTGGAGAGACTTAAAAGTGCCATTTTTGTCTCTGGTATCAAACCACAGAAAAGTCAGAAAGCAGCTTGCCTCTTGGTTATTGTTGGAAATAGTATCTGATGTTTTAAAATAATTTTCAGTTAATTCAAGAGGAAGCTGAATAAATTATTATTGCAGGCATGTAATACAAAAACTATGCATGCATTCATACACACATACACATGTACAAACTGTGTAAAATGAGATGTAAAAAATGAGTTTTTTTAAGATAGTGGGAGTAGTTTTAAGTTCTGTAAAACAGTTTGTGAATAATGCAAGATTTTTTTTAATCTTACAAACTTAAGAGGTGAATTGTAAATGACAAATCAGAATGTGATGAGGATTTGGAACAAATATTGAGAGACTTCAGCAGATTCTAATGCCTAATATTTGTCAGCAATATGACAATTAGAGTTTTGTCAAAAACAAACTTCTGCCAGTTGAAGCTAAAATGTTTTTGGGAAATAGAGAGCTGATTTTATCAGAATTTATTAGAAAATGAAATCTGATGGGGGGAGGGAAGGTATGAGTTTCAAGAGCATGTAAATCTCAGAGTACTAGGTGGAACTTCAAGTTTTGCTAGTGGTTTTGGCAGTAGACATGGAAAACCCCTAAAACTTCCAGGGCACAAGAATAATACTCAAAGTGGGGGAAAAAAATGGAGGGGCTAACTATTCAATAATTTTTTTTTCTGAAGGATAGCTGTTCTGAAGAGCCGCTTGAACGATATGTTGGTTCCTCTATCACTTGTATCAAGAAGTTGTCATTGATGCTCTCCAGGAATCTCCTAGATTTCTTGTGCAAAGAAAAGGGTTTTATCCCTCCAGCAGATATCAGGGTAGTTAAAGTCTCCCATGAAGACCGGGACCTGTAAATATGAAACTACTTCCAGCTTTCTGTAGAAGACTTCATCTACTTCTTCCTGATTAGCTGGCCTGCAACAAACACGCACAACAGTGTCACGCATTTTAGTCTGCCCCTTAATCCTTACCTGTAAGCTCTGTCAGCCCTGTGTCTACTCCTAGGAAGATGTCCAGGCATTCCAGCCCTTCTCTCACATGAAGGGTGACTCCTTCTCCTTGCCTTCCTGACATGTCTTTACTATAGAGCCTGGATTCAGGCTCTTTAGGGTAGCATTCCAGGCATGCGAGCTATCCTGCCTCATCTCCATAATTGCAATGAAATCATAGCTCTGCAACTGCACAAAGTTTTTTAATTCCTCCTGTTTATTCGTCATGCTGCTTGCATTTCTGTACAGGCTCTTCACAGAGGAATTTTAACTTAATCCTGTCAGATTAGAGTGTCATCTAAAGTTTAGGTCACATGCCTTGACCTCTTAAGCAGAGCTTCATCTGGTGTCTTTAGAATGAGTTTCTCAACCTCTCATCTCGTGTCATGCAATCAGCCAGCTTTCCTTCCCCCAAGAATATCCTTTTTCCTGTGTTGACAAGTCCTTCAACACCTATAGTAGGAGGCACTTTCACCTTCTGCCTCTTTAGTCTGAATGACTGCTATAGTCACCTAATCTTGGTCAGGGAGACTATTTCAGAGACTAACAGTTTTATGTTTCTGTTCCCTTATCAAGAGAAGCTTGTGTACTAGCATCATTGTGCTCACGGCTGTTTATAATCTCTGTCTGCAGATCATCCTGTCCAAATTATAGTGGGTAATATGTTTTTTTTTTTTTTTTTTTT
>NW_028185150.1:2827726-2840402 GCF_003343005.1 Rhea americana
ACACTTCAAGTTTCCATGAAGGACTACAAAGAAGGCTGGGATAAGCACCTCTCCTCTCAGCTTTAAAAGCAAAAAAGCCTGCGATGCAAATTTTAGTCACAACTTTTTTTTTTTCAGTAAAAAGTGGTATAACATAATCTTTCCTGAGTTGGGAAGTGGTTCATACCATGAATCATCAAACCTCTTTCGATGATTTCTCCTTGATCTTATGATTTTTATTCTGCAAGCTGAAGATCCAGGGTAATGTTTTCTGGGCTCTCTTCCATGACTAAAGGTTTCCTGAGGTCATGTCTTTCATCTCAGTGACCATCAAGAGATACTTTTTGCCCAGAACTTAAGCACCTTTTAGGTTCTTCACTGTTCCTGTCCTTATTGCTTGGTCAGAGACTGTTGTCTTCCCTCCCCCATGTTTTTGCAGGATCAATGATTGTTTCATGTTTGCATATTTTGCAAATAAACATAGTATAATGCTTCTGTGAAGAAAAGCAGTGAGTTCCATTAGGACTTGTTGTAGGAATGCCCAAGTAGTCAAATGATTCAGGCACACTCTACCAGAAGTCAGGCTCTGTTCTAATATGTGTGAGAAAATTACTTGAAATTTTGTTCATACCTTTACCAGATGATAGGTCATATTGGAGGCTTTCTGGAACAGTACTGTTCTTTGCAGAGTAGATCTTGTTTTACTAAGACAACTCCAGGATCCACCATTAGATTGAAATTTCCTACAGTATGAATGCACAGATAAGTATTCAAAAAAGAGGAGAGTTTCTTTGAAGAACCTAGAGATCTGTTGTTTGTTGCACATTTCATAACATTTCTTACCGTCCCCCTTCTTGGAGAAATAGAACATAGTAGGGTGTATACTGCCCCTTTAGGGTCATGCACCCACGACACAGGAGGGCAGGGTACAATAGCATTTCATGGAAACTTAAGGCAAAAAAATCCGTTGGTATGAATATTGAGGGAATAAATATCTGTATGACAACACATCTCAATGAACTAGAGTTGCACTCAATTCTATAGTTTTTGGAAGAAGCAGAATAAAATTAATGGAGAGTGTGACCTTCATAAGAGTTCTTTTTTAAAGTATTGTTGCTTGTGTTCTTAGTTTAATATAAATTACATCATTGTGATTTTAAGGAGATAGCTTTCCATCCAGTTTTCACAGTTTGTCTAACATTACAAACTTTAATACAGAAGTATAGCTGTGTATGAAGATGTGGTTTGAACATGGCAATAATACCAGTCTATTCTTAGGTGAGGTGCTGATTTGAATTTGTGCTCAGTACGTTGGTCATCTTTTCATAAAACTTGCTACAAACTATCTTCATGTATGGTTCAGGCTTTGTCGGGCTTTGAATTTAGGGCCAGATCTGAATTTCCTCAGTTGAAAAAATACTGGACATCAACAGGAGATCTACAAGACTGATTATTTGCAGGAACACTTCACAAAATGTTGCTTTCAGGAAAGAACATGGTATGTTAAGAATAATCCAAATATAATCTAAAAAGTTTTTTTTAAGTATTCTTATCTTTATAAAAGCAAATCTAAAAGCTCACATCTTTCTAGGGGATGGGAATTTAAGGTAACATGAAGAAGATATTTGGTGCACAAATTACAGTGAGCCTCAAGGTCCATCCAGTCTGCTTTATTAAGTTATCAAGAGCCTAAAGCATTTGTCATTTGTGGAAGCAAGTGGGCCTCAAGATCATTTGGTCCAGGAAGATATTAAAATAGTGTTGGATTTACAATAAATGATGTCTGAATGAGATAAGAATAATATATTAATGGCATTTATGGGTAACATGTCTATTAAAAGGCTTATGAATTGCTAGAGGTCGTATGAGAAACAAGTTATTTTTTCCTTCTTATCTAGACAGTTTTGAAAGAGCAAGATTAGGAGCTAAACTGAGATACTTGAATTAAAATTATAAACATACTTTACCTATTATGTATTATTAAGAAAGTTAAAGCAAAAAGAGTTTGTCATAAAGTACAGAGGTTTAATAGCAGTTTTAGTACAAACTCATGGTCTGAATCTAGTTTTCCCTCATTTTAAGGGGAGAAAAATCACTTATTAATATTCCAACTAATGTAAATAAGCAATTTTTTTTAAAACATTTTTTATCCTTGCAGTATTATCGTTGTAATGTTTTGCCATAGGTAAAATACTATATAGTTAGAAGAGAATGTCAGCTTAAGAGAGAAGCAGAGAGATGGAGTGAGGGATCTGTTTTGTCCCAGCATTTGTGGGAAGAGAGAAGTTTGTGAAGTCTGTGTTTCAGGGTGCATGCTTCCAAGAGAGAAGTGGAAAACTCTTCTGTCTCCTGGAGGCCAAAGTAATTCAAAGTCAGTTAATCACTTTCTGAGATTCAGTCTTGTGGTTTTAGGGATCTTATGACTTTTTGGTAAGTTTGGAAAAGAGTAGTCATCATTCCTTCTCTAACCTGTGCAAATAATAATCAGGAACTTTGATCACTGCAAAGACTGTAATGTATTCCTTCAGATGAAAGACATCTGATGGCAATTGAAGTATAAATCTTGTTTATATTTTTCCCATTAGCTTTCTATGTATGTATGTTTGTTTGTTTTTCCTCTCCGATCCTTCAGGTGTATTTGTGGCAGCTTTCCTCAGTCATGTGGAATTTACCCATGACTCTAATAAGAGGTTTATTTCAAAGAGGGTCAAAGGACATTTCTTTAGGAAGTTGTCTGGAGTAGTTAGAGATAGTGGTCTTTCATCCAGCCCTTGATTTTTCTTTTTCTTTTTCTTTCTTTCTTTCTTTCTTTCTTTCTTTCTTTCTTTCTTTCGTACATCTTTCTTCTCTCCTTTGCTAGGCAGTGGCACACATTCTCTTTAGCGTAATATTTCATCTTTACAGCTAGTAGACAATTTGTGCTTTTCACAAAAGTATCTGCACAGCCAGCTTCTGGAAAAAGTGCTGAAATGGTACAGAGTGCCTCATAAATTTGGAAGTGAAGAATGCAATAACAGCTATGTGTTGTGCTTTTAACACCAGCATTGTACTGCCTAGGTTTTTGTGTTACAGCATCAGACAACATCATGAGAATATGTGGAAAAAAAAATTCATTTTTTTAACTGCTAAAAGCAGAGGTCAAAATTTGAAATGAAATTTTCTGCTAAGAGAATTACTACTTATTTTGATGTTCAGGTTGTCCTGTAATCAAAGTTAATTGTTATTGCAAGGTGTTGAATATCCATCCTTAGAGAAAAAGGGAGAACTTGTAATATGTTTATGTCGTTGGGTCATTGGAAATGTACAGTATGTGTAATCACTTAAAGTGGCAGATGAAACTATAATTTTTTATTGCTCTCTAGATACAGGTTTAATCCACAATTCACATAGTTTCTGTATTTTAAAGATCTAAAATAATGACTTAGCTCAATATAAAAATGTGAGGTGAAGGGTAGTGTCAGGCTGTATCTTCTGATAAGAGAGTTAAAGTGAAGATTTTGGTGGTGGATCTGTTTTCATTATGGTATTGGCTATAGTATAAGGCAGAATGTTTTCATAAACTTAAAAGAACAGTATTTAAAGTTTCCAGTTTTCAAGCCATTTGTGCATATTAAAAATAACTTGCTATTCATGTTCAATGGTTTTCTTGTTGGACAATGTAGGGGACTTGCCTCAACACATGTGATAGATTATAAGACTGCAAATGTAATAATTACAGCATGGAGCAGGCTTTGTTGGCAGACACTAGAACGCAGAACTCTCTTTAATCATAGTGCTTCCCATAGTGTGGGTGGTCACAGTCTGCAGACGTTTCAGTCAATCCATTCCCCATGCAACAGTGATTGTAAAATAGAACTGAAGTAAACAGCATTCCACAGACTTTTCTTTTTTTTTTTTCTTTCTTTTTTTTTATTTTGAGAAAATGTAGCTTCCCTTTGCCCTTCCTTTGGTCTACTTGCTTTTGTCAAGCATAACAATATAGGTTATGCTTCTTAACAAATCAATTCTGTTTAAAAGTAAACAATATATAATATAACACATAGATTCTTCAAAAGGGTTTTTTTCCTTTAAAATACATGCTATTTTAAAAACTATGATTTTTTTTGTTGTTTATAACAATAAGAAACAACCTCTGCAGCATTAACATTAAGTGCTGTATAATGTTTAATCGTTTTTTAAACTCTTGATCTTCCTTGCTCCCACTCCCTCCAATTTGTTTTCCTTTGTTCAAGGAAAAATTATTGTTTCATTGTTTTTTACAAAATTTTTTATGTTAGCTGTTAGCACTACATTTTTCCCCAGCCAAAATGATGAAGAACTTATTTTTTGCACCTGGTAGCCAGCATAGTACTTTAGAAGCTGATTTCATCTCCTTAATGTTTGACATCTACTGACCTGGAGTCTTGAATTTCATGAAAGAGACTAAAATGGTGATACTGAACTTGTTGTCATGCAAATACTTCTACTGCATTTACACTTTTTTTGGTATACGTAAATCAATTGCAATTGATTACAGATATTAGAATTCTATTATATGAAAAGATACATTTTGATGAATGAGTTCTTACATTGCATTTGAGCACACCTAGAATGAAGTAAAGTATTTAAAAGAGCTTGAAATAAATATCTTAACCCTTTCACAGGATAAATGGCTGTTCAAATTCAAATATTACCCTTGAATCAAAACAAAAAAGGAGAGACTGTTAAATGAGATATATACACACTTCTAAAATCTGACATCATTGATGAGGGCTCAATGACTTGATGAATTCCTAATGTGATTTGGGACCTTTTGACTTTTAAATTGCTGGTTAAAATTCAGCTTGCAGATCAAGTCTGCCTGCTTTGCAGTGTGCCCTGACAGAGTAATGAGTGATAAAAGAACATTTCCTTACTCCTTTGCACCATTTGTTTGTGTCCCAGGTACCAGGGGAAACAGAAACAGGCCACTGGAGCGGCTGTTTGTATCTTCCATACACTGTGCAGACATTATGTGCATACATAAAATATGTATGAGGTGGGATAGAGCCAGAGGTGGGATAATTTTAGAGCCATTGTTTATAACAAGTTTTCCTGGGAAGCTGTACCAATTGTTTAAGTGAGCACAACTCCACTGAGTAACCATCTTCTTCGAAGAGTACCATGAGGAGGTTATGATTTGTTTCAGGGTTAGTGAAACATGAAGTGGTCTTACTACTTGTAGATTGCTAAATCATGTTTAAGTTCTAAATTTTTAGTCAATTAAAGTCATTATTTATTGAAAGCTTTTTACCTGCTTTTGTAAAATACTGCCCATTTCTGTAATATGTTCTAGTAATGCATACATTCGTCATTAAACAATTGTGAAAAGTAATGTGGCAGTATAATCTGTTCTGTGCATCTTTATGCAAATGAGACTTCCTTCTTGATGACTTTCGTAAATTTAGATTAATTTAATACCTGTGAAAAAAGGAAAACCATAGATTATTCTCCCTGTATTTGATTTGTGCAAACGTGTTAATAAAAATGTCTTTAAATGTCTGTTATATTTAGTTTTGGTAGATCTATAATATGAAGGCTTTTCTGGCTGCAATTTAGTTTTCTACTTGTCATGTATTTTTCATTTGTGCAAATCTATCTGACTGTTTACAGCATCAATGTTTTATGCTGTTGAGAGTTTAAAATGCTAATACAAGGTATTCATACAAAGAAGGATTGGAACTGGCTAAGTTTAATATAGTGACAAAATGTGTAAGAATATAGGTAGATTTTTATACACAGCACATAACTAACTTTTTGCACTTACCATCCCAAAATTTTACTGAGCTCACCAGTAGTTATCCCACTCACCTTCTTCATTTTTTTAAAAAAGTCTTCTGAGGGGAAGTCTTGGTTTTTCCTAACCTATTGAAACAAAGTTATTTGTTAACTTTCTCACTAATCGTTTTGTGAATCACCTTTGCAACTGATCTGGACCTTCTCTACCTACCTATCGATGAATGGACTGGTAGGAGATAATTATATGAAGTTTTACCTTTCTTATCATATTCTAGTTAAAAACAGTAATCATAAAACAATTATATAGTATAAATGGGCTAGGAAGAAAACAGACCTCTGTTCTTCTTGTTCAGCAATTATCTATTTGAAAAATGCTGAGCTAGTATGAATATAAATACTTTCTTGACTTGTATGCCAAAATAAGCAGAAGCTAAGTATCTCAAAGACCAGAACGAGACTCAAAGGATTGTGCTTTCCTGGGAGGCTGCTTGAGTTTGGTTAGCCATTGTCACAATTTGCTAGCCAGATGATATTTTCCAAAGTACTATACTAGTGCCAGGTGGTTCTAGTAAAGAATAATGAATTGTCATTGGGATACAAAAAACAATCTCAATTTAAAGAAATAATACTGGCATTAGGTATTTTTACTCAGCCTAATAGAATTAGTGACTCAGCAATTATTGCATCATTGATATATAGGTATTTTGTGCTTTTTTGTGATTAATATTTTTTCCCCTTAAACTTTTAACAATTTGATACTTATGAGGTCCAAAACCAACTCTGATTTTAACTAGATTTTATATCCATCATTTTTGGAACATTCACCTGTAAATTAAGATAAAGCTAAAGAAGGAAAGCTTTGAAGAAAAAAATATTTAACTAATTTTCTGCTATTCTTCTTTGAAGTGTAGAACTTGCATGAGTATGTGTTTCAGTATCTATGTACACAGTGTTTAAGTGAAGAAAGATGAATGGGTATGATTAAAAGTAATTTCTCAATATCATGCTAGGTTAGGTGACCTCTGGGAATTTGTACTGTATAACTACTGGAAGCATAGAAACCTGACACTGGACAGATGTTTTTCTTAGAAAAAAAATGGGATCATCTTTTTCTAGAAATTATTAAACTCACAGATTTAAAATTAAAAGTGAATCAATTTTATGGCATGGTCAGTCTTTCTAAACTTAAATACCTTCATCTTTTTTTTTCTGTATATGTTTTTGTGGATTTAGAGAATTCTGTGGGAGGCTTGCATCTTGGATTTTGAAAATTGTAGGAAAAGATGAAAATTAATTTTAAATCTCTGGCTAGTTGACCTGGAGGAGTAAAACTAAAGAGATTTACGGTTGACTCTGGTAAAGCTATTGAATTTCCTTTTGTAAGTTAGCGTGAATATGTGTTTTATTTCAGCGACAGAAGTTTCTCCTTTCTAATACGAAGAGTAATAGCGCTTTCTTGGTGGGTGTCTTTTTTAAACATAGAAAGAAAAGAAAAGAGAAGGAGATTTTGAAATGGCTTTTCCTGTTTAAGGCAAAGTGTAGACTCCAGGCTTGCCAGCCCCACAATTTTCTTTCTTTCTTTTTTTTTTTTCCTTATGATTTCCAAGGTTTTGTTAGTGACTTGCAGATGGAACCTAGGCTTTGGAACGCATCCATTAAAAAGTTGTGTGGTCTTAGCCACAGTAGTAATACAACATGTTTTTCCTATACTAGTTTCGCAGAAGTTTACTGAGCTTGAATTGGTGAGAGAATAACAATACAGCTTCCTTCCCTGCTCCCCATAATTTTCCTTTACTGCATACCATTTAGAAATCATGTTCATTTTGAATTGTATGAAGGCATGTAATACTTTTCTTCCATTTTAAGAGATAAACTATGAGCCTAGTCTTTTTAATAAGCTACATGTTTCAGCAGAATTAATGGATGTAAGCACAGATCAATTGCAAAGGAAAAACACATCAAACATAATGGATTTTTTTTTGGCAGTCTTAACTACAAAATGCAAAGCTGCAATAAGAATTCTTAACACTTAAGTGTTCATGGTACTTCTGTGTATTTTTGCCACTGTTACTTTTTTGAAGAGCAAATTACAATTGTCAAAGCAAAGTTAAGAAAACTGAACTAATAAAAGGGAAACTATTACGCTCCTATTTTTTACATTGAGCATTTGAGCAGTTCTGCTACAAACACTAACCAAAGATGAGTCTACTTACCTACTTGAAAGAAAGAATTAGATTAAGTGCTTTATTGAATTGGGTACAGTGTGGAGAACTTCATAGAATCTACTTTTTCATGAGAAAACATGAAGAGCAATGAAGTCTGTGCATCTGGCAGCATTAGTTTTATAAAAGAATACTGTTCTTGGATTTTTTTTTAAAAACCCTCTGAATAATGCTAACTCTTCTAGCAGTTGTTATCTCTAGGTGTTCTGTAACTTGGTCATACTCTCAAATGTCAAGAGCCTTACCTCTGTAGGAGTATCTTTTTGCGCGGTTATTTGTTTACCATCAGCTAGCCTTTCATGGTTATCAGTCAGGATTCAGATGTGGGCAAATTTCAGATAGCCATTCCAAGTGAATAAGGAGAAAAACAAGAGGCGCTAATAAATTCTAAATACATATTTGTGGCCAACAGTTTTATTTAATATCCTGGTGTAGAATTTAGCTAATGAAAACCATCCCATAAATGCAAAGAATGTGTATCCATAAACTGGGCAGAAAAGAAAAATTCCTGAAAGTAAATGTTTCTGGGAAAAAAACTCCTCCCCTCCCTATGCTTAGGCAGTTTCGCCTTGATTGAGAAAATTACTGAAGAATATTCTAAGCTTTCTTAAAGTTGAGTTGAAGCTTAAGTGATTTGTTTGTGCAAAAGCTTTGAGCAGCTAGTGGAAGGGGCTCAGTCTGGTAAGCAGGGAGGTTGTGTTAACTATCTAATCATTGAAATGTAAGTTTGTTAGGATAATGCCTTTGCCTCCAAAATGCTTTAAACATAACTTGAATATGGAGAAGTTGAAAATTTTAATTAAGTGTATTGATGATGGTAAGTAATAGAAGAAATTTTTAACTAGCTTGTAAAATCAACTTTCATATACTGAAAATATTTAAGTTTATAACACATATATGATAATATCATTTCCCCATGAAATATCATTAATCCCATTTAAACATTGAGATTTTCATAAAACATTGAGAAAAGAAAATTTTATGGACCGAAATAGTACTTCGAAAACTACATTAAGTTTAAATATGTATGATGTCTCTTCTACTGTATTTTCTTTTGCATTATGGTTTTGGTTTGTGGAAAACCTATTTTCTCTCTTTTCCTGGAACTAAGGAGCAAGTGGGCAAGAGGTCCTGTAGCAAAATTAAAAGCTACAGACTTTATTATGATTGGATCAATGTGTGGAAATAACATGAATTGTGTTATGTCAGCATCCTTCTCATGGAACTGGTTACGTAAATAGTGAGTGTTGAGACATTCTGTGAATGAGCAGGCTTCCTTGCATTACAGGCTTAACCACTACAGTTCTCTAGATTTGACTGTTTATTTCATAGGAAAAAGGTTCTAAAAATACCAGACCAGGTTGCATTTTATTGTTGATCATTTAATTTGGATAGTATGGGATGCAATAAAACTTCTAAATCTTTAGGCAGGGTTTTTAAGAACTAGTAACTGGAAAGTGTCTTCAAGAATTTCTTTTGGGTTATGCTGTTGAAATCTAACAAGCAAACAAAAATTTGGAAAAAAAGCCCTGTGAGTTGATTTAAACTTAACAGATCAGATTACATTATATTACATTGTCTTCTGAGGACCCTGGCCAAATGATTTAGGAATTAAATTAGGAATTGAGAATACTACCTACTTAAAGAAAAAAAAAATATATATATATATATAAAATAGGGGGGTTTTTTGCATTTTTTTAACAAGATTGATATTAATCTAATTCATCACTAGAGTTGTAATTGCTTACATAACTTCAAAATATTTTTAAAGCCAGATTGGAAATAAAATATAATCTCCTGACCTCTAGATTATATTGAAAGCAATGGACCATCTGACTGTAGAAGGAGAATTTAAGAATAAAATTGACATACAACCTCTTGAAACCGTTGCCTTCCAAAATACCTTCGTTCCAAAATCCGATAAAATGCAAAGAGGAAATAGCACTTTACTTCTAATGCTTCCTATGAATAAGATTTGTTTTTTCCTATTTTACCCTCTTTTCTTAACACTGTTGAGAAAGTCTGGTTCCTGCTTAGCAGATGGAAAGATCAGAAATAAACCCATTGTTTGACCAGATATCAGCAGTCTATACTTGGCTATCTATTTTGTATTAATTCCAACAATTTCACGTGGATCATTATTTTCAGTAAAATACTGTTAATGATCTGCTCTCCAAAATATAATGACACTAAGTTGAAGCAGAGTATATTAGAGAGAAATATCCTTTAGGATAAATGGCAGATCCTTCTGTTCCATATGTCTCTACCTGTTACTTTCAGCCAGCTTGACAGTAAGAAGAGAATAATATCCCTGGGAAGTCCTAATTGGTAAAAGATTTAATAGACTCATCCCCATGAAATCTTCTTCCTCTTCTACTCTGCAAAATATATCATCTCTGTTAACTGTAACATCTGCTTTTAAAGATGTTCAGAATCATAATTTTTTTAGAGAGAGCGTGTTGAGAAGTTTTCAGAAACAAACTGGTTTATTTGGTTCCTCTGCAATGTCTTTGAAACTGTGTCATAAATTCCAAGATGGATTCTAGTGTACGTATGGTTTCTAGTATAGAACTTCCTGTGCAGTCCTGTAGTAAAAATCAACTGCTATTTCTGTATTGATGTTTCGTTTTAGAGTAATTGTACCTTTAGTTATACCTGTTCCCCCACTCACCTTGGACATAAGCAGGAGGATATTAACGATTAAGAAAGACAAGAAAAAAATCTTTAGATCTGTTTGGATATCTTTTTAGTAAAGGCAATATCAAAAGACCAAAACACCATCAAATAGAATTATCACCTATAACCAGAATTCAATAGTCTGTTATGCATTTAACTATGTGCACAAATAAACTACATTTTGGAGAAAAAGGGAAGACTTTCCGGACATCTTTTGGACCAAAGTAAGCAGTTTAGTCTAGAAAAACACATGCTTTAAACTGGTGTTATGCAGTGTCTTACTTTTGTTGCATGTAGGTTTGTCTCGTGTTTTGCACTGGCAAAGTAAGTCTGTAAAATGAAATATGTAAGAATATGGAGCTGAATTCTTGATTTCTTTCACCTTTTAATACATACATATGTGGACTTCTTTTCATCTTGATTACAGTATCTCCTTACCTCTATTTCCCTGCCCCCTCCTTGCTGTTCAGAGCTTCTCCATGTTTGAAAAACATAACTGAAATGATATGCAAAATCCCAGCAGGGGTATGGTAAAATGCTGAGAAAAGAATAACAATGAAAAAAACCAAAAAGTTAGTGTTGCAAACGATATCTAAACTCTGCTGACATACAGTAATTTTGTCATGTCTGTTCCTATATTGAAAGATTAGCCTTAATTGTTACACAAGGACAGGGGAAAATAATTTTGAAATTGATCTTCATAGAAGGAATATATGGTTGACTTCATCCTCAGGAAAATGCTAGTTACATAAAGGATGGCTAAGTAATGTATTTTGTAGCATGCAAGACCCTCCCATTTTGTAATTCACACTATTTGTGTGAATTCTTAATAGAGTTTTGAAAATGAGTGCTAACACAAATAATAGTTACAAAGAAAAATAAAAAATCATATATGGTTCCAGAGTAATCAATGAATCGAAGGGTATTTGGATGCTGCAAAAGTGAATAGATTTTAGGCTTCTCTTTCAGCTGTCCTTGGAAGCTTGTTCATTTTGAAAATCCCCTTTTTAAAGTTTCTTAAGAACACAAAGACTGCATATAAATTATTTCTTCTTAAACTCTTTTGCCGGAGTATTTTCCTTTCCCTTTAGTTTTATTAAAGTCACTAGGTGGTAGTAAAACGGCAATTTCTCCTTTTAAGGGTTATTAAAAAAAAGAAGAAAAAAAAAACTTTAACATTAGAGAGGATTCTTAGATGGTTAACTTAAGTCTGCAACGTAGTAAAATAATCCAAAACACAAGTACAAGAAATCATGTGTCCCAAAGTCATATTATTTTTTTTGACAATAGTGATTTTTGTTAGCTTTTTGGTGTGCTTCCACTGATTTTTGTCTTCTCTCTTAAGTTAATACATCAAACATGGAATAGGTTTAGTCCCAGGACTTCTGAAGCGATTGATTAGGGATGTCCAGCAAAAGTATATATAATATTTGGTTTGGATTTCGGAAAGCAGAAAATGATTGACCTTTTTTTTTTGGCTAGAGTGTTTGATCAGATTCCCTTAAAAAAAAAAATGTGTCACAAAGGGTTTTAATTTTATTGCTATACAGGTTTATAATTTAAATATCAGTGATATATAAAACTCTTAAACCTCTGAAAAAGGAACATAGTTGTTATATCAGCATATAGCAGCTGAGGAAATGAAATTGCATGGATTAAATTAAGGGTGGATCAGTTGATAAGCAATGAACAACTACCTCAGTATCAAAATTGATCTGAGGTGCAAAAGACTAAATGCTCTACATTTCACACAACAGTTTTCATGAACTAGTTCACATTGGTAGAACTAATTTGCATTGGTAGAGCTGGATTGTTAAGATTTGTCCAAATAACACTGTAGTTGATAGTACAGTTCGCCATAGCTGGAATCCTGGGAAAACAGGAAACCAACATTCAGCATCTTTATCTCTATACTCCTGCAGAATCAGTGCCTCACACATATTAATTTCTCTTTAGTTTTACAGTAAATCTATTATTAAGGTATTGTTTTGATTTTTTTTTTTAAGATGTTGTATTACAAAGTTTTTTTTGTTTTTTTTTTT
>NW_028185150.1:2840470-2889227 GCF_003343005.1 Rhea americana
AGGTTGGAAGGGACCTCTGGAGATCATCTAGTCCAACCCCTCTGCTCAAGCAGGGTCACCCAGAGCATGTTAGACAGGGTTGTGTCCAGGCAGGCTTTGAATATCTCCAGAGAAGGAGACACCACAACCTCTCTGGGCAGTCTGGTCCAACGCTCCGTCACTCTCACAGGGAAGAAATTCCCCTTCATGTTCAGACAGAACTTCCTGTGGGTCAGTTTGTGCCCATTACCTCTTGTCCTGTCACATGGGACAGCTGAAAAGATTTTGTTCCCGTCCCCTTGACACCCTCCCTCCGGGAACTTACAGACATTGATAAGATTTCCCCCCCCCCCAGTCTTTTTTCTCCAGGCTAAATAGTTTAAAACATCTAGTAATGAAATTGATACAGAAGTAAATGTCAAACTAAAAAGTTGCCATTATCTCCTGATGAAGGAAATTAAATTATGATGCCAGATCATGAGTAACAGCCAAAATACTGGGACATCTTGAAGGAAAGATGTGAAAAGTAAGCTTTCTTGCTTACTCTTCTTGATCAGAGTGTTTCTACATGTGCTTTTCTGTTGTGTAGCAATATATATTCCCTCATACTCTAGCGTATCAGACTGAAATGGCTCCCAAAGAACTGAAATCTGCCCCAAGAGTCTGTCTGGTTTTGGCACTGTGTCCTCTGCTCTTCCAGAAATACCGGAATCAGTGGCATATGTGGCATATTTGATGATAAGCAGCAGAGGCATTCTTCTTATGGTTGAAAGAAGGTGTGCACTCTTGTATGTTTATCAGATGATGTAAGAATGACCACAACCCATCAAAAGATCTTACCTAGGTAGAAGATGGTAACAATTACTTATTTTCGCAAAGTGTATTATAGCCTCAAACCCTTCTATTATTATTATTATTATTATTATTATTATTATTATTATTATTTCTCTTATGTTGATTTCTTCCAGAGTTTGCTCTGCCATCTGCTTTCTTCTTCCAAATGGGAAAGTAATGAAGCTGGGACCAATACTTTCATTTCAGCTCTTGGCTACACATCAGCAGATTATTATTCTCATTTAGTTAAAAATGTAAGTATTTTGTGCAGTTGAAATTTTGTTAATAAGAAATCAACACTCTATAAGCACATCCATAGAGTTGTCATTGTTATAGAAACAGGAACTGAACTTTGTTTTTCTTTTCTTACTTCAGATACTTTTACTGCCTTTTAGGGAGAAAATGAAATGGGAGATCTTCACAGACAAAAAAAATAAATTTTTGGTTAGATTATATTGTAATACATATTGGTAAAAATACCTGTTGCTGTTGTGTTATAATAAAAAAAAAAAAAAAAANAAAAAAAAAAAAAAAGCGTAACTTATCTTTTTTTCCCCCACTGTGAAGTTAAAATTAATGCATACTATTTTGTGTGTTATAATGTAACTTTTGGAATCTTTTTTTTGACTGTTTATGCTGCCTTTAAAATGATAGATGAGCCCTAAATTGTAGGAAAATTGTCTTTTACTGTATAAAAATCATAGGAATAGTATTTCATACTATGAAATGATGCTTTATCTGATGTAATCATTAGCTAAAGCATATAAAAATTATTAATAATACAMTTCCAAAACATTCAAGTCTTGGAGAAGCAGAAAGAAATTGTTGGCTAGTTGTCAAATAGGGAATATGTATCGTGAGTGTTCACAAAAGGTTTTGCAGTATGATTCAGCCATTCGACCAAAGTCTAGAAAACTTTGATTTGCAATTAATAATCTAAAAATCTAAAAAAAAAAAAAATTGAGCGGACAGGGAATGTTAGTGATTTCCAAAGGCATCCCTCTCATGGATAATAATGCAACTAATGTCTGTTTATTTGCAGTGTATGCATCTTAATGTCATTTGTTTTATTTAACAGATGGTCTTATCGTTAGTAACAGAACTCAGAGGAGATCAGTTTAATGGGCTTAACATTCAAGGGAGGTAGGTGTTATCTAAACGTCATTTTGGTATGTTTTGATTTGGATCATTACAGTTCAGTGAGAACCTTTTTACAGCCTTGGACATGTAAGTATTTAGGCATCAGTCTGAAAGTTTTGAGTGGTGAGGGGTTTAGAAAATTTCATATGTTGACAAACAATTGTTAAGTTGTGCTTCACAGAAAACGTCATACTTACGTGATAATCACGACATAGTTACCATAAGGAAAAAGAAAAGCTTTTTTCTCAAAGGAAATGTTTTTCCTCGTGTGTGTGATAGTTTCATACGGCTAGATAGTAGTTACTTTGCAGTTGTTGTTGTTAATATTATAAACTTATATAATGTATGTAATTCCACTGTATATCCACAGTATAATGTGGTTTTCTTGAAACGCAGATAAAAATTTTTTTATAAATACTTTAAAAATTATTATATATAGCATGCATCAATAGATCCTTTTCATTGCAAGTAAATCAAGTTTATTCCAGCTGTTTTTCCTCTCTCCCTCAACATATATAGATAGATATTTTCATATAAATCTATCCAAAGTGTGCCTGTCTGTGTGACTGTCCTCTGCATATTCTGTTGGTCTTCAAAATCAAAACTACTCAGACTGATGAAATGAATTTTATTACTTGTATAACGCTGCCTGACCTTAGAAATTACAGGAAAGGAAAAAAAACAGCTTTGTTCTCATCAGTGGAATTTGTTGATAGTTTAAAGCATTTTAGCATATTTTAACTAGCAAAAGGAGACTAGGTTACTGGAGGATGTAGCCACCTGCATGGAGAGCATGTGTTGCTGCCATTTGGGCAGAGACATCTACTGCATCTAAAAACTATACATACTCTGAGGAACTTGTGCTTTTACTTTTGTTAATGTAATCTCACGATTTATGCTGTTTTTTTGTATATTTCAAAGATGCCATGTTTCAAGAATATGTAAGTTACCTTTTTATTCTTTGTCTTACGGCAAGCTCACCACCTTGAATCATTTCAAAATATGCAGTTTTAGCAAGCAGGTCAAATGAATGTTCCGTATATTAAGATCCAAAAGTGTTATGTATTTGTTCAACTGTAGATCTCTAAGACAAGTAATTTTTGCCTGAACTTTGGAAGACAGCAGGATTTGTACTATCTTGTCCACAGAAGGAATTTCTATTAGAAGGAGAGAGAAAGATGAAAGAAAAAACACAGGAGGCCTTAAAACCAGCTAGGCTGTCTCTTCTAGAATCCAGCAAACCTACGTGAGAGCTGTGAAGCTATAGTTTTCTTTACCATTGCGTTGTCCTTTAGAAGGATGAGACTGATCACAGAATCAGTAAGGTTGGAAGGGACTTCTGGAGATCATCTAGCCCAACCTCCCAAAGATTTCCTGGTGCTGGTTCCACTGGGGCTTGAATCTAGGGCCTTCAACATGTAAAGCAGATGTGAATAACCACTACACTATCCCTCTACCTTTCCTGGAAGAGGCAAAGCGTTGCCCATTAGAAAAGGTGTAATTAATAAACATTTAGCTGCATTTCAGAATTACATTAATGACTCTCATGTGATTTATTTTGAGCACTAAAATAGCAGAATTTCAATTTCTTTTCGAGATTCTTCAGACAATATGTAATAATAACAGAATATTAATTCCCACAAATAATTTTTATACAGTTAGATACATATCTCTCACATTTAACCTTTTGTAATTAATTTAATCTTCTTTTGCTTTATAGCTTTAAAATTTGAAGTTTTGACTTTTCTAAAATGCAAACTGTGTTGTTCCCCCCCCCCCCCAGAGTTCCAGCCAGTCGTGTGAGTGAGGTGTCCCTTTTCTGTCTCCCTCTGATTACTTTGCCTGATTTAACTCCATTGCTGGAAACTCTCCTTCTTTACCATGGAGGTGCATCACGGGAAATTCTCAGTTCAGAGTTTCTAGAGGCTGTGAATGAGTCCTTCCTGAAGTAAGTAGCACATACTATATGATTTTTTTGCTCTTCATGAAAAAGAATATTAAATCAATTGAAATATCTTTTCCATGGACTTGTATGCTGAGTGCACCGAGCATTTTTTTTTATATATATAATAGAATTTACTTTGCACTTGAATAGCAGACTGCAAATTGTAAGACAGTCTAGGATTTTCACTTGCCACAAATTATAGCATAACAGCTTTGACTGGGACACTTTCCTACCTTTTCTCTAAAATGGAGGCATAAATCTGCACTGGATTTTTAGGAGGTTGCATGGACGATGTGATCACTTTTCATAGAAATGTTATTTCTCTACCATGAGATTTTGAGAGCAGTTGTTAAATATGTTCATTTTTCTGTGCAGAAAATTGATTCTTATATTTGAGTGGTTCCATATTCTCTTATTTTTGCTGAGAAATTGATTCTCAACATTTTTAATTCTCCTGTTTTACCACATACTATGTTTAATGAGGCTAATAGAAGCAATTTGTGAAATGTGTTTTTTGTTTCTCTGCTGGTAAAGCAATTGTTTTAATAAAGTCAGCCAGCTGAGTGGAGCTGAGCATCAGGAAGGCTGGCGATGCTAGGGAAGGGGAGATGGCACAGTCTACTTTTGGTTGAGACTTGATCTACTAAAATCGTAGCCAAAAAAGGTGGTCCTGAATTTCTTAATGAAAAGTTCTCACATATCCATGTCATTGGATGCTTTCTGTCATCTTTGGTCAAGTAGAAAATTCCATTCCATCTTGGCAGATGACAGTTTGGCCTTTAGTGTAGGAGTCTGTGGCATCACAAACTTAAATAACAGGCATGTGAAATACCTGTGCCTGAAGCTGCCAGACTTGAAGAAGCTTCATTTCATACAGGGTGCTCTGGCACCTCTACTAAATAGTATGAAGTATGGATACAAGAATATCAGATTTGTCCATTGTTCCTTACTGAGACTTTCTGTAGGCCCTCAAAGAAAATCCTTATTTTCGAAGAACTCAACATTTTCAATATGGGACCAAAAAATAAAAATATCACTTAATGCTAGGGAAGTATAATCCAAAGTTTTTAAAACAGAAATGCACATAATTTTCAAAATTTTTTTACCAAACTGCACTCTTACATATTGTTAAAGAGTTCTTTTAATACTAGGAAAGATCCTTCGGGAACACTTCACCTTAGTTACCCATTTCTCCCTTTCTAATCAAAGTTTTAACTGCATGTTCTGTACTCAAAAGCATTATCTCTGGGCTATTAAGATAAAGATTCTTAAATATATCATTGTACAAGGCTGTGCTTGTTGTTTTTTTTCTCGCAATGTAAATAATTGCTGTCATTTTGTTTGGAACATAGAATCATAGAATCAGTAAGGTTGGAAGGGATCTCTGGAGATCATCTAGTCCAGCCTCCCTGCTCAAGCAGGGTCACCTAGAGCATGTTAGACAGAGTTGCATCCAGGCAGGCCTTGAAGATCTCCAGAGAAGGAGACTCCACAACCTCTCTGGGCAACTTGGTCCAGTGCTCCATCACTCTCACAGTGAGGAAATTCCCCCTCATGTTCAGGTGGAACTTTTGTGCTTCAATTTCTGCCCATTGCCTCTTGTCCTGTAACACGGGACAACTGAAAAGAGTTTGTCCCCATCCCCTTGACACCCTCCCTTCAGGCACTTGTACACCTTGATAATATCCCCCTCAGCCGTCTCTTCCCCAGGCTGAAGAGGCCCAGCTCTCGCAGCCGTTCCTCATAGGGCAGATGCTCCAGCCCTCTCATCATCTTCATAGCCCTACGCTGGACTCTCTCCAGTAGCTCCATGTCTCTATTAGACTGAGGAGCCCACAACTGGACACAGGACTCGAGATGAGGCCTTCCCAGGGCTGAGTAGAGGGGCAGGATCACCTCCCTCGACCTGCTGGCAACACTCTTCCCAGTGCACCCAAGGATACCATTGGCCTTCTTGGCCACAAGGGCACATTGCTGGCTCCTGGTCAACTTGTCATCCACCAGCACTCCCAGGTCCTTCTCTGCAGACCTGCTCTCCAGAAGGTCAGCCCCCAGCTTGTACTGCTGCATGGGATGTAGTCAGAGGATGTAGAGATGCTGCGAGTATGTAGAGATGCGGTGAGGAAGGCTAAGGCCCAGCTGGAATTGAGTCTGGCAAGGGATGTTAAGGATGATGGGAAGGGCTTCTTCAAATACATCAGCAGCAAGARGAGGACTAGGGAAAATGTGGGCCCRCTWCTGAATGGGGCRGGKGCCCTGGTGACAAGGGATACAGAGAAGGCAGAATTACTGAATGCCTTCTTTGCTTCAGTCTTCACTGCTAAGGGCAGCCGTCATGAATCCTGCAGCCTGGATGTGAGGGAGAAAATCTGGAGAAAGGAAGACTTTGCTTTAGTTGAGGAGGACAGGATTAGAGACCTTCTGGGCAAGCTTGATGTTCACAAATCCATGGGCCTGGATAGGTGCACCCATGGGTACCGAGGGAGCTGGCGGATGTTCTTTCCAGGCTGCTGTCCATCATCTTTGAAAGGTCCTGGAGAACTGGAGAGGTGTCTGAGGACTGGGAGAAAGCGAGTGTCACTCCAGTCTTCAAAAAAAGCAAGGAGGAGGACCCAGGCAACTATAGGCCAGTCAGCCTCACCTCCATCCCTGGAAAGGTGATGGAATGACTCATCATGGATGCCATCTCCAGGCATATGGAGGAGAAGGCGGCGATGAGGAGTAGTCAGCATGGATTCACCAAGGCGAAATCCTGCTTAACCAACCTGATAGCCTTCTCTGATGGCCTGACTGGCTGGGTAGATGAGGGGAGAGCAGTGGACGTTGTGTACCTTGACTTCAGCAAGGCTTTTGACACTGTCTCTTCCTTGTAGAGAAGCTCTGGAAGTGTRGKTTAGATGAATGGACAGTGAGGTGGATTGAGAACTGGCTGAAAGGCAGAGCTCCGAGGGTCATCATCAGTGGTGCGGAGTCTAGTTGGAGGCCTGTGGCTAGTGGAGTTCCCCAGGGCTCGGTGCTGAGTCTCATCCTCTTCAACTTCTTCATCAGTGACCTGGATGAGGGGACAGAGTGCCTCCTCAGTGAGTTTGCTGATGATCCCAAGCTGGGAGGAGTGGCTGACACACCTGGGGGCTGTGCTGCCATTTGAAGAGACCTGGACAGGCTGGAGAGCTGGGCAGAGAGGAACCTCCTGAGGTTCAGCAGGGGCAAGTGCAGAGTCCTGCGCCTAGGGAGGAATAACTCCATGCAGCAGTACAAGCTGGGGGCTGACCTTCTGGAGAGCAGGTCTGCAGAGAAGGACCTGGGAGTGCTGGTGGATGACAAGTTGACCAGGAGCCAGCAATGTGCCCTTGTGGCCAAGAAGGCCAATGGTGCACTGGGAAGAGTGTTGCCAGCAGGTTGCCCCTCTCCTCAGCCCTGGTGAGGCTTCATCTCGAGTCCTGTGTCCAGTTGTGGGCTCCTCAGTCTAATAGAGACATGGAGCTACTGGAGATAGTCCAGCGTAGGGCTGATCAGAGGATGATCAGAGGAGGCTGCAAGAGCTGGGCCTCTTCAGCCTGGGGAAGAGAAGACTGAGGGTGGATCTTATCAGTGTGCATCTGAAAGGAGGGGATAGGGCTATGTTCTTTTCAGTCATCTCATGCGATAGGACAAGAGGCAATGGGCACAAACTGAACCACCAGAAGTTCCGCCTGAACGTGAGGGGGAATTTCTTCCCTGTGAGAGTGACGGAGCACTGGACCAGGTTGCCCAGAGAGGTTTTGGAGTCTCCTTCTCTGGAGATATTGAAGACCCGCCTGGATGCAACCCGATCTAACATGCTGTAGGTGACCCTGCTTGTACTAGATGATCTCCAGAGGTCCCTTCCAACTTTACCGATTCTGTGATTCTACCTTGTTTATTTTCTTATTTCTTTGCAAAGAGTAGGTATTACTTTGAATCATAGCCAGCAGTAAAATTATTTAGACCCTTTCTGCTTGCCTGTCAGCTGCTGACACTTTCTAGTAGGCAGATGTACAGGAAACACACTGGGTTTTAAAGAGAGGGAGCATGAGGTAAACTTTCTCTAGAGAGTTAAAAAAAACTCAGACTTGAACCTTCCATTTCCACTTGCTTGAATCTGACAGCGGCGAGTTCTTGATTTTTAAAGACCTATAGTAAGGTTTATTTGTAGATGATGGTGATTCCCTGTTATTCTTTGACATTATTATTTGATAAATTCTGCAGTCACATTTAGAAAGTATTGCGGTCCTGGCTATTGAGCAGAGCACTGTAAACCAGGTTTTATCTCTCTTTCTACAGGTTGATTTTTTTGTCTTGCGATGCTTGCTTTTGTTTGTCTTTCAATTTCTTAGTGAAAACAATATTTTCTTCGTAAACCAGAAAGAAGATCTCCCTGTCTGAAACGGCTATCTTCAGCCTATGGCTTCGTCACTTACCAAGCCTTGAAAAAGCTACTTTGCATCTTTTAGACCAATTGGCTTCCGTTCAGATGACTTCACTGGAAGAAGTAGCTTGTGTCGTGAAAAACTCATTATTGGTATGTACAACAGGTAGTATATTTGATTCTATGCTTTCTGCTCAAGAGTGGACAAAGAGTTCTCAAATATATGGCAGCATCTTTGTGGGAGAAAGGCTGTTTTGTGGTGTATTACTTGGTAATACAAATGCAAATCTTGAATCATACAAATATCAATTCAGAGTAAAAATTAAATATCTAAATGATAGAAGAAAGATTTGACCTGTAGACCAAGGAAAGATAGAGTGGGAATCTGATTGATGGGGGTATGAATACCTGCCCTGTCTTTAAAAATGATAAACTTCAGGGAGGGAGGATTTGAATCTGTTTTTACTTCTCTGTGCCCTTGGGGATTTAGCAGTTTAAACAATTGAAATGCTTTGTAAATTATTTTACTGTGGAATATTTTGTTAGTTGGCTTTGCATGCAAACATTAACAAATTAATGTAAAACATTTGTTAAACTATAGTTAAAGTTTGATTTCAAATGCTGTAATACAAAGTGAACTAAGAATCTTATTTTTAGAAACATAATGACACAGCAACTTCTACAAACTTACATTAGTTTGCAAAATTAAATGTAAATTTAAGTGTAAATACCTGCTATGCACTTACACTATATTTCATAAAGTGAAGCTCTCTCAAAAAGGTAGATGAAATCTTATTTTCACCCTATGAAATTTTATAGTATTTATTTTAAAAAGGAAAAGAAATTATGCATTTAGAATTTTTTCTTTTTTAATTGAATCTGAAAATTTCTATTTCAAGGATCTCTTAAAATGCTTGCAAATCTCTTAAGTGTTTTGTGTCAGCAGTACTTATGTATCATTTGAGATCTAGGTGTTCCAGAAGACAAGGCTATAAAATAGCCTGTGCATATAATTTTTCTGTACTGAACAAAATATGTTAGTTGAACATAGTACAAGGTATCATACGTAGCTCAGAAAAGACACCAAGTTTTATGTATAAAATGAAGTAAAATCTTTATCATAATTACTTATTTGAGGTTGCTTATTAATTATTTTCATTGAATTGTTTTCACACCCTGATCCCTGAAAAGGATGGGACCTTACTGTGCTAGCACACTTAGATTGTACCTATTTGCTTCTGCTCCAAGGAATTTGAGCTTTCAAAGGAAAATATTCACAGGGAGGAAAGATGAATGCAGCAGCTTTGAATGCTGGTTTAGAGAGGACATCCTGTGGGCAAGAAGTGGTATGAATGAGGGCCTAAGAGTGAGAATAGCTTGAAGGTAGATACTGCTTGTTGATAGGAGTAATGTGTTAAGAGAGTGTACAAAAGAGCGATGGAATGGCAATTGAAAAAGACAGAGTGAGAAGCTTCAGAGAGGCAGTAGAGGAGGAAGAGATGAGATCCCATAATTATGGCTTAAAATGTCTGATGATATTTGTAAACATACTTGTGTGATGTTAAGATCAGTGAGCGTTTTGAATCCAACAGTGTGAATAATTTAGCCTGTCTTAAAAAAAAAAAAAAAAATCTGAATATTTATTTAGGGATGTGGAAATGTATTTTCTTGACAGATTATGTTATTTGCAGGAAGTGACCTCAGTTCGCCTTATGTGGAATGATGAGACAAAAATCAATTGATTTAGACTTTTCTTTTCCTGTTTGCAGTAAAACCAGTAGAGTGCAAATAGGCAGAAATATATTACTGATTTGATTATATTATATGATAAGAAGGAAACTTGAATAAGCTGTTTCATAATTGTGTTATTGCAGTCATTTATCAAAACAAAATATCTTGATAGAGCAACCCAATGTAAACCTCATAAAGATCTAGAGTATCCAGATAGTTATAAACTACTATTTTTATTATGAAAGAAACTTGATATGCAATATTGTTACATTTGAATTCCAAAAGTAGTTACAGTGTGATGGTCCACCAACTTGTGTTTTATATGGTCTGCTATTAATTGTGTTTATGCCCTTTAGGGATAGCTGGAATTAATACTGGAAATTCTACAGTTATTGAGAAGTAATAAGTACAAAAACTAAGTGTCATACGTGTTGCTAGTGAAATGACATTCATAAACACTCTTTCGCTTCTTAATAATTTGGTATGGGGAAAGATTCCTTTCGTTTTGAAGTAGAGCTAGTTTATATGTGTGAGTTAGTAAATAAAATTAAACACACAAATTAAGTATTTTATATTTAAGCAAAAAAAATGGGTATATATGTATATATGTAAACAGATTTGTAAAGCACTTGCATAAACTAACGTGAGCAAATTGATGTCAGTCAGGTTCAGTTCTTAGTTGTTTTTCCAAAATAGTATTTTTTTTCTTTCAAAGTTATGTTGTAAGAAAACCTTAATCTTCTGCTATAGGTTGAGAATTCTTAAAATCTGTTGTGTTCTCCTTCTCTGTTCCCCCCCCCTTTTTTTAGCTGTTCCGTCAATTTTCTTGTCAATTTTAAGTCTGTCCCTGAATCAAAAGTGTGTTATGCTCGACAGCATTCTCACTCTGGGGCCTCCTTGCTGTTGTTTTCACTTCAGCACTAGCATCAGAATAGAGATTAGTAGTTGATACAGTGACTCTTTCCTGTTGCCATATAGCATAGGGAAGTTGGAGATGCACTCTTGATTCCTATGCTGTTACTTGGCCACCTTGCGTTGCCTCATTGTCAGGTTTCTGTTGTGGCCAGGTACACGCTCACTGGCCAGTGTGCCAGAAGGCGGCGGAAGGATAGAGAGAAAAAATGAGCACCTTGTTGCCCCTATTGTAATGTAGTCCAGCTAAGTCACAATTAATTTCGTCAGTGTTGTCTGTCTTCAAAAGCTGTGTCATTATGGTAAAATGTTTGAAATAGTGCAATTTACTCATAATTTTGATGGAGTTAGGAGGGTTTTAAATACAAAAATTCTGTGAAAAGATACTCATGCTTTCAAAGCAATATGAAAATAAAAACATATTTAGCACTTGGTAGAAGAAAAAGAGTAATATATAAGTATATTATTATTATTTAACTAATATAAAATTCAGGAATACAAGTAAATTTAAATTTGGAAATGCAAACATGTTAAATAAAGAAGTGTACAGGTTTCTTAAAGCTGAGTGTGTTTAACTGTAGAAGTGTTCTGTCCAAATAATGGCACGAGAGTCTAGAAGCCAAGAGAATTGGAATTTCTAGTGTTATTGCTTCAACTCTTGCTGTGTGGTCTTGGGCACAATTTGTTTCCTTATGTTTATTCTTACTTGTGATTATTATAAGGAATGCTGTGATGAGCATAAAGAAACAGTAGATGATTGTTACTGTGTTCTTCTGCGTACTGTGTACATACGTATTCATATAGATGCAAATATATTTTTCTTATCTTCATTCAGTGCTGGCTTTGTATTATGGTAATAAATGAGTTATTGAGGATTCTACTTTTTGATAATAAATCAGGTACAAAAGTACTGTAATTTTGTAGAACTCGTGTGTAATACTTCATGTTATAATACATTTTTCACATTTTATTTCTTTAAAACATGTTTTTATCTTCATTTTTCATTCTGAAGACGCATACACATTCTTAAAATTTGGAATCATTGTATTATTATTATTTTAGCTTAGTGTAGATTGTACTCTGTGGGATGTGCACATTTTAAAAGGGATAGAGCAAGTTCCCAGTAGACAGAGTGTTAGATTATCTGACCTTTATCTGGAAAATGTTGCATAGTTGCAAACAAAATGTAAAAGTATCCTTTTATTTTGAAGAAGTAGGGAGATAAAGTCAGCAACCTGCAACCCTATGAGAATCCCTCCCAAACACTGGTATTGCCAATGATTCAGTGTGGACATTCTAAACAGAGGGTATACCTTCACATTGCCTTGGAAATTTTTGTGCCATGATAAATATTCTCATTTTCAGTAGTTAATGAATTGAATACAACACACTAATCAAAACTTTGTTGTGAAATTAGGTAACAATCGGTGATTTGCTTTTAATAACAGTAATGAAATTCATGTCAATTTCAGCAACGTAGATTGAATAGAAGGAGCTATCAGCTTGGGGCTCTCAAAATGAATGTTATATAGTTTGCTATTTGTTGAAAGAGTGAAAAGTATTTTTGATTATTGCTCAGAGCACATTTATTTTGGTATTGTTCAAAGGAATTTTGGTTTGATCTTGATACCTGCAGCAGAGTGCTGCTAGACCCTTCCTAGTAACATGATCAAAAAGTCATAGGCAGCAGTGGGTTTTTGTGTCATTTTGAATGTGTGCTTGCAGAGGTATATAGAGAGTCTGAAAAGACTGAAGAAAAGTCTGAAATAAACCATTGAGCTCACAGAACTGAAACATGTTTTCACTTTAGACTATTTTCCTTTACAAAAAAAAAAGTATTTTTTGTCTCATATACTCAGTTTTTTTAACTCTTAAGCAATGGAAGTTGGAGACCTCAGCCTTGCAGTGAGTTGCATGCTGATTTTCACTTTTTTAACCTCTGGCTGTAAATGCTTTTGAACACTAGGTGGCATATGCTCAATAGGATAACTTTACTGCAGCCCTGTGACTGAAAAAGTGTAGTAAAAGATAAAATTGAAGTGTTGCCTAGTATTGCTAATAAGGTAAAGACAACGGTAAGAAGCAAGGAGCTGGCTTTTTCAGAGCTTTTCAGTTTATATTAAATTATGTCTATTTCCTGAGATTATCATATAAACCTGAGCCCTTATTTGGCCTACATGTGATTAAAAAAGGTTCTCTTCCACTTGGTACTTTTTAGCCTGAATAGGTTGATAAAAGTTTTCATTGAAAAGGTGCTTCAGGCACTTAAAACTGTTACAGTAAACACCATTTTTATACACTCTATTCCTTTCATGCATCCTGAAGTCTATAAAAGTGCATTTTATGAGATATGTTTTACTCTAGATTGTTCAAGAATTATGTTCTTACCAAATCTTCAGGGGCTAACCTCAGAAAAGACAGGCATAATAGAATTCACTCCTTTTTTTTTTTTTTTTTTTTTTTTTAAAAAAAAAAGAAAACAACCTAGATGGTTGTAAATGGTTATCTAATCCTAGGGCTGTATAAAAAAAATAGTGTTTACTAATGCATATTTAATGTAATAGCTTTATTAAAACAACCTTTTTATGCTAGCACTAAGAAAATAAAAAGTGTCACTAGTTAAAAAAATGCAGGTTTATCTATAAGTTGAACTGAGCTACTTAGGTCATAGTAGCAACCCTGAAATTCATAGAATGACATAATACTTTGGACAGATACCTTGGATCAAAATATATGTGGTGGTATTAAAGACAGAAGAGAGAAGGCTACAAATTTAATTTTTGGAGTTTAAATTGTTAATTTAGCAAGAATCACAAGGTACATCCAAAGGGATTGCTATAAAGCCAAAAAGAAAACTTTTGATAAAGTTGCTGGCTAACTCTTGTCTCCAGGAATTGCATGCAATAACCTGTTAAATCTGTCTGGCACCCTTAGTATTTTTAGTGATACTTGTCGTAAATAATTTGAGATCCTGGGTATTTGTATTTATCAGCTAGTTAGCCTGCTTGGTGTTGCTGCGAGTCTCCTTTCTTGACTCTAATTAATTTTAATCTAATAATCCAGTTTTAATTTTAATTTAATAATCTATCTTATTTTAAGAACCTAATTGTGAGAGAATCTGAGTGTTTAATAATGGTTGGCATGAGATCTGTAGTTTAGTAATTTCAGCACAATAGCATCCATGGGTTAAGTTATAAATTATACAGCAACAGTTGAGTTGCTTCTTATTAATTAACGAGCTGTTTCCTTTCATTTGCTTATCAACAGCCACAAGCAGCGAGCCATCCTGCCATTTTCAGAATCGTTGATGAAATTTTCAAGTAAGTTTTGAAATGGTATTGGGAAATATTTTAAATGACCAATCTAAACATTGAGGTTTTATTTATGAATATGCTGTATTATAATCTATGACATATTATAATTTCTGGATGTCTTATTCTTTAGCTGCATCCATCTCTGTACTCTTCTGTGACACATATGACAAATAATAGACAAAGTTAATCTTGAAATGGAACTTTTATGAAAGTTACATTGTAACAATTATTGATATAATTGACTACATTGTATTTTACACTGTAAAGTTAAAATATGAATTTATTTCGTATTTTAGTAAAGTTTTATCGTTGAAATATGATCTGATGTAAGAAATACAAATGCTCAGTAATGACTTGGACAACAGTAGCATAAAGACTTTGGAGCTGAGCTAGCACGTTTGCACTTACTTATATGGCCTCTCTAAAATTATGTTTAAAATCTTTCAGGATTCACGTCAGCTATGCTCTTAATGACATTAAACTGTTGATTTGCCTGTTAGTAAAGAATCTGTTTTTGAATGCATTTCAAAATACTTTTCAAGTAAATCTGTTGTTCACCACATGGGGGCTTCCCGTCCTTTGTACTCAGTTTTCAGTGGCTTTTTCTCTTCAGTTGACTTTCTTATTATTTTACCATTCTTTTGAAGTAATCTACCCAATCCTAGTCAGTACTACAATTTTGGTACAAAATATTGTACTAGGTGCTAACAAGAAACTGACAGTCCTCGTTCATTAAAGCTCCTGCTTTATAAGGGAAACCAGCTTGCAGGTGCATGTGTTTGGAGATTTTTACATGTCTCTCTGTGTTTATGTGTCTTTATGTGCAGTTTAGTTCTGTGCACATACTGACAGACAAATCTCTGCTGTGGAAATTGTAGACAGCTGTATCATGAGAGGGAACAATTTTGCCACTCTTGTTATAGCAGACCTTTCTGTTACTGTGGCCCCAGAGATCCTGGCAAAACTCAGAGAGAAGAAGAAAGTACACAGAACGTGGAAGAGGGGACAGGCTGCTTGGGAGAATTACAGGAATGCAGTCAGAGTATGTAGAGATGTGGTGAGGAAGGCTAAGGCCCAGCTGGAATTGAGTCTGGCAAGGGATGTTAAGGACGACGGGAAGGGCTTCTTCAAATACATCAGCAGCAAGAAGAGGACTAGGGAAAATGTGGGCCCACTTCTGAATGGGGCAGGTGCCCTGGTGACAAGGGATACAGAGAAGGCAGAATTACTGAATGCCTTCTTTGCTTCAGTCTTCACTGCTGAGGGCAGCCCTCATGAATCCTGCAGCCTGGAGACAAGGGAGAAAGTCTGGAGAAGGGAAGACTTTGCTTTGGTTGAGGAGGATAGGATTAGAGAACTTCTGGGCAGGCTAGACATCCACAAATCCATGGGCCTGGATAGGTGCACCCACGGGTACCGAGGGAGCTGGCGGATGTTCTTTCCAGGCTGCTGTCCATCATCTTTGAAAGGTGACCTGGACAGGCTGGACAGGGCAGAGAGGAACCTCCTGAGGTACAGCAGGGGCGAGTGCAGAGTCCTGCGCCTAGGGAGGAATAACTCCATGCAGCAGTACAAGCTGGGGGCTGACCTTCTGGAGAGCAGGTCTGCAGAGAAGGACCTGGGAGTGCTGGTGGATGACAAGTTGACCAGGAGCCAGCAATGTGCCCTTGTGGCCAAGAAGGCCAATGGTGCACTGGGAAGAGTGTTGCCAGCAGGTTGCCCCTCTCCTCAGCCCTGGTGAGGCTTCATCTCGAGTCCTGTGTCCAGTTGTGGGCTCCTCAGTCTAATAGAGACATGGAGCTACTGGAGAGAGTCCAGTGTAGGGCTATGAAGATGATCAGAGGGCTGGAGCATCTGCCCTATGAGGAACGGCTGCGAGGGCTGGGCCTCTTCAGCCTGGGGAAGAGAAGACTGAGGGGGATCTTGTCAAAGTGTACAAGTACCTGGAGGGAGGGTGTCAAGGGGATGGGGACAAACTCTCTTCAGTTGTCCCGTGTTACAGGACAAGAGGCAATGGGCAGAAATTGAAGCACAAAAGTTCCACCTGAACATGAGGGGGAATTTCCTCACTGTGAGAGTGATGGAGCACTGGACCAAGTTGCCCAGAGAGGTTGTGGAGTCTCCTTCTCTGGAGATCCTCAAAGCCTGCCTGGATGCACCTGTAGGTGACCCTGCTTTCGCTGGGGGGGGTTAGGGCGGCTTGTACTAGATGATCTCCAGAGGTCCCTTTCAACCTTACCTATTGTGTGATTTTAGAGATTCAACATGTTTTTCCGTTTTTCAGCTGACAAGTCTTAAGACTGCTCCCTTGCTTGCTTTCCATTGTATCTATTTTGTATGCTCATGAATTGCATCAAGTAATTCCTTTACATTCTTGGTATTAAGCAGTTAATTTGTTTTAAAAATACTGTATTTCTGATCCTCATAGTATTAAATGAAGTTGTACATGTCCGCCTGTTTTTTGCAGATCAATTGTTTCTGCAGCTTTGTGTTCATTGTTGTTGTACTTCTCTGACATATTTCCAAATTTTTTCAAGTGCTGCCCAGAAATTAACACACTATTCTTTACTTAGTCTCATGGGAGATTTCAGAGAGCTGATGCAGAAGTAGAACCTTTACTTTATTGCTTTCTAAACCTGCATTCTACACGAACATTTCAGTTATGTTTTGGGAGGCAGTACTTTGCTAGAAGCATACATCAAAAACTTAGGTCTCTTTCAGGAATAGTTTTCCTACTCTGTATTTTTCTTGATGAGCTTGATTGTGCTAGGCTGTTTCATCTCAGAAGTATAAACTTTCTTTTTTTCAAGTAGAAGCTTATTTATTTTTGTGCATGGATATACAGAATTCTAGAATCTGTGAATTTTATGTAATAGTTCAGTGTTTATATTTGAGATTGTATTTTCCTCCAGTGTTGTGAAACTTCAGAATTACAGTAATGTGTTATTTGTTCCCATCTTGCAGCTCATTATGGAAAGAGATAAGTAAATCCTTAATAACAAACACTATGATATCTCAGAGGCAGCTTAGTCTGAACTCTTTTTCCCTTAACATTACATGTCTTTCCAAAACTGTAAGGAAAATTACTCTCTGCTGCCCTTGTCTTTTCCTGCTGCATTTGCTTAGGGAATCATTACACCATATGGAAGGCCGGTTAAGATTTTCACCTTCCTGACATATAAAATCTCCAGAATAGATTTTTATGATTTCACCAGAGAAAGCACTTGGAAGTGCATTTGTCTTTAATTACATCTGCAGCAACTGCTGATTTGGAGTATGTCTTTAGTATATATTCATTTGTTTGTGCTTCTGACTCATTGCTTAACAATCACTGATGAGTCAGAGTCTGAATGCCAGCTGTATTATTTAAGTTCAATCATCTTGTTTTTCTATTTTAAATGTGTATCTCTTTTTCTTCTTATTTCCCTTGCTTCAGTAGGAGTGCAATACTTAACAGTCATAGTCAAACTATGTTTCTTTTGCTCCATGTACCATATCCCAGGAGATTGTAATTTTTTTCTAATTTAAGATGGCCTGTGGGACACAGACCAGCAAAGCATGAGAGCATGCCTAATTTTAAGCTGTGAATAGTATGTGTTGAACCCAGTAAGACTATTCAGATGCTGAAAATAAATGTTGTGGTAGTCTTGTTTTTTAATTTTACTTTCTTTTCTTTCCCCTCTAGCTAGGGGAAATTCTTTATATGTGTGTGTATATTGTATATACATAGTTCATATAGTTTATTTGTATAGTTAACATATGTTTTCTTTAAAAAATGCCCGCAAAGTTAAAAGTTCTGCCAATTTTCATGCTGGCATAATAGCCTGATGAGTTCAGACATAGCTTGAGGCTGTAGTGTAGAAAGAATGTACTTTTTTCCCTCCTTCTTTCAATTAACAGTGATGTGATTGGCATACTAATAATCTGATATAATAGTCTGTTATAATCTAAATTTTTAATGCTCAGGAATGCACTACTGGAAACTGATGGCGCTCCAGAAGTTATGACGGTAATACAGGTGTTTACACAGCTCTTCATTCAGGCTCACCAGAACGATCACAAGCAGGTTAGTTGAGATCTGTTTAATGGCTTTCTTTCTTTCTTTCTTTTTTTTTTTTTTTTTTTTTGAATGAAAAGGTGAAATTTTCAAGGAAAAAAACTTTTTTACTCTTAAGAATGGTGACTGAATATAATGAGCTAAATAATAGCTCAGTTAAGACATTTTCACCTGTGAATAAAAATGCAGTGCAAAATCAATATGTAAGAGTAATCTACCTGGAGTAATCTTCCAGTCTAGACTCTTATTTGCACAGGGGCCATTGATTTTTAAAATTTTTTTAATAAGTTTTTGTTCTGCAGTGGCAAGGATCTTGCTAATAAATGAAATGGAAGGGCTAACTCCCCCTTTTCCTCCCCCTCTTCTTCCAAAGAATCATAAGTAGGATGTGAAGCAGTTGTTTTTTTAGTCATTCTGTCCAAAAGGTCAAAGACCCGGAATACATACTGCTTTTATACATACATACTATTTTTAACCTTCAGCAGTGGCCTTTCAGAGATATTTCTTCAGTCAAAAGCTTCGCATCTCCCAGCTCAGGAACTCTTCTCTTGCACAAGTTTTTATACTACTCTTATTGAATTAAGTAGAATTACTTTTGTTGTGTATTACTTTAACCAAGAAGAGGTCAGTTTCTCATTTTTAAATTTCAGTTAGAAATTTGAAAAGGTCGTCGTTCTGTTTATAGGGTACATACTTCTTTTCAGCACTCCAAATTCACTGTCATTTGATGTTCTTACCATTTTTATTTTTATTATTAATTTATTTTGTTTTTATTTTATGTTTTACTGCGTGACAAAAGTTTTGGAGACATTCTACTTCTAATAGTTTTCACTTTTAAAAATTGAAAAATTTCCAATTCCTTTGATTTCTACATCTTTTTGGAATACGTTAGTTAAGAAAGGTTTGGATCTTCATCTTGGAACTTGTGAAGTATTTGCTTTTAATTGGCATTGTGATTGAATCTGTCTTCAAGCTTCAGGCAATATGAATTAAGGATTAAACTGCAGCTGTCTTATGTAATATATAGGTGCTGTGCATGTAGATTTTATGCCACCCTGGTCGCGTGGCAGCAGCACATTGTGTAGCCCTAGAGATGTGGGGGCGACTGGGTGGAAAAAACAAGTAAATATGCCACACCCTTCAGACACCTTAGGTTGTGCAGGCAATGAATTTGCTTTAGGGTGACAGTCCTTAATCTGATAACATTGTGATATGGACTATTGCCCACTTTTTTTTTGAAGTTGATTTTAAATATTAAGTAGGTTTCCAACTTAATGTATTATTAATATTCAATTTATACACAATTTGATTCGTGGGGCTGTAATTAATGTAGTATCTTAAATATTAGAATTTAAAATCCCTTGTTTTATTGTTTATAATGTTAACTAAGACTTCGTAAACTTTGTTTAAATCAGTTTATCGTATTTGTTTTGTCATACGAATATTATATGTATTCATAAAGTACCCCTCTTTATCGTATCTGGATACAATTAACAGGATATTATTTGCCCCATTAACATTTCACATAAGAAGGGTAAAACCACTTAACAACAAGGGATGAGGAAGGATCTGTCTGGGTCATCTGAGACCTTAGGAATGTATAATACAGTTAATTTAAAAAAGACTASGCAAACATGTGTGTCCAAAAATTTGTTCAAGGAGCCAGGTCATGTCTGGCAGCTTCACGGGTAGGCAAGGTGGAGTAGGAGGAGAATGATTCCCTGTGCTACTGTGGTAGCTGTCAATAGAACTGTCTTTTTTAATAACTTTGCAAACTGTTTAGCAAGAACAAGGAAATGTGGGGAAAAAATGGACAATTTGAAGAAAAAGTGGTGCGGATTTTAGGCGTAGACTTGCTCTTCTGTGTTTTGAGAGACAGAAAAAGGCATAAAGGGAACATAAAGTATAAGAAAAAAGGCAATTTGGGTAGTGACCAAAAAAGAAATTTAAGAATGGATGTATTGTGACTACTGTTGGGATGATTTGTGATGATAATGAGAGCTGACTTAAGAATATTTGGGTCATGTTAGTTTTGAGTTTGTAAACTTAAAGCTTGTATTTACTTTTATGTTTAAATTTACTTGATATGATTTCCTCCAAAGGTGCTTTCCCATGGTCATTTCATGATCTTTAGCTGTTTTCATCTGAAAATTAAGTATTTATTTTAAATAGATGGATAAATATTTTAAATTGCTTTTTCACTTTTATTTCATGTTTACTGTTATGTGAGAAACATGGTATTATTATGTCAGTTGTTATATCCAGCCAATCCAAACTCGTTTGATCTGTTAGTACCTTGTTTTGTAGTTTGTGATGGTTTATGTAAGAAATGAACTACCTAAAAATAGTGCTTGTATGGTAGGTAGCAAATATTTTTGCTTTGCTTAAATTGTATGTTGAAAAACAGTTTTCATTTAACTTTCAATACTGTTTTCGTGTGTAATTTTTATTTTGTCTCAGCTACTAACTGTATCAAGGGCTCTGTTTTCATTGGGATTTTTAGTGCAAGCTAATTGGTTACATGCGTACTTTAGTATAAGGATTATTAATTTTTAATTATACTAATTTCACTTGACAAGTAGTCTTCTAATACCAATGATGCACTGAGTATTTCAGGATACTGTATATATTAGTGTAGTGTAGCTTCAATTAACTATTATTTATAGAGGAGAAAAATAATGAGGATGCATCATTCTATTTCTTTATAAGACACACATGTATTTTCCCAAATCTAAATGAAATGTTAGCTGTGGGTTTATTCCTGAAAACTGTCTGGAAAGTTCTTAAAATGACAATCTTGTATTTTAGCATAAGTTTCCGCTGAAAGCCTACTTCTCTGACCATTACCAGCCTCTTGTAATAGCTTTACTCAGACAACCTTTCGGTAAGTTTCTTCATGAAATGTTTACGGTATTAACCTGCATAATAAAAAGTTATTTTAAAGTTTTAAAATAACTTTAAAAGGGCCTAAGACAAGATTTGGCCTGCAACTTAAATTTTGACATTTCCGTAAATTGGGTGTTTTAACTTTGCAACTTTTATAACATTCTTTTAATGTATCTTTTATAGGCACACCTAATTCTTACATAAGTATAATACAGATATAACTTAAAGAAAACTAAACCCAAGCTGGATAACAGGGGAGGAGTGCACTGATTTTAGTATGAAAGTAGTGATGCTAGGAATTAAGACAAGTTACTGAGAATCTGTAAAGATACTGAATATTCTTATCTTGCAATATTTGCATATAATTGTCATTATGAACATTTTGGTAGATGTATTACAAGCATCAGTGTGTTACCTTGCTGTGTGACTCTGCAAGCGTGAATTCATCTGGGCTTTTAGATTGTAAAATTAACTTTTTCAGGTCAAGAAACTTACTTAAAGTAGTACAGTTTTTCATGAGCACCAACCTCTGCTCAGTATAAGAGTTTCTGGGAATTTTTTTCTACTGGTTACGGGCTAATACTGAGGTAGAATTTGTACAAGGCTACATCAGCTGAATTTGAAGAGTATACCTAGCTGTACCTCCTTACTTGCCATTGTCACTGAATTGTTCTAAGAAAACACAGTAACAGTTATGGTTGAAAATTGGGAAATTTAAAAATGAAATTTAAATGCTTTGGGAAAATGAATTCATGTTATACAAATTTTAATACTAGTTTAATATGATTGATTTTATTGTTTTAGTTCTGCTCTAGCTGAACCTTTGCACTTGAAAAAATGAACAGTCATTTTTCCTGATTTTTTTTTTATTCTCCCTTCTTCCCTAATTGCCAGCTATGCATTGCTCTCAGCACTTGAAACACATTTCAGAAATGCTCAAAACATTAGTAGAAGATGAAAGCATTAGGTAAGCAATATTTCTTTTTTTCTTGCATCTGTTATTTTGTGGAAAGTCACATACTTTGCAGTCTTCACTGGCCACATTTCTTCAAGTGTAATTTGGTTATTATTCTCTAAATTCAGCCTTCTTTTAAAGGTTAGGACTTAGATTAACTATAAAACTGAACTTTGTAGCCCATGTAGACCTGACCAATAAGCCTCTCAGAAAAGATAGTTTTGTAGTTCCTTTCATTTCAGCAAACAGCTGAACTGTATCAAAGAAATGCTTACTTGCCTGCTCTCCCATTTACTCCTGAAAATTTTCTGAATTCAATTTCTTATCCTGTTTAGCCTGAATTACTCAAAATCATTGCTGTGTCCAGAGAGGGTCCAATGGTCTCAAGCCAGTGAAAACCCTTGCTCATTCCTTGTCTTCAGGATACAGAGCCACTGTGTACACTTACGAAGAGTCATCTTAAAGTAGCAGAAGCAGAGTCCTGAAGAAGCACTGTGAGGGGACGTACAGGAAGGTTTATTATATGAGAAATACTGAGCCCAAACTGTGGGCTGGAGGAAGGCAAGTTACCTTTGAGAATACTGGTTGGAGACGTAGTCTGGCATTTCTCAATTTCTTTGGCATAACACGAGAACTCTCCCCACCAGAAAAGCAGCTAATATTGGAAAAAGCCTGTACGGAGCAGGATCGTTTATAAAGCAGATGGGATTGACTTCTGCAGGTTTGTGAAAATATCCAAACATCAAATCTCTTGACTTTTCATCAAGATGCAATGGTTAGGCTATTTCAGAGTTTGTTATATTGCCCTTTGAGGTGACACCCCGTCTTTCTGACCTTTTGCCCTAAACTTCTTTTGTCTAAAGAGTTGCTATAGGAATGGTAGTGTCTGTCTGCAAAAATTCTAATTTGGTGATAGATGTTGTAGAAATATATGAAAAGAATGAAAAAAGATACATCTCTATCTCTTGCTGCACTGTAATTCTTTCTTACCAGGTATATGATGAGTCCCTGAGTTGGCTAGAGCTTTGATAGAGATCTGCTTAGACATGCTCCAAGAATGAACTCTCCAAAGAATATTGAACAGCTTTTAAACTCAGAAAAGCCAATTTCATTTTGATTTAAATAGTTTAAATGGAAATACAGAGTGGCCAGATCAGATAGATTCACAAAACAAAACTTTGAACTGCCACTTTTTTCATGACATCCTGGAAGTCAGGTCCTTGTGTCCACACTTAGTTTCAGCTAACTCACAGAGGGACTTTCTTGAGTGGTAGAAGAAAGTTTTGCAGTTCCCTCTGAGGCCTGGCTGTCTGCTACCTGCTTCTCACTTTCTATTTGAGCTGCAGTTTGGCACTATACCTTGCCTGTTGTACTCTGGAGTCTTTCAAATGCTTTCTCTCTTTAAGTGTGACCAGTAGCTGACCGTGGCTTCTTAAAGAGCTATAACTTAAACATAGAACAAACAAATAGAACAAACATAATCCATCATAATGTGTTATAGTAATACAAGAATGTCCGTTCTCCTTTTGTTGCTAAGGCCTTTCTTGGCTTGTATTACTTCCCCCACCCTTGGCCTTGATAGTACACCAGTTTGAATAGTACTGTACTTGCCAGAATTTCCTCTTATTTCCTTTACAATTCATGCAGCAATTATATTTCCTCTCAAATCCCTCTCTGTTACAAAGAAAATGGATCTTGCGTAAGTTTTTAAAAAACTAATATCCATGAGGAACTGTATTTCATTTGATTTATTCCTAATTCTGTATCCTTTCTACCTAATAAGATTAGCAGAGGAGCAAAAAATTACTCCAGTACAGCATATCCTCTTGTCTCATTTTATAATGAGTGCTTTATGTTTATACAGCTTTTTTTTTGCATGTGTTCTTTTTTATACTTGTAAGTCTTACAGAAGAGTGCTGTCTGTGCATTGCTAGTACAAATGTTGCCCCCTACCATTTTTTATAATTACGTCTAGTTATGTGAATAAACAGGAAATATAACATGGCATTATAAAATAGAAATCAAATGAGGTAACTTTACGAAGGGAAAAAAAGAGTCCCAGAAAAACTGAAAGACCTCTTTTGATAATAGTGGCAAAGCAGCTGATGTAGCTGCCATTAAAGAGTGAGCAGAGACTGTGAGGGGGGCAGAGGTGGATGGTATGTGACTCCAAACCAGGGACTCGTTCCGGATAGTTATGGTGAGTTGTAAGTGCAATGGTGCCTTGACTCTCCAGGCAAAAATACAATTCTGTTCTGCTGAGTATGTGTTCAAGTCACTGTTACACTTCAAGTTTAAGGAGTGTGTATTGCCCTTTGAACTATTAACACTTTCAATTGTGAATACTATCTATCTTACTGTTAGTAAAGCTATCAATTCTTAGTACTTAGCTTTTAATTAAATTTCTTGTGTGATTGTAAATCTCTGGATTTCAGACCTTGCCTGTCACTTAAGTTGTCATGACATTGAATTATGGTTAGATAAGTAAGTAGATTATTTTGCTGTAGGGAAGCCTGTTGTCCTAGATTACTACCACATTTGTATGGTTTTTCAAAGGTTTTTAATGTTCCCTGGAATTAGAAATGTGCTGCTACTCGTGCTAAACCTGTGATGTCAACAACAGTGACTTAAATAGCAGTCACATCAGTACTGCGTTTTCCAGCCCATCCTATGCCAAACTCTTATGTCTGATGTCATTAACCACACTGTCAATGACCATGCTTGTCCAAAAATATTAATGTGGACTTGTGTCCTAGGAATAGGATTTTGAGACCTCAGGATAGTGTGGCATGTAGACATTATGATTTACAATATTAGTAATTTTGGGGTACCTATAGAAGATATAGGTCTGAACAGAATATCCTAGGCATAGAATATTATCTGCAATCATCATACCTTCAGCTGTAAAAGCAGGCCCTCCCATCTCCTCAGAAAATCTCAAAGATAAAGAAAACAGTTTATTCCAACTGGCATATTGTCACATTGTCCAGATGAAGTGCTGGTGTGAGACAACTTCAACTCCTGAAATTTCTAAAATCTCTTGGAGTTCCCTGGGAAGGGGACTCCTTCGCTCTTGGAATCTTTGGGACCAAAACAGAAGAAAAATCTCCAGTTTTTCAACCTAACAACTTACTAGTTGTCATTCTTTGTTCTTTGTCTCCTTGCTTGCTTCCTTCCTTCCAAAAGCAATCTGTTTCTCTTTTTGCTCATGGGAGGCATATCATTACTTTGGATCTCCTCATATTTCTCTTATGTCTTTAGTGGAATCAGCTACGGTGAAAATAATCTGTCTTAGTTTCAGATGAGTATATAAAAAGGAGTTCAGAGATGAGCTGTAATCTTTTCTGACCTTTTTTTTTTTCTTCCTGCAGTAACGGAAATTGTAGTTTTAATTAATGAAAATTTGGAATTTCAGTTAAGAGGATCAGAATTTTAAAAGTCAGGAGATGAATATCCTTAAGGTACATTTAGTCCACTTCAAGGTACCTCCTCCTGAATTACCGAAAATACATGCTCTTAAACTGAAAAGAAAGCTCAAAGCAATATAAGCCAATAGTTTGTTAAAATGGTTTTAAAGATAGGATGAAGTTCCAAAAAAATACTTAAACTGGAAAGTGTAAATTGTAAAATTTAAAATGTATATTTTAATACAAAATATTTTGTCACTGCTATTTATTGGAAAACACTGGTGTAGATTCTTTGTTGAACAAAGTTAACTTTTTAACAACATTGGTGTATGTTTTCTTGGTCTTTACTGCAAATAATACATGAGTGCCTGCTTAACAGATGAGGGAGCATCTGCTGAGGAAGAGTTAAACAATATATTTAATGCCACCATCCTTTGTAATTAACTTAAGACATTTAATTTTTTTATAACTTTTTAATAATTTTTTATTTTTAGTAACAAGAAATTACTTAAGTGTCTTTTTTTTCCAGATCTTCTGCTGACCTTTTTGAAATCTGGTTTTTGATTGCTCGTTTTGGAGAATGGCTGGATATTGCAGCAGAACAGTTACTGAAAGCCTCCGTAGAACCAGATACCTTGCTGTGGCTGCTGGCATTTTACTACAGTCCTCAGAATGAAAATCAGCAAAGGACTCAAACAATGGTGGGTAGTGTAGCAATAGTGATCAGGAGTAAGCAGGCAGTCTGCTTATATCTCATTGTTATATAACCAAAAAGAGGTATTGGAGGTATTGTTGGAGGTAGTGGTTTCGCAGGGTCTCATGGGAATTGTGCTTCAGTGAAGTAGTTCAAGCATAATTTTTACAGATTTTCTTGCTGGTGAAAATAGAAATCTTATTTTTTTCTTCTTTTTTTTTGGGGGGGGGGGAAGATACTGTATAGACTTCTTTTTTAATAACTCAGCTGCTTCTAATCAGAAATTAAGCTAATGTAGAACTGTATTTTTGAAATCTGTGTGGAAGAATTCAACACTCCTGTGTTATGACATCCTCCGAGAAAGAAATACTTGCAAGAGGAAATCATAAAAGCAGCAGTAGAAGCAGCACTGAATCCCAACAATATCCATCTTTCTGATTTTTCTCGCATCTCTCATCACTGAATTTTTGGCATATAAGAGGCTTGTAAGAGGTTTTAACAAGCACATTAAGTTCCCGTGTGTAAAGTTTCTAATGGAATGCAGCAATGTTCTAACCATACTTCCTGTTGCATGTAGAGGTACGTGTGTCTGTATATACATACATAAGCATGAAAATCTTTAATTGAGACTTATTATGCAATTTAAAACTAGCCTGGGGAACCTGTTCTCCAAAGCTCAAATTCAAAATCTGGCTGCAATATTTCTAGTTTTCCTTAATTTTAAACCCAATACTTTTTGCTTTAATAATGTAGCTTGATATACTATACTAGTAAAACATCGTGCTTTCATTTTACATCTAATACTCTGCATATTACAGTGTTTTGCAGTATTTCCTTTCTTTCCATTGCTCCCGCCACTCCCTAAAATTTCACAGTGTGAATGCAAGCTCCTATTCCAATCACTTTTTATTTTTTTTCTCTTGAAGTTCTCATATTCCTCTAGAATGGAGAAATTTTGTATGTGTATGCGTCCAGTGTTAGCTGGGAAAGGTTAGGCTAGAGCTACAGTGGGATGAAGAAACTAGAGTTTTAACATACAGTCTTGGGGAAGAAGGCAAGACCAAAGCAATAAACACGAGCAAATGAAACCAGAAGACTGTAGCTGTTGAAAGCCATATATATGAAGCATTGTTCCATCTCAAATGAGATCACATTCTCCCAAATCTAGTCATCTGCCCGTGTTTCTCCTGTGTTATTTATCAGCAGGTTATTCTCAGTAATAATGCATGACAAACATGAGAGAAAAGCTTTTCCATTGAGGGCCCACACAATTACTCATCTATTCCCAGAGGTCTGATATTTCAGTTGAGTATGATTCTTTTATTTAGAGTTATTTACAGTGAAAAACATTTGTTTTTCTACCGGTCAGGCTACTTGAAAAGAATTCCCACAGTTGAGCTAAGTTTCTGCCTTTTAGTTAGCCATATTCTTAACTTTGTGCTATGCTTGATGAAGTTGTCAAGAAAATGTCCTTTGGCAGGTTAGCTTTCAGTGGAGGATATGGGCATGTAGGCTGTGTAGCTAGGAGCCCTGTCAAGTTCTCTTCCCACCTGTTGCACCTTTCATTGCTTAAGGATTACCACTTCTGAGCTAGTGATCTCCAGTTTAGCTGTAAACAGAGGCAGGAAGATGGGATGGAAACTTCTGGCAGAGACCAAGCTCAAGGGGAGTCTTCACCCAGTGTATTTTCATTTGGGAAGGTGTATACTTATGACTTAAGATTTCAAGTTTATGTCACTTGTTTTAGGTAGCAGTTTAGATATGAGCAAGAGTGAAATACTCGAGGCTAAAATAATTCAAAGAAGAGAAAGGCTACTACTTCTGTATACTACAGTTCACTCAGATGTGCAGGCCTATCTGCATATTCTACTTCTCACTCTTTTGTTCATCTATTTGAGTTTTTTCATACGTTCAGATCCTGAAATGTTAAAGTAAAAAGGTTGGAGTTTGGTTGTGATAACTTTAGCATTAGGAGTGAGTGTTTTAGGGCATGTGAGTCTGTGGAATAGGTCCTGCTAGCCAAAGATCTCCCATTGCTGGCACATGGGATGGAGGCACCCTGAGAAGGGGATGCCTACAGGGATAAAAGATATTGAGGAATTCCAGTTACAGACACAGAACTTTAGGTTCTGGTATCATTTGCTAACTTATATGTCATTTTGGACAAAATTCACTTCTAGAATAGCAGCTTTTCCAGATTATTTCATATGGAAATGATAATGAAGAAGGGATGAGAAAAGCAAGGCCAGATAAAAGAGTAAAGAAGTTGCCCTAATGAACCTAGCTGATAAACGTGATGTCCTTTTCCTTTGGGTTGGCAGTGGTATATTTTTCCATTGTTCTTGCAATTACTGATGTTTCTTTTTAAAAAAAACAGTTTATTTAATTTATTTTTAATATAGTGAACAGAATTATTGTTAGGATTTTTTTTGCTGTAGTTGCTTATAGTTCTTTTTCTATTGTGCAGATGCCAAAATCTTCTGTTTTCTACTCCTTAAAAAAAAAGAGTTTGTATTGGCTAACTCAAAAGGTAAAAACATAAGTTGCAAACAACACAGGAAAAAGGAAAAAACTGCATTTTTATCAGAGCATTTTATCAGCTGAGGTCAGATTGCATGGAGATTTAATTGATTTGTAGCAGCAATATTGAAGTGAGTCCTTGAGGAGCCTCTGTTCTTTTTCCCACAATGCAAAAATATGACTATGTTCTGCTGAGGGATTTTCTCCATTTCCTTTTATTATTAAAAAAAAAAAGGTCAAATCCTGGCTTGTTGCCCTGTCTGCTTAGTTTGCAAGACCAAAGAAAGTTAAAAAACCCATTCTGTCCGCTTATGTGTGTGTGAATCACTGCAAAAGAAACGTGTACTGCCCTTCCTTCCCTGTTCTCCCTGCTGCTTAAATTCAGGCTCTTTTCATGTTTGAGTAGTTTTTGCCAAGGATTCAGTTTCCTTTTAGTGAATCATTTCAAAGGAAAAACGCTACATACATCACTTTTACTCTTCTCTGATCCTATATCCTTTGAAATTTTTCCCTACAGGTAGAAGCTCGAGAAATCTACAATCAACTCATAATCCTCTTCAATTGTACAGTATTCTCTGTCAAAGATCTGCAGGCTGCTATACACAAAATAGATATAAAGCAAAGTTGTATTCAGCATCTTACAACACATCTTCTCATCAACTTTTTACTTTTTTCTTCTGGTGGACATATGATTGCCCAGGAATTTATTTCCCATGTAAGTGTTACTTCTTTCTTTCAGTTTAAGTCAAATACCTTTTCCTTAGAATTCTGTATTTAAGTTCCTGCCTCTTAAGAAAGGAAACACTTAACAGAGAATTAAAGATGATTGTAAGTACAGCAACTGTATTGAACCTGCTACATCTCAGTTGTAGGTACAATCAAAGTATTTTCCTTCTTGACACTGCTTTCAAGGATCCAACTGAAAAGATTGCTGTCTTGACTACAGAGATACAAAAATACTCTGACTAGTCACTTGCAGTTAAGAGATACCTGCAGTTCATTTGCACTTGGCATTGATACTGTGTGCAAACATCTGGCTTTCCCCTGTTATCAATCCCTCCCTTAATTATCCAGCAACTGCAGAGGTAATCCAGTTGTCCTCTTTCCATTTTCCATTATGTAAACAGATAGTTAATAAGCATTAGCACTGAAGAGGCTGATGTTTGGAGCTTTAGGAAGCCAGAGGAGAAATTGGTGTAATAATTGAGAGAAAAAATAATGAGGACCTGAGAGAATGTCACTTTTGGGGTAAAAAAAGCTGAAGAGCAGAAGAGTAAAAGGTTGTGTGTGTGCTACAATATCTTACTATTTTTGATGAGAGCCTTCAGATATTTTGGCACAAGCAGTGAAATGTTTTTATCTCTCAAGAAGAATGGTGCTATGTGAGTATGAGATTAGAAATTTCTTCCTATTTAGTTGTAAAAAAAATTTTTTTAAGAAGTTCAAGTATCCCATGGAAGCAACTTCAGGGCCACAGTATGGTTTTAGCACCTCAGAAGTTCTTCCTTTCAATAGTAGTGATCTACATTTCTTCTATTCTGTGTAGGGTATATGGCACATATTTGAAGTCTGGTTCTATGACACAGGAAACTGAAAAAATATTTTGGTTGTTATTCCTTCTAGCTGATAAACAAACAGCATTTCTGTATGTAAGAAGGGCTACGATATTTCAAGCATCTCAGATTTAAGTTCAGAAATGGTTACTTCCTTCTAAGTGTAAGAATGTAATATTTTTAAATTAGTTTTTTTGTTTGTATTTTTCCAAATCTACTGTTGCTAATATTTCTCTTTTGAGGAATATGACATAGCAAGCAGCTATGCTGTATTATACTAATCTGCTGCTGTCACGTGTTAAGGAAGACTGGAGGGAAATTCTTTTTTCTTTGTAGAATGCAGCATAAATGGATTTTAAATCTGTTGGAGTGTTCCCCAGTTACAAGCAGGTCATGAGCTGGTGTCAGACACAGTATGTCAGTCTATTTTATTTTGAATGTATCTCTGGAAGCTTTAATATGTAGCTAGGATCTCCAGTGTAATTTGAGGGCATGAAGGCAGTATTTGAAAGGTAGTGGAATTGGGATGCATGGCAGTGGTTTTGGTTAGCACAGTAAAATAAGATTAACAGATACATGAAAGAAAGCCACTCCTGATCTGCAAAAGTGGTACCTTATAGTCTTTTCCTAGGAGAAGCCTGGGGCTTCTCCACCTTTCTTGTGGAGGAGGATATTTTTACTTCTGAAGAGTTTATAGAAGTTTTTTTTCATTTGGCTCCCTAAAACCCAGCAAGACCTTAACAGTTTTTCAGTTGATTTCTAAGGAGTTGATTTCTGTATATTTCACTGTCTGTCTGTTAATGTTTCCTTTAAAAGCTTTTGAACCTCTTGATGTCTTTCAGCTAAATTTGAGACATTAGAGATCTCAAAGGTGCTCAGTTTCTTCAAGATACGTTTAAAAAAAACTACTTGGGTAGAAGGCATAATTTTATGCTTGAACTCGACTGTTATGAGATATCAGAGCACCAAATATGTTTTCAGTGGTGAGAGACAAGTCTGTGGGCTTCTGTGGTTTGATTGCTAATATCCATATAAAATAATTAGTACTTCAGTACAGAATCAGAGTTTGCATTTAACAACATAATTAAATCATTTTCCTTCTTGCCTGTTTTCCTTCAGATTACTGGAACAAGTGATGCAAGCAAGGAAGTTTGTAGCCTCCTCATCCGTACTGCATACAGAATTAACCGTAAAGAAGAAAGAAACCAAAGGATTGTGAAGCTGGTGAATGATCTTCTTCAAAAATTAACATTGAAAATTTAGATTTATCAAGCCAGTGAATCAGGTCTTTAGACATGAGGCAGTCTTTCATGACCAACTTGTACTGCTAGTTATAAAAGTATATAAAAAAATCTATATTATTTAAGGATAACCCTTACCTCTCCTCACAAATATATTTGAAAATACTGCTTTTTTTTTGAAATGTTAACCTATTAGAATATTCAAGATGGTTGAAAACTTTGTCCTTAACCCTTTTTTTCCTCTTTTTCTTTTTTTTAACAAGAAACCTATGTTTACAGTTTACCTCCTTGTTGCTTAGCTACTTGTGGATCAAGGTCTTTTCCCCAAATTACATATGGTTTTATTAGCAAATTGTATCAAATTATTTGGTTGTTAAGTTGTTCCTAAAATGTTTGGTCCATAATTTTGCTTTTGTGAGACTAACAGTGATCCCACGTGAGAATTAATGAGTCACAGGGAATGCACTCCATGTTCTCAGGAAATCAGCAATGTTTCCTGCATTCCTTGATTCTTTTTGAAAATGCTTCCAAAATAAAAATCCTCTCAGATTTGTGAATAGTATTTGTCAGTACTATAGCGTTCTTAGAGTGCGGCTCTCTGCAACATGCTATACCAAACTGTTGATCTACATTGACAGATACTGCAAGCGGAAGTTTGCTCACAAATAGCCTATCTTCAGTGTGCCCTGGTTGATGCTATTGTTTACTCCTTTAAGAAATCTTTTTCACCGAGATGAAGCACAATGTGAGCTTAAGGAAAATACCTATTTTGAAAGCCAAACTTTATAGAAAGAGCATATGGTTGAAACTCATCTGCTTTTGTGTCCAGAGGTAGTTTAGTTTTCTCGTTTACTGTTTCTTTAGCTTGTCAGATAAGAACATGATGTACACGGACTGATGCCCTACTGTTGTACCCTTAAAAAGCATTTGTCTCCAGAAGTTTTGTGATCCTGTTTTCAGTTTAACTACAAAAATAAGCATGCAGAATAATAATGTTCTTCTTGGAACACTACAAAGATACTGCTTAGAATAATATTGTATGTAAAATCTGAGGCATTTATCTTAAACTCACAAAACTGTGTTAATTTAGCATTTGTTTTTGTGCAGGAGAAAAGAAATAATGTATCCCTTGGTTGTAAGAAGTGGAAGGATACTTTCTGGAATGCTGTTGAGTAATTACTTACAATTTTGTTCCTAGTGAGTCATATCAAACCAAATTACAGAAGTTACATGTCCTCTTAGTCAGTTTATTAATATGCATGTAATATTTGCTTCCAAGCATGTGAAGAACTAGTAAATATTTAATATATTTTTGTGAAGAAAGTTGTCTGTCTTCTTGAATCAAAAATGTATTTCTGAATGAAAAAGCTCTCCATTGTCTTTGAAAGGTTGTGGAGAACTGGAGAGGTACCTGAGGACTGGAAGAAAGCCAATGTCACTGGAACAAGTTGGCCAGAGAGGTTGTGGAGTCTCCTTCCCTGGAGATATTCAAAACCCACCTGGGTGTACACCTAACATGCTGTAGGTGACTATGTTAGGCTAGATGATCTCCAGATGTCCCTTCCAACCTTACAGATTCTGTGATTTATTGCAGCTTTTCATTTGTTGGAAGCCACACATGTACAAAAGCAAAATCAAGCAATCTGTTTTTCTGTTTGCGAAATATACTTGAAAGGTACGGTTTTCTAATTGAAAAGTTGCTTTGTTTTCCAAAAACTCTAAGACATTTATTCAGAAAGAACAAATGTGTGGATTGCTATCGGTAGGATGACAAATAATCTAAAATTCTTCAATGGAAGAATTACATTCTTTGTTTTTCTTTCTAATCCATTTAGATGTGAGATTCAGTGGTATTCTGTAAATTCTCTCCATATTAAAACTATATAATTGTAATTACTTTTAAAAAAAATCGGCAAAGAGGTTTGGTCAGTCCTGTAAGTATCAATGCTGTTGGTATCATTGTTATCTGTACTTGATATCCAGTTTTCTGTAGTTATCTGTACCTGGTACCTGTAATTCTCAGTTGCTGGATATTGGTTGGTAACCATTCTTTTGCAGTGCTGTCATTTTTCTACCACTGACAAAGTATATGAAAATGCTTCTAACTTTCTGAAACAGAATCAGTATCCTTTTAAATAAGTCCTTTCAGGCAGGTAGGAAATAAGCAGTAAAGGCAGAAAGAATAAAATGAACAGTGAATATCTACATTCTCATTTTCGTGTGTTCGGCTTCTTGAGAGGTGTGCATGATTTAAGTATTAGGAGGAGTATTTGATGGCTTTAGGATGCTTTAAAGAAAAAAAAAATGATGTTATGAATAACTTTAAAAAGAGACATCTGCACTTGCATTCTCTTTGCTCTGTTTAGCATGGTTATTTTAAATCTTCGATATTTCCTTTTCCTTGCTCTTTCACAGTGCTTGAATTATGATCCAGCATTGATACAAACTATGATGTGGCAAAAACTTCTGCGAGTTTGCTTGTGGAAGACAATAGCATGTATTTGGTAGAGCTCAGTAATGGAAGTTTTTTTTTTTTTTTTAATAGGCTGGCTCTGCATCATCCATCTAATGTGCTTCTTCTCTTCTATAATCCCCGCTTTCTGAAAGGGGTCTTTGGAGCCTTCAGGGCAGTGCTTTTGTGCAGAATCAGCCAGCGAGCCCTGAAATCAGTGCTTCAAGTAGCTTTCCCCTTCCCTCCAATCTCCAAGTTTATAAACCCTGATCCCAGGTATTATACTGAATAGAGAGCTTTTCAAAGTCTGTATTTTTACTTCAGGGAGTTGTTTTAAACAAGAATACAGTGTCTTTGGCTGCTTTGCTGATGATGCTTCTTTCCAGTCTAAGACTCTTTTAAGCCAGATCCTTTTGAATTTTGTGAGCTTTCCACCCAACACGTTTTGCTTCTGAGGTTCTTTTGTCAACCAGGATCTTAGCCCACTGCAGATACAAAGCAGAATACATTTTATTTTGAGGGGTGTGCTAGGAACAGGTATATGATCAGTTACTGTGATTTAGCTGACTGGCAGTAACATGTTAATCTGCTGTTACTGTGATTTGCAATCAGTTTCGCATACTCATGGCACTATAAGTGTAGAGAGATGTTAACAGAAATTCAGGCTGGGGGTATGGGAGAATGAATATTAGTTTAGGTAATTTAGATTTCATGCTATGGTGTTATGTATGTTTTGGCTTGGTTTTGTTTTTTTTTGGGGGGGGATGCAAACCAAAATAATTCTGAAGCATTATACAAGTTTAGGATTAAGTGTCCAGCAAAAATGACTAGCAAATGTCAAACAGAACACTAAGAAAACAGATTTAATCCATTTCTTCAGTGTATTGTCAAATGATAGAATAAAATGCTGATACTGTGTGTGAATGAATCATGCTGCAGTAAATAAAATATAATTTTTCTTGTAATAGGAAGGCAAAAAATTCTGACATTGAACTTCAGCTTTTTGCTGGGCTGTTCCTTTGAAAAGTTGGAATGTTTTATGGGGAGTTCTGCACCACAGCACTGAGCATGCTTTTGAATCCATGTTTTTATGCTTTCCATACCATCTGCAATGGGTGTGTTATGCGGTCAGCTTGTTTTGCTGGGCAACAGAAGGAATTACACCACTATAGCTTCATTAGCACCAGCTGGAGGCCCCCCCAGCACTTATTTCGTAGCAGTACTCACATGTGGGCTGCTTAAGTCCACCTACCTGTCTAGAAAGTTCTTCATATTTGTGATTGATGTTTTCCTTTAAATGTTTGTTTGGACTTTTAAAGGGTATGTTCATGGTAGCCATTTCAGTTGCTGCCTGAGCAGGGAGTAGGTTATTCTGGGAATTTGCTGTTAGGTGGTCTGTTCACTACTGAATGCCAGAAAGGAGTTTCCCCTGCTTGCATTGGCCATCTTCCTTTAACCATCTGTCTGGCTGTAGGAAAGGAACAAACCTCATGAGCCCCTTCTGAAGGCTTAAGTGTACTCACAGTGACTGAGTCCTTTTAATGGCTGAGGTTCAAGAGCCAACTAGGGGTAGGCACTGGATGGCCATCAGCCCTGCAACAAAAATTTGATATGTCAGCTGGCTGTAGCTGATTTGTAGCAATATAATTTGTAGGTACAGACTGTCCCATAATTTGTATTTTATTTTCTTGCATGTGTGGGGAGGGAGGGAGAGTGAAAAGGAAGAAAAAATAACCCAGAGTATGCTGAAACTCAGTTGCAGAAATGTAGCTGTGAGTTTTATTTTTAATCAATTTCATTTTAGTACTGATACGACTAGGAAATAACAATTCCTTATAAGACAGTTAACCAGAGCATCAACAAATAGCAGGAAAAATCCAGCGTACTATGTCTTTAGTATCTCTGTATATACACTAACTGTCTTACCTGTCTCTTAACAAATGTTGCTACTTTAAAGGCATGTTTCACATCTGTATGAGATGGATTCATTTTATGAAACCCTAATTCCTCACAAACAATAATTCCCTTTTATATTACTTAAAAATATCTGTTGGCCCATCAACTGCCTTGCAGCTGAATATTTCCATCTTGAAATGAAAACAATTTTCCATGTTCCTGACCATAATGAACTCTTCTTCTTAATTATTCTTCCACTTTCTGAATCATACTGTCCTTGAGATTTGCCATGTGCACCTGCCAAATCAGTCTGAAAGTTGGCTTATTCACTTCTCACTGTTTTGATTTTATTTCTTAGTTGGCAGGTTTGAGCCTTCCAAAGCAGGTTTCATGCAAATGACATTTGCATGCTACTATTAAAAGTTGTCTTAATATTTTAAGTGTAAGAAAGCAGCTTCTCCTTGTTTTGACTACTGATGCTGCAACTTTTGATTTGTATAAACTGTCTCAAGATCTGACTTTAGTTCTTTATTCCACAGTAGCTTGTAATGGTATCTGAAGATGTGAATTTCCTATCTGTATTATCATTCCCAGTAGAGATTGCCAGTAGGTGTTTAAGCATTTGTAATCTCATTATTGTATGTCTCTTCCATATCAGCTTCAACTGTCTGCAGATAGCGTGAGAAAAGTCAGTATCTAATTCCACTGAAGAAAATTACTGATATCTGTGTGTGTGTGTGTGCATGTGTTTTTAGAGGCTCCAAAATTTCTTCTTGAAATCCTCTTTTTTGGGATTTACTTCTCTCCTAAAAAACTAAAGATATCAGTGCTAGTCAATACAACGTATAGTATAATTTTAAGGACAGAACAACTAGCTATAGTTGCTTGCTCTGGTCTGCTTAGCCCAGCCCAGAGAACCATCCCGAGCAAGTGCCAAGCCCAGGTCTTGTGACTGAGCTAGAACATCTCTTTTGGAAAGATATTTCTACTGGGACTTAAAGGTTTCAAATGATGGTAAATTTAGCACTGTGCAGGTAATTATTCTGTATTTGTATTAGGAGTTGATAATTTTTTGTAAAACTTCATGATCTTGGTTTCTTTTCAATAGCTTTGTTTCCACTTACTATATTGGCAAGGAGTGCTCTCAAGACAATTTCTGGGCAGAAACATTGCAATTTTTTTCTTTTTCCTCTCTCCTCTTTTTTGCCCAGTGTCTATCACCAAAGCGGGCATGATCCATAACAAAGGTTTCCAGGCCAAACAACTCTGCCAACCAAAGCTACTGGCTTGTTGCTCAGCTGAGTTAAGAGCACAAGTCGCTCAATGTAGTTGTTGGAGATGGAGAAGATGCCTGACATAGCCCCTCAATGTCCCTATGTGTGTAATGCCACTCTGCTCCCCGGCACTACCCTGCTACAAATCTGAATATGCTAGTTGTCGTTAATTCACACCCATAAAGTTATTTTCACAGTTATTTTATTTTTAGGTAAGACTTATTTTATCACGTGGGGGAGGCTGCTCTGCCTTTCTAGCAGCTGAGTTAGTATTTCCTGTTACCTCTTATCAGTTGACGGGCAGGTTTTGCAAGCAGTAGATCCAGTCACTTTGTATATAATGATATATTTTTAAGACTGAATACCACAAAGGTATGCAAACATCACAGAATAAAACTGAAAGCCTTATGAAGTTGCATCAGAACTGAAAACCTGGCCTTTTTGTTGAGATTCTTCACATACATACTCCTCTCTCACCAAGATCCTGCCATATAGCTGTCTCTAAATAAGCTCTTTCCTGGCCCAGTTTCTTCAGACTTGGTAAACTCAATCAATTAGAATAGAATTATTTTAGTTTTATGATATTGTCAGAAGAAGACAGTTTGGTGTTACATCCATGCTGTCTTCTCTGTTTCAAAAATCAGGCATTCAAAAGCCCAGTAGTGTTATGCCATAGTTCTCAAAAACCTGTCCCAGAGTGTGGCAATCCACTTAAACTTGCAGAAAACACAAGAATAACTGTTACAAGATACTGTGTTGTAGTGTCACCTTCATCACCTTCCTGTCAATCTTCTTTCATGACCCTTAAAGATGGTTCAGCTCTTATTTTTCAGAAGTAGGTGCCTCCTTCCTGACCTCCCTGGGAGCAGTGCATTCTCACCACCTCTGAAACATGTCAGAAATCCATTACTGTTGCTCTTTTTCTTGTGCTAACTGTTTTCAGGAAGAGAAAGGGAGGAGTAATTCCTGATTGATGTTCTTACCGGTTATAAAACCATAGTTGTGACATTAGATGCTTTTGATGCTAAAATGTAAATCATATTGCTAAAACTACACAAACTTTAAGCACTGACTTGTGGTGCATAGTGTAAAGCAATTGCTTTTCTCAGTATCACATTCATCCTGCAGCTGATACTGGCATTACACTGGTCAGAGAGAATCAACTAGTTTAACAGACTTTGGTCTTACCATTTTCCTAGCACAGCTGCTTCTTACTTCTTACTCTATCCTCCCGTCTCTCAAGTGGGAGAAACCCTTGCTTTCTTGTGATTTGGCTGAGGAAGAGGTCAGTGCTAGGGAAGTAGAGATGGTGTGTACAGAAGTCATCAAAAGATAAAACTATAGGACTTGTCTATTTTATGCAAGAGCAAAACCAAACAACCTTACGAGCAATTATTTATGACTCCCCATCTATGTAAAAAGGTGAGCATTTAAATGATGTGATTGATTGCATTTTTTAAAAAATATATATATATATATGCATGTATGTATGTATGTATACAAGGAGTTGGGGACAAATGCTTCCCTTAGTACTAGAACTGGGTACTACTATTTGGAGTCAGAGGAACAGGAGATGATAGTAAGTTAGGGCACAACAGGCAATTTCAGTGCAAGTGGTGGCAATGACAAAATCTTATATAAACCATGGTCTTGCAGAGGTGGATGGGCAACAGGAAAAAAAAATGATCGTGCCATGGCTCTAGGCAAAGGGGTCATGTGAAAGGCATGAGTGAGGAAGGTGGAGAGTTGTATTTTACACTGAGGAAGAAGAAAAGTGAGTAGTACTTCTCAGACATAAAACTGAATAAACTGAAATGAAATTTTGATTGGTCATGGTTGGTAGTTAAATGGGTGAGTAGTGGGAACACAAAGAGATGCAAAAATGAGTAACATGGCTGCTCCATATGCTGTTTTTTTTTTTTTTTTTTTTTTTAGTTTTGTGTTTGCAAGAGTTTACTGTAAGGGGGTACTGTCACAAAGCAGGTAACTTCTTACTGTTAAGTATAAAAATGAAGAACAATGTTAGAGTATATTGAGATGAGGTACAATATGAGATACTAGAAAAAAGGTGCTTGCTTATATTTTCTTTAACATGTAGTAGAAATGTAGTACATGACCGCTGTCCTTTTGGGACTAAAGATGAAGTGAAATATATTACGGTGCCAAATACTGGCCTCACAAACTGGCCCATTCTGATCTAACAAGAGTCAAGATGTCTGGAGAAGAGGCCAGCAGCAAAGCAGGCACCAAAGGCTCGTGAATAAAATGTCCTTGAACAAATCTCAGCAGGGAGCCTCAGTGCTGAAACACCACTCTCAGCAAGCCCAGAGAAAAAGCAGGGCAGCTGGAAGAGAAACAGGCATTTTTTCTGAGAGTGAACTCAAGTGGGCTAAGGAATGGAAGGTTACCAAGACGTCCAGCTGCTCATCAGTCGTGTGAGAGGACAGAAGTGCCATCATCCCTAGCAAGGAGGCAGTAAATGAACGTATTTTTTGTATAATAGTAGTGTGGAAATTATTTCTGTTGGAAGTACTGGACAAATTAGATTATCACCAAAAAAAGCATACCTTTAGATGGCTTGCTTATGATTTATGTGTACCTTTAATAACCATTATAACAAATGCCAATACCTTTTTCTGTTAGCTATTAAGAAATAGGATTCAGACCCTTATTTTTGTGCAGAACATCATAGGCAGTCAGTTGTAGAGTAGATTTTGGATAAATGCAGTTTACCTCCCCACTACTATGAAAGTATCTAAATTTCCTTATGCATTGGCCTATTTCATTAGCACAAAAGGTCATCCTTCCATCAAGATGAAAATTTTTTTTAAAGGAATTCTTCCAATACATTGTTTATACCACAGTAATGTGTTCAGCTGCTTCAGTATTTATAGGTGCTTAAAATGAATATACTTACAGTGAAAGTCTATGAGATTCCATCATCTTTCTTTGGTATATCCCTTATCTTTTCCTGTAATTAATTCTTTTTTAGACTAAGATTCTGGACCTCTAAGTTCAGGCCAAAAGAAAATAACATGCTCTTAATTTATGTATCTGTAAAAAGTTTCCTGTTAATGGGCTTATCAGACCTGATTCATAGATGCCAGAAATTGTAGCATATAGGTAGGTATTTTTTTAGTTCCAAAAAACAAAACAAAAAAACACCCAACTTCTAGATGGCAGTGAATCAGAGCTTTTGTGTTCTGTAGGTCTTACTGTAGAAGCAAATATTTTATCAAGAGAGCACTCTGCTCAGAGGAAAATGCCATTAAGTTACAGAAATTTTAAAACTTGGATGTTCTTGGGTAATCTGTATACATCTGTTCCTGACTTTTAAATCATGCACATGGAAACAGGCACCTGTGAAAGCATGGAAATTCCTCCCTCTTTTGGCACAAAAGCTTTGACAGCAGTGCTATACAGTAAGAAAATCCACTTCTCTGCACACAGACGTGCTGTGCTGCACACAAATGTTGCTGCACGTGTGGGTACCTGCCTCCACTTGCTATCTGTGGTCTCTGCCACTTGCCAGTACAGTACGACTGCTTCAGGATGACATGTTACACTGTCCTGCAGGTGTGGTTTAAAGTGAAGCACAAGATGCAAATGGGAAGAATATCACTGCTACAGTGTAGCATGCTACAAAAATACCAAAACAAACAAACAAAAAAAACCCCCCACCCTACCTTTCAATAACTTGGTTGCTGTTTCTTTGTTATGAAGATGACACAGTTCTGTTCCTTCCTATGTGCTTATGAATGCAGAGGAGTCTACACCCTTAAATTCAACATAACAAGTAAAATTTTCCATAATAAAGCTTAGTTTAATAGTAATTCTCAAGGCATCATCATTGTTGTCATCTGTGGAGATGACAGACTGTCTGGCTGCAATACTCCAGATGATTAAGTTTTACCATGGGCTAACTAACTAACTCTACAGGATTTTTCCTTTGTATTTCCTTTGTATTTTTCACAGTGGTCAAGAACCCTTTATTTGTCTTTGCTCTACAGAATGGAAGTGTTTCCATCCTCCTAAAACCTTCTGCCTTGGTGTGTAGCAAAATACAATTCATTATTGCCTCTTCACGAAGCAAACTTTGTTTTCAGTTGTGCACAGACAGCACAACTCTTGTTTAAAAGAATAGATCTTAATGAGACACACTTTTTGGTGTAGGTAAGGTAGATGGCTTAGCGCTATATATTTCTTCAGTGTAGTATCATCATCTGCACTGTCCACCATAATTCTCTCTGCTGTATAGTACGGTATTGTCAGGAATAATATATACCATCTCCTTTGGCCTCAGGCACCAAAGCTTATTTTCCCAGGCTGCCTACTTGCTCAGGCTGCATTTCTGGCTAGACCTGTTTCCAGGCTACAAACCTGTTCCTAGCTTGCCTGAATACAGTAGTGAGAAGAACATGCAATATACTACAGTTAATTCTCCCTGAAAGGAGAAAGGGTAGAGGCGGCAGCAGCTGCAAACATCTCAGCAAAAAGACAGAAAACGAAATCAAGAAACTGGTGTCAACAAATACATGTCATCCGAGCAGCACGAGTTACCCAGTCAACTGACTCACTCATGATAGCCTGGCTTTGCTCTAAAGAAAGAAGTGACCCTGTATTCTTCACAGGAAAATAGGTGATGATCCTTGCATAACTATATTGATTGGTAAATTAATCAGTTATATCAGCTTAATCTGAGACTAATTTTTATAGCTAAAAGCTATGTCCAGGAATGAATCAGATCCTAACCATCTGCTGGGTCTTCTTGAATAAGATACTGGTTTAATGGAAAAAAAAAGGGGGGGGGGGGGGGGAAGAGAGAGCCACTTCAGCATTCTGCATAAGGGCCCTTAATGCTATCCAAAGTAAAATTATCTGTATGCTTATGAAGGACTGAATTGGGAGGAAAAGAACAAAAAATGCTTTATTTTATTCAAAGAAAGAGGCCAAGTATGAAATGTAGAACAAGCACACTCTCTTACAGGATTGGCTGTGCTTGTCATAGCTACATATATTTATTGAAGCTATGTTAGTCTCAAAAATCTTTCTTTTCACCTCCAAAAGAGAGCTTTAATGATTTTGTAACTTTTTTTCCCCATGTCCCCAAATGCCTGATTATGCTTAAGAAAACGCTATTTAAACAAACTGGCAATAAGCAGTTCCCATGATTTTACCACACATTGGAAAGTGGTATAAAAATGCACCAAAGTAACAATTATTTTGGCTACAATAATTTTTGATACTGTTTCTTTGCATACATGCATTATTTATTATACTTAGTATCTACTGGGATAGACAACCTCCTCCTCTAAGGAAATTACTAGGGCAACTCCTACACTGGAAGATTCTCTAATAAAACAAGCAAACAGTATTGAACTTCATTATTTTTCTGCAAATTTTCACTAGCATCTATTAGAAGCTTAAGTAATTTAGTGAGATTGCATTGTTCATGCCCAGAAGTTATATCTATCATCTTCTTTTTCATTATTTTATGTAGTTCACAAAAATTTTAAACTAATGATAATGCTGGCTTCTGTTTAATGAAGTGGGTGCTATTATATACTAAATACACTAATCTTGCGGTTTGTTTCTTTTGCTGCCAATAGGTTAAGTTCACATGTAACTTAGTGAAACGACCTTTAGGTTACTACTTAGGCTGGAGCCTAACTCTGTTCAACAGTGCTTCAGTGAGAAACAAAAGGGCACACAGCCACAAAACAGGGCCAGGTCTATCCTTTCCTTGTCATTTTTAAGGTTACTTGGTGTTTTTTTTTTTTTTTTTTTTTTTTTTTTTTTTTTTCCCTTTCCAGTTCTTTTCCTCAGTCCCTCTAATGCATGATGGATCACCAAGTTATACTTTGACAGACTGGAACAACTGTAGCAAGGGAACTAAACTGTTGTTGTTTTCTATATTAAAAGGGGTAAGAAAAATTAGATTGTTTTGAGAGAACAAAAGCTTAGTGATGTTCGTGATATCTGAAAAGTGTTACTGTCTTAATTTGCTCTGTTGTTTTAACAGTACTGGGTATGAATGACTTAAGGCTTACAAAATACATAAATTCTGGGTGTCTTGTGTAAAAGCCTTATTCAGCTCTGGGTTCTTTCCCTTACACAATGGAAAAAGCAAAAAAGTAAGTAAGTTGATTTCTCTTGCTAGCCTTGTAGTAAAACCTGTGAAATGAGGCATTACTCCCTTATGAATAGGATCCCTCAATAAACACATCTGTGAGGGCAACCACATTAGAAGCCACTGCAGTAACTCAGCATGTTCCTGGACAACCTCCTAACTCTCCCTGCATTGCAAAGAAGTCGCTGACAGTCCCGTAACTCAGGTAATGACTCTGGGCCCGAAAGTGGGGGGGGAGGGGTGAAGCAGTGGGGTAAAGAGGAGCTGCATTCTCTGGACTCAGTCACCATTTAGGCAGGTTCAGGTGATTTTGTGCACTGGAACTTCAGAAGTCACTTTTGTGTTTATTTTTTCTTACTACTTTCCATTAACTAACTGCATTCAGCCTCAGGAAAAAAGGAAATCAAGGGGATTTTTTTTTACACTCGTAAGTTAACTTTTAAGCTGCTATACAATGGAAAAACTACACATACTTAAAAAATATTATTTATTCTTACAAGAGTATTTGATGTAAAACAGTAACATACAAAGTAAATATGTTCAGAAATTTTTGTGTTTTCAAGGCTCATTCGCTGAAAGAAACAATTAAGACGTCTTATGATCAGTAGAGCAGTACATTCCTGGAGAAAAGGAATTACACTTGACGTATTAGTGTACAAAAGGAACAGCATAAGGGTAAAGAAAACATTTTCAGAAACAGAAGGTATGGCAAACATTCACCTGTACAAGGCAGAGACAGGTGCTGATCTTACTGTTCTCCTCAGTCCCATGTCACTTTTCACAGACTATTCCATCTGCAAATTATCCCTTGCTTTCCCCAGCTAATTTATATTAACTTTCAATGTGCTATAGAAGTTACACACAAAATGTTAAGTACAGATAACAAGTTCATCTAATTTCAGTTGGCCAATTTACTGTGGTGCATTAATCATTCAAATCATTCAAAATAGTTCTTGACATCTGCAAATTTGAGTGTCTATAGGCTCAAACAGCAAAGATGAAACCCCAGAGTCTGCACTGAACAACTACCTTCAGCCACAGGGTGTGTGTATGCGTGTGCATGTGTGTGTGTGTGTGGCTTTTTTAAGTGTTCTTGGTTACAGTGAGCCATAAATACTGAGAGGTAAATGTTTCTGTCAGCTGATTGATTTAGCAGTCACATAATCCTTCCTTTGATGTCTTGGGTCAATGAAATCCTAGTACCACCAGGGTTTAGGAGCAGATATATTAAAAGAATTTCTCTGTGATCTTTCCTGCAACGGAAACAGCAGTAAAAGTTATTACTCTGCCACAGTAAAGGAGTATCTGTCCATTCCTAATTGGTCCAGTTTTTCAAATGGGGTTATTCTTTAGGTTACGAGTAGAGCATGACTGTCGTTACAAAGGTAAATTTGTAATTACATTTCTAAAAACACTATTTCCGCTTCTATTTTCTCTAGTAAAGAGCGTGAGTACCCCGAAGGGAGCTCTCTGTAGATTTCAAGACAAAACCTATTGGGAAGGGCCACAGTACAAACACAATCCCTCAGTTATTAGCAATTTACTCTAAAAATGATGCTAGAGGTCAATTACTGGAATAATATTGTAATGATCTGCATATCCACATACCTTCTTGTGTTTAGCCAACGGTTCTCTAAAGCTACTGAGGTAGGTTTTCCACCTTACGCATTTTGTGTTTAACAGTAGGACATCATAACGTGTACTAATTGGATTTTAGCGAGAAAATAGTAATGACATTTTTCATAGGCTCTTAGAAAAGGTACATCTTTTTTGCTCTAGGGCTCGACTCCTGTTCCTGCTGAACTGAGCCAGTATGTAAATTCAGAACTGATATCAGCTCAGTAGGCACCGGAGGACGGGTCCATCAACAGCTTGGAACAACAGCAGCAGCCGTAAGTGGCAGCTCCAGTCGGAAACAACCATTTCCTGCAAATGATACACATGGCTAAGCTACAATTGCAGAGAAATCAGGAGAGAACCCATTACAGAAGAGACTACTTTACAAAACAAAGCTTTATAGACAATTCCAATTTAAAAATCACACTTTTTCCTCTCTTTTTCAGAAAAACGTTGTAAGCAAATTACTGTGGCTGACACCTCCCTTCTGCAGTTAGACTGAGAATTTAAGGAGCACTGCTTACTCTCAACTAAAAAGATCTTTTGTCCTAAGTCACCTCTGCCTCTTGTCCTCCATATACTGCATTTCACACACAAGCATTTATTATACAACTATATAGTGAGCAGCAATGTAATGTACCTCAGCCAGTAAATACACTCCACTCCATATAGGCTGACACTTAAACGTTCTCATCTCACCTTCTCTTCAGGTGCAGAACTTAGCCACTGTGAACAAAGAGGAAATCAATCACTGTTCACCAATCAGCTAAGCTCTGCACCTCGTCAGAGAGGTCTTCGTCTGAGCACAACTAATTATCAGATGTGTTTCTTCCATGATGCGTCTGCTCCATTTCTGTTTGGATTTTTTTTTTTAAAATGGGTGGAGAAGGTTCCAAGGTGTGAATCAGTTACGACGATTTTCATAGTAGCAGTTGGGGTCATAGCTATGTGGTAATCCCTGGCAATGTGATTTTAATCTTAAGTCACAAATCATCATGCCAGGAACCCAAACAGCCACAACATTAAAAGAAACCTATGCAGTTACTTTTCCCTCACATGCTCAAGTTTAGAACAAGAGGTGTATTTCTTAAGGGTGTTGTTCTCCTATCAGTTTCTTTAGATTTTTATTTACTTAGCTCAGCATGCATGCATTCCTAGTCTGTCTGAAAATCAACCATGTACAGCTAACACATACTTACCACTACAGATTTGTAGAAATTTTAGTTCATTTTAATATGCAAGAAACTATAAGAAGACAACAGAACAAGCTGCATCTTTCTGGCCATCAGTGCACTAAAGGCAATGACCAGATTAAAAAAAAATGTTGAACATAATGACTCTCAGATTTGAATGCATCTTTAATAACTGGGATTGCATAAGCAAATGGCTTGTTTTTACAACCCTACCTGTTTTAGAATATGACCTCCCACTCACCTTCCCCAAAACTAACCATCTGGTTAGAACTAACAATCTTCAGTTTAATCCACACTTCCCTCAAAGTCTTCCTGGCAGGCACAGTTGTTGTATAACCAGAAGAACAGAGCTATTCATAAACCATCTTGCTTTCATGGTATCTGCTGTATTCCACATAAATAAATGCCATAAATTCAAATGAAACTGAGTATCAAATACAGTCTAAATGTACAGGCTTGAATGTGAGAGAATTAAAGATTCCTGTTCAGTACCAATTACAAAATGACAATTTTACTAAATTAGATGTCTGAATTTTGATACGAGGAATCAACTGTAAAGCTATGCGAACAAGCAAGGCAATCAGTCTGCCAGATAAATTATATCATTTGGCAAAAATCTGAGGTATGCTGTATTGGAAAAGATCTTCATACCAATCCTAATTGGCTGTGTGTTAAACATGCATGTACTAACACTGTAAGGTTACCTCAGGCTATTCAAATAAACTGCAAGATGGAGAATATTTTTGCGAATGATCAGTTTATAACCTGTAATAATCTTTAGCTTGTGAATATTTCTTGGTATTTTGCTTTTTCTCTACTTCCCTTCAATTTCAGAAACAAACCAAATTGAGTATGAATGACATTAAGCAGCTTTTTAATGTCAAGGCTGCTCCTCTTACCTCACACTCAGTCTTCAAAGACCTGACTTAATGCAAATTCATTTGAATTATCAAATTCTTCTCACACAGTTCAGATTCGCTTTCAGGTGCACAATTTCGTAATTCCTTTACAGCTGCTCATTCTTTTCAAAGAATGTGATGCCTAGCAAGTCAACATGCAACTTTGTTAAACATTATTGCTTCTCACACAATTGCAATTTTAAGATGTACCGTAAACACAGTTAAGAGTGCTTAACGGAAAGCAACTGCTTGTGGAGCCTGGCCGCCTCCAGCCTTTCTGACTTACAGCTGCCTCTTGTACAGGCAGTTACAAAGCTTTGAACAAAGCTCCTCCAAGCTCTGCAGTCAATTTCTGCATGCAGCTAACTCACTGCTCCAGTAGCTGGGTTTAAACACAAGCAAGATATTTAGCAGGAGCTATTTCTTGAGCCACAAATTCTATGGTATGTCAAAGTTTACTATGTTTAGTGTGCTATCATATTCTTTCTGCATGAGGTAAAACCAGGGTTTTTAATTAATTTTAAAAAAATCACCTCTTCAGAATAACATCTCTGCTACCACTTTGGCTGAGGACACATCCATATGTTCTCGTGCTGCAGCAAAACATTTGTAGGCAAGTTCTTGTTGCTTTGCATCTTCATTCACCATTAGCTCACCATAGAGGTACACACCCATTGCCTGCAAGAGGAGTAACACACACATTCACCCTATCACCAGCTATGACCAGCTGCTAAGGTTTTGTTTCATATATCTCACAGAACTCATTGAATGCAAAACAAACAAACAAAAATCCCAAACCACTTCCACAGAAAAAAAGACCATATACTCTATAACACATGCTCACATTTCCGCATTAAATGTAGTGTTTACTAGCTGTTTTTAGCCTAAGGAAGACTTGTATTAAGCATGTAAAAAAGGAACACAAACATAACAGATATATGTCATGATATGACAGGAAATTACTTTCCCACTCCAATTTTCTCACCATCTTCCAGGCTGAAATCTGTTCACTTTTATCTACTACCTGAAATATTTCCAATGCCCCTTAAGAAGGCAGCTTGTCAATAGGAGAAACATTTTCTTTCATATTGCAATGTTTCCCTACCTAGTAATGAAGAGCAAATCAATTAAAACAGTCCATTCCAACATGCCCATTTGGCAATTCTATCACTGGAAATCAACTGAAAATGGCCAGGTCTGTGTTTCAAAATCATCTCTTCACATGCAAGACAGGTATGATTGAACACGCATACAGTTCTGGTTTGGTAAGAAAACGTATTTTTCTAATCCAGATTTTGGAAACAGCAGCAATCAAGAAAGATAAATGAACTTATACGGGCAAAATCTGGCCCCCCCTTGGCAATAATAAAGCACCATCTAAAAAATTTCATTGTGGATTGCCATTTTTGTTCCCTGATGTTACAAATATTTTCATCTAATTGCAAGGAATTCAACAAGTGTTAAGTTGCGCTTACCAAAATAGGAATGTACATATGACTTAAAATATTAACAGGTTAACAAATTAGCTTTTACAGTTGAACTCAATGTTTGGATAGTTTCAGCAGAGGAAAAATATGGATATCATTGAAAAAGACTATTTTTAATACTATTCCTCCCAATTTCTAGGACTGACAAGTAAGCATTGAAGAAGAGAGAAGAGAGAAGAGAGAAGAGAGAAGAGAGAAGAGAGAAGAGAGAAGAGAGAAGAGAGAAGAGAGAAGAGAGAAGAGAGAAGAGAGAA
>NW_028185150.1:2889327-2919888 GCF_003343005.1 Rhea americana
AAAAAAGAAAAGAAAAAAGAAAAGAAAAAAGAAAAGAAAAAAGAAAAGAAAAAAGAAAAGAAAAAAGAAAAGAAAAAAGAAAAGAAAAAAGAAAAAAGAAAAGAAAAAAGAAAAGAAAAAAGAAAAGAAAAAAGAAAAGAAAAAACAGAAACAAAGGCAAACCACTTTCAACTGGCAGAAAAATTTGAGTTTTCACAAAGACTTAAATTAAGGGAGTCAGACAGAAACCTGCCAGGCTCCTTGCCAGTCCCCTAAACGTGCTGTCTTGCATTCAGAGACTCAAGAACTCAGATTTCCTGGATTTGCAGCAGCAGGACAGTCACACCGGGCAGGCTGCCTTGGAGCTGGGCTCCAGTTGCTTTCATAGAGAACTTCAAAATGCTGAGATTTTGTTCCAAATAGGAATTACCTTCTCCACCCAGCCTTATTTTTTCCCCAAATACAAACATCAAAACTCAGTAAACACACTGGGTTTTTGTAATCCTGAAAAGGACTAAATAGTCACATTTGCATTTTTCCCAGACTTTCAAAATAGCCAAGTCTTTTGCGATCAGTAAGGGCATGCAACTGCTCTGATTTCAGTCATAATCGTTCTAGAACCTGGTTGTGCCATAAACCGTACGCAACTGCTGGAGTAAATCAAATGAAGGATATCAGAGATTACATTAAAAAATAGTTTCAAAATTTATTTCCTGCACTGCAGAAAGTGCTAGTCTTTATTTGATAAAATATTTGCCCCAAACGTAATGCAGTTCAAAACAGGTGTGTCTGTATAAACCTGAGGATTTTTTTCTGCTGTCTACTGGGACCTATCTGCATCTTTCCATATGATTAAAATGTACATAATACATATAACTTTTTGTTTTCATAAATGGTGGTGTTTTATGATTATATTATTTACTAAAATAAAGAGCTTGCCAGAAGTGTGGGGCATGTTTATTGGCTGAAATATAAATAGGAGGTATAGTCTAGAGCTAGAAGAAAGTATATGGGAGATCGTAGTAACTTTATTGTACTACTGTGACAAAACATATTTGTCTAGAAGTATAAAAACCTCTGGCTGTAAATGTCTTTGTTCACTGTCAACATAAAAGGTGAAGGCATGAATTTCTTCCAGATTTTGAAATAGCTTCCAACATTTTCTGTATTTTTATATAAATTTTAGATACAAAACATATATGCCAGTCAGTGAATTTCTTGATGTTCATAGTGAATAAAAATAAATGAAAGTGATACTGAAAGAATAAGCAAAGGTGCAATTTCAATTTTAAGTTTGTAATGGCCTAAACAAGTCATACTAAAGGCATTCAGCGTGTCCTGCCCTAAAAATCCTCTCCCAGCACTTCCCTAACCCTGAAGATGCCTGCATTCCTTTCATGTACATTCCTGTGACACACTTCTCCTTCTGGATATGGTCTTGAAAATTTAAGCCTCTACAGCACTGACTGTTTTGTACCTAACTCGTATCTACAGGCTCTAATATTTACAGCCAAGCTTGCCTTTATCATCAATGGAACCAACGCTGGGAAGCACTCTCCCAGTGTCACTGCCACCTCTAGCTTGCACAAAATGAAAGCAGAAGGTTATACATCCTATTTAACCAATTACCAGAACATTAGTAGGCTTAGGCAGGGGTTGAGTACACTTGGGTAGCTCCCACAGCCCACTAAGCAAAGGGCAAACTGAACACATACGTTCAAGTTTTTGACAATCCACAGCAAGAAAATATATTAAAGTCAGTTTTTACTTTGACATAGTAAAAAGTGATTATTTTGAAAATGTTAATTAAATGGAACTGACCTGATCTTCTCTGAGAAATTTCTCAACATCTCCATATCCAGGTATGTATTTGTGTTTAACAACAAGTTCACACCACCGATGTCGAACCTTTGGGAAGAGAAAATAGAAAAAAACCCCGGTATCGTATCTCTGTAATTAAGTGCTAGTAAACAATATATTTCTAACTTTTCGGGGGGGGGGGGGGTWAAAAAGGGTGGGTGCGAAACATAAAAGATTCTTTAATACATTAAGCTCCTGTGAAATGCTTCTGCTTTCAAATAAAACCACAAAAGGTTCTGCTTTTAAGCGCAATGCCATTTTGCCAACCAGTCACATGCCACTGGGTCAACACATGCACACACATATGTGGGGAGGGGGGGTGGGATTTGAAACCCCTAAATACCCAAAGAATTTGAATCAATAAACAAATTTGTGTATCTGGTGCAGCTCTGCAGCATCTTCACTTCAAATTGCTATAAGTATTTTCCTATTTTTTCTTTAAACTAGGCTACAAGTTATTATTTTCATGATGTTAAAAGAGCTGGAGTGGGGAGAGATTAGTGCTACAAACATCTGAAGAACCATAAGATACAATTAAATAATTTCTTCTCTATAAGTGTAAAATCAAAGACATTAGAAGGTTTAAGTCTACATATAATTTTGTACCAATACTACACCTATGCTAAAATGATTAAAGTTAGATACAAAACCATGAAAGAGAGAGATTTCAGTGAAGTAAAATACAGTTCTGCCACCATAGCTTTGCCAAGTATCAGACTTTAAGCAACTTGCAAAGGGTTTAAAATATGTCTACATTTAAAAAGCTGGACTGTGCTACCAAACGCTCATTAACAAAGAAAGACAGTTACTAACATGCTGTAATGAAAAATATTGAAATTTTCCATCAAATTACTATTGAATAATATATTTTAAATAGTGTGAACAGTACACCTTTGAAATGCATACTTTTTTTTTGTTTTAAATTACTTTGTTCTTAATGACTCTTGTGACATTAGTGTCATCTTACGTGACACCAAGGCTTCCTCAGTTGCAGGCAGTGATCAGGCTAATGTTTTATATTCCATTATTAGCTCAGCACTGACCCTAAAGGAAAACAGTTGAATGCAATAAACCCTCCCACTCCCTGCTCTTCCTGTTCCAGCCTCTGTTCTTACCATCTTTCAGAAGTCTGGTTCCTAGCACTAATCAGCTTTTGTAGTAAGAGTAAAACGTAAGCGGCTTAAATATTTTTCGAATCTGAGTCTAAACTCTGCTATTATCAAGTAATTGAGATCTACTGATAACACTGAGAATGAAAGTTAGAAAGGAAGGGAATAGAAAGACACTCACAAGTAAATTGTTGCTTTTGGAAATAAGGGCAATACTTCCTTTGTCATTGTAGTCCATGCCAATGGTACATCTCAACAAAGAATTTCAAATGTATGTAATTAAATGATAGTCTAATTAACATCATTAACAACTGATGCATGCTCTTAAGTCCTGGAGGAGGCCTTTGTGGGGCAGCTGATAACTCCTTCCAGATGACCTTTTTGACAGAATTGTTCAAACATAGCTTCCAAATGAAATAAAACGTTGGGAATTTGTGTCTGAATAGAGCTTGCACTCACAGTACCTAAGACACTGAACAGTTAAAAGTGCAAGGCATGGTGAGGAATGAAAGCTGTCTCTTAAAGACTGCTGCTGACAAAATAACAGCTGTTAAGATTCCTGCATGTGGGACCAGAACTAAATCCACAAAAGTAAATAGTTTTCCAAGTTTCAACTCATTTTGCTGTAGACACCCACATCCACAATGCAGACCCTCAAAACCCTACCCAGCTGCTGCTTCTCCCAGGAGACACTAAACATTTCACCAGTAAACCCTCCTAGGCAATTCAGCTCTGTTAGAAGGCATTTCACACAGTACCAAGCAGATTCCTGTCTGGCTGGTACCTTCAAGGTTCACAAATTAGCATTTCCTTACTTTCTCATTTACAGGGTTAGTTAACCCTCCCTTAGCAGAACAGAAAATCATTTGTACTGTACATCATCTTCTGCTACACATTATCTTGTGCAACACCTTTTCTGTTGTACAACAACAAAGACTTTATATATTCTTATAGCACATATGAAATAKATGATGAGGAGGAAGGGATCGGAGTGCTTTCCCATGATCACTGCCCTCCTGTTTCTTGCATTCCAGCAGATACAGCACTCACCAAGGAGGTGAGCAATCAAATTCAACTTCTATGTCTGCTCAGGATCTCAGACTGTGTCTTCAATTATATTTCAATAACCAGATAAATTGGATTCTGAGAATGAGTCTCTTTATTAGGAAGTTTGAAAGCTGCTTTTTCCCATATAATTAAAATATTTATTGATCCTAAAAGGAAAACATCAGAGAATCTGAGCTCTTTGTAGTATAAGGCACCTAAATAACTCCAAGTACTTTTAATAAGAGCTCAAGCACCTGGCTTACACAGTGCAAAAGTCAGCTCATGTAACTTCTGTGGATGTGATCATAATTTCTACATAGAAATCAGATCAGAAGATCTTCAAATGAATGTATTTATGTGGTTTTACTTCTTAATGTCCTAATATAATATATGTCTACCTTACATTTTTCAGTACTGATTATCTGAATTCCTGCTTCAGACAACTGCTTTGGAAACCAGTGAAAAATTAAGCTGTGTCCACTTCCTTAGATCATTCCTCCCTCCACAGGGTTCCTATTTTTGGCAATAAATCTCATTTAAAATATTTAAAAGAAAAATATTTATTTGTTGAGTGAGGTTTGAGATTCCTTCATTTCTTCTCTTCCTTCCATTCCCCTTCCCTCTTTCTTCCCTTCCCCTTCCCTCTTCCTCAGAGTCTTTACAAATCCTGGAACATACTCAAATCTGAAATGCTGGGAATTTTCCAGCTGAGACAGAAGGAGTATGTCTGTTATCTCAGATTACATGTTTGCCTCTCATTCTCTGAAAAACCCCAAAGGCTTTTGGACCAATTGTTATCGAAAGGCTTGTAAAACTGACAGCACAGTCCATCCCACGAACCTCCCAGGGACACGTACTGGGCCCCAGCAAGCAGTGAGCAAAACTATGCTCCTCTATGTGCAAGGTGACCTGGTCAAAATTGGCACTAGCATCTTAAGACCTGAACAGAAAATACTTTAATCACTCTCCTATGCTCCTACTCCACCATGCGGTGTGGCTTGTAGGTTACCATACATGGCAGCTGCAGCTGATGCAAATGCAGTCACTTTTCAGATACATGCACTACAATAAAGTAACTTTTCTACTATAGTCCAAGCCCTAGACTTATACCGCAAACATGAGAATTTTATTTGCTTACGAACACGATGGTAAAAAATCTTTCAGTTCCCACCTTCTCATCCAATCCTTACAGGAGAATTAAAATGCGCCCCACAGCTCTGCAGCATAATGAATGCATCATATGAACAGGCACTTTAACAAACCAGTATCAAAAGGAAATTTTGAAAACTAAAGCAGTTTGTGGTAGGACAGAGCTAACCATACCGCATCCTGTGTATGCTCTTCTTGGCTTTTCTTTTCCTCCCAGGAGTAAAGGCACAGTGGCAAAAATAAGAATTCATTAGTCTTTTCCTAATTTTCTCTCTGCACATTTTTTCTGTGCTCTTCTGCATGGTTCAGAGATGCACATCGTATGTCATTTTGGCTGGTTACACCATAAACAATATAAACTAAACCTGAAAAGTCATTTACTGCAAATCCTCCTGTTACTGCTGGCAGAAAGCACACACTACTTTGTCTGGCTCTTTTATATGTTCCAAAGCTGAAGTAACACCTGTAACTGCCCACCCACCCACACACGCTCTTACTGGTTTGGCAGCTGCAGGAACCTACGTGCCAAAGTTGGGAACATAATTTATTTTTTCAGCCTCAGAGTTCAGGCTCAGAGTTGGTGCTCTGAGTCCTCACAGCCAATGCCTGATATTCCACAAGACAAGGAGTGGTGGCTTAGGAGGCTGGAGGTCTGGTGGGAGCTCAGGTTTCTAGAAGATCCTCCTCTCTTGGAAATTGTTCTTTCCCTCAATTCCACTTTCACAACTGGTGCTAAGGTTTCCACCAGCATCATTTTATGTTAGCTGAAGATTGTTGCCATGAGTTTGGCAAAACACTCCAGAACTGCAGTTCAGTGGTAGGTCATTGTCTCAGATATAACATTTGAAAACTGATTGTTTCATAAATATCAGGCACATCTAATTCTACATATTGATTAATATGTCTTGAAGAGATAATGCCAGTGAGCACTAGGCTCCCATATGTAGGAGCAGCAGCCTATACAAATAATTCTCTATAATTTCATTTTAAGAAAAATACATGAGATTGCACAATATTGTTTGCAACTCAAGCATTACCTGTATTTTGATAATGCAGAAGAAAATATTTAGAAACAGAAATGATACTGACTTAGTCTATTTTTAGTGAAAGTCCTTACACTTTAACAGTTTGGGCCAAAATCTTTTGTTAGGTAATTCTTGAAGCTCGACTTTCAGAAGAAAAGTTCACAGGGACATACCTGAAAAACATTTTTTAAAACTAATTTAAACAGATCTTGAAGTAAAACTATAATTTTTTGTATCTGACCCAGGTGATAAAAAACTTAATTTTCTCCTCTCCCTTGCTAAATCGATCAGACAAGCCTAAAACAAACATCCACACAGCAAGCTTTATATGTTATATTGTAATAATCTAGCTTGCTCATGTTCTCAGTCATACACACACAAGTAAAAATAAGTATTTTACGTCTGAGGTCTACAAATAAAACTTAGAAAGCAAGTAATTTAAACCATGCCTTTATTAAAAAAGCAGAAAGAAAGAAACTAAGGAGCTGTACTAACGCTTTGGTCTGCAGAATGGGAGTCTAGCTTCAGGGAAGATGAATACGTTTTGCTAATAGCTGGATCCAATTTAAAAGGCACCATGAGACAATAAATCTAAATCGCAAAACAAAAGCAACATACATGGAGATCTTAGAAACTGGGGTAATTTAAAATATATTAAGTGCTATTGTGCAATGGAATAGAAGCTGTATGAAAGGTAGATCATATGCATATATGATCTTTATAAAACATAGGTTCTGCCACTATTGAAAAAAGTCACTCCAAAAAGTAGAATTGTAAAAGTTAATTAAATTGCCACAGATGTCAGACTCCAGTCTAATTTATAAAGGAAAAAATACAATGAAACTTTTTCGAATAACCAAACTGTGCTACTATAGATCAGTTTTAATTAATGAGGAGGAAGCTGGGTATCTCCAGAGCACTGGAATGCTGTTCTGTTCCCTCTGAAAGTACTTCTCTCCAGTCTCTTCCTATCTCTACATAAATTGGATTCATCTATTGGATCATTTTCAGATATAACAAAGGAACAATGTTATAGGCCAGTATTTTGGAGTAATAAACAGATTATTGGTTGATGTACAAGAATTACAATTAAGAATTGCCAATTAGATAATGTTACTGTGACAGTGTATTTAATGATTTCATTTTTTCCCCCTCTATCTTTGCATAAGCAGACAGATTTAAGAACAGCTGAAATAGTTATTCTTTAATACACCAGCCAGGTTGCACCAGTGACGTTTCATTCATTCTATCTAGGCAAAGCTTCAAATGAATATTCCTATCTTTTATTCCACAGTACATGGATACTTTCAGCACATAAATATGGCTTCATGAACATTTACCCAAGTCAAAGCATCAGGGATGCTGAATCAGAAAGAGCAATGAAAAGGCCACATGTATTACAACTCTGCTGACAGAGTATTGGTTTGGCAATCCAAAAAAATACACTCATTAGCCAAAAACCTACTGAATGCAACAAGAATGGATTTACCATTCTTCTGACAGGGATGCTGGAATTGGGTTTACAGTATATGCCAAGGGTTTGTCAGAAGTAGCCTGAGTAGAGCTTAAATGAGTTTGTATTTTGGAACAAAACCTCCTGGACTGTTCACAGCAGAAGTTACTTCTCAGAGACCAAATTTTAACACTCCCTCTGAGAACACCAAAGGACTAAAGAAATTAAGGGCCAGATACAGAGTTGCAGCAGCAGGCATCTTTGATAGAGGCTTTTTTTTCCCGGAAATCCTCACAGTGTCAGCAAAATTCAATTACGCTGTTGTTTCCAATTCTTCTTCTTAAAGTGTGATACTCTTTCTCAGTATTCACTACTTTATTTTCCAGACTTATGGTCAAAATTATGATAACCCTTCACATATCAAGAATGGCTTCTGCTAGCTGTGCTCATGCTGCATCTTAACTACTAGGAAGACTTGTAGTGAGAAGAGGGGTGATAGGACTGGAACCTCACTGACTCACTAAGCCCTGTCCTTCATTCCACTCGACACTGGCTGCCCAAGCAGCTCCATGCCAGTAGCTGCCCCCTTAAGTAACACGTCCCACTGCATAAATATCTTAGCCCACTGACAACCCAGCAAACTCCAGCGTGATCACTGAGGAAACTCTAAAACTTTAAAACCTGAAATGTATGAATTGGCTGTTAAAAAGCTAGATGAAATGTAATCTTAACACCAGACACGAAAGTTTAGCAGCACTGACGACAATACTGTAGTACATAATTCATTTTACTCCTTTTGATTGGTATTTCTGCAGCAATCAAGCATTTTCATGCTGTACATAAAAGCGGAGCTGAAAATGTGGAAAACACCTTGTGGGTGCTCTCTCTCCTTCCTCCACCCAGCAGCTCTTTCGGAGTGCTGCAGCCAAACCTTGTATAGCTACTGTCTCCATTTAGTCAGAGAGGTATTCCATGATCAAGCCTTTCAAAAATGAATTCTGTATTTGGCATTTTGGCCAACTGCAGATTATGGGCACAAATGGAAGCATTCGAATCTGTAGCTGCGCAAGGGTACCAACAAGTCAGGCAGTGTGTTCCCATAGCTGGTACAAGCCTTAATTAGTAATAGATGCAGGACTGAACTTTTCTCCCTGTATGAATCTGATCTGTAGACATATATTCCCTTTCCATCCTTTCACCTCCCTTCCAGCTGTTTTATCACCCATTTCTCCATAATACAATTGAATTTTACTTTAAAAGAGTTTTTACAGTACCAAGGCCTTGTTTAAAAGCAACCTGATCAGATCTTTCTTCTCCAAGTCCTACACACTGTAAACGTATGATTCTACTTCCATTTCCAAATAAAACACGCACTTCTCTACAACCACCATAGTAGTCTCTTTTCTACATAAACATACAGAAGCCTAGGAATCACACAACATGCTGCTTAGAAAAGTCCAAACAAAGCAGAGCACATCACTACTACTTTCTCTTGATTTGTTATGAGTGACCAAACAGCAGTATTTCAGGCCAAGATTCACCCTTGGAAATGAAGTACATGCTGGGAACTTGTTTAGAAAAAAACAAATGCACTTGTTTTTCTCACCTCAGGTTCACAAAAAGAGAGCTCACAACTAGATGGCCAGATGCTTTTCTCCCTGTATGCACCACATCTGTGACCAATGACATTTGTGTTCACAGGAGAAAATTTTCCAAAAGAAGGTAGAAAAGCTAAAAGAGGTTAAGAAGCCACGTCTAATATTTCTTGAAAGGTGGAACAGGCTGCATCTCACTTCTAAAGTTCTCATTTGTGCTAATGTAAATAAGTGACTAAATCAGGACATGTAATTCTGTAATCCCATATGCATTTCAGCCCACTTTTTCTCTCTCCTATTTAACAGGAGATTGACACACAACAGTATCTGATCCCAAGTTTTTGTTCTTTCACTGCAGACCAATAGAGTGATATAGGACAGTGATCTAAAATAGGCTTAGATGAGAAGAGGGGAAAAACAACCAGTACCAACACCAAGGTAGTGTGATAACTTTAACCACATCTGCTGGAAGAGAGACTCCCTGCTGTGCCTAAATGCTCTTCTCATTGTGTTTCCATTTACGCTGCCATGATCTCCATCCTAGGGGGAGCAGCTCCTTTATCATGATGCCATGTGAGGTAAGGAAATGTTTAACACAGCATGTGAACTCATTTAATTTGAAAAAACAAAGATTTTTTAAAATAAGCCATAATTAAAAACATAAATACGCTACTTAACTGGAACCAAACGCTTCCCCTCTCCTTTGCCTTTTTGATACTGCGTGTTCAGCATGCTGAAGTGTTAGTGCCTTTCAAAGCTTGCAGCAAGATGGAGATTGTAGAAAAGATGTCATCAGCTGACTTTTTAATCAAATTTCCTGGAGATGTATGCTGAGTTCTGCTTTGTTGTGGTGCTGTTAGCTTGCACAAACAGGGCTGTCTTCTGGCCCAGTGCAGAACAAAGGCCCCTCACAATCCCCTGCACGCACAGGAATGGGAGACGCTCTGGCATTCAGGACTGAGCAGCTCCCAAGCCCAGTACCCACTATACCTGCCCTCCGAGCAGTTCTATAGCACCTCTGCTGCCCACACCTTTCCTCCTAAAGGACTGGTGGGAGGTTCTCAGTGCAGCCCAATGGCTCTGGCCACAGTCCTGCTTGCCCTTCCATCTCTATGGCAGTGCTGCTCACAGCATTTCCAAGCCACAGAGCTGTAGTGGGGTCTGCCACACACATGAAGGCATGTGGCTGGGGAACCAGTAAGGATGGGTGATCATGAGAGACTGAGAACAGATCCCAGTCTCAAGCACAACCTCATGTTGCTGCCTCCAGCAAGAAATACCTAAGGAACAAGCGCCATTCATTCAGCAGCATGCGACATGGATAGGCATATGTAGATGTCCTAGCTGACACTTCATCCAAAATATGCAACAGGATTACAGCACCTGCATCTCTTAGTCTCATGTACAACCCATTCCAAATGCCCCGACACCTTACCCAGAACATCTATTTACAATAATGTTTTTAGTGTGTCTGGTATCATCTTAATTTTTTTGCATCAACATCATGAATGATGTCCATCATTACTATCTTCTCTAGCTGGCTGAGTCTACCTGCAGTTTTTATCCATACAGTGTGTATGTATATATTTCAACACACAAGCTATTTATACAAGAATGTAAAAACACTCTAGCCTTATAAAACCAAATGTTGTAGTGTGGAAAAGCACATAAACACCCTTACAACTGAAGCAGAAAACCAGTTCTTTAAAAATCTGATGTCAAGCACAGCAACCTTCTGTTACCAGTTATTAAATTATAATTCCTGCTCAGCAAAAAGAAAAGTTGCTGCAAGTAACAACACAACAGTAAGTCATTCCTCTTGCTTATACTCCTCTCTCATTTCTTCTCCATCTATCTTCTCCTTTCTGTAACTAGAGGCAAAAAAAGTGCCTTCCCTTCAACTCTGGCCTCCCACAGTGACTGTAGTCCAAATGTTTGTTGTTTCCAGGCAAGATTACTGTCATAGACAAACTCTAGAGCTAAATATGAACATGAGACACAAATTCCAGGCAATGAACAATGTGGCTGCCTGGCTTTTCCATGGTTTAGGCCACAGCCAGGCTACCCAGCCTGTGCTTGCATCCTTCCAACTGTGCATAGTTTAAAACTTTGGTTCCAATTTTCAAAACAATTAAACATGAGATTTTGACTCCAAAGACAAAGACCTTTCACATCACTCTCACAAAAAAMCCTTCCCCCTGCCCTGAAAAAAATTTAAGAGAAATATATCTTGATTTTATAAAGTCAGAAGAAACACATAAATTTTACTCGATGTTTCATTTTTTTTGAGTTATCTTCTCTCCTTTTGTTCCCTGCCTCCAAGACTACCACTATTCTTGCTGCTTAGGATAATATTTACCCCATGAGGAAACAGCAAGAGTCCTCTCCAGGATGCTTCAATCTCAAAGGTATTTAGATGGCAGGCAGTTGAAAGGACAACAGCGGAATTTTACCCACACATTAGTAAGTCAATGACTCAGCAACTGGACCAGATCTTCATGGCAAAGGTAGTGACAACAGAACCAACAATGGTTAGTGATTTTAAATTGTCCTATTTCTTGTGCTATTTAGACCTCATATACTTATGGCATGTCAGATTTTTCTTCCAACTCTATAGTCCCATCCAGGCATAATTGGTATCAGTAGTCAGTCTTTATACAGAAATGAGAAGTACTGAGTGAGAGTTGTTTGGATGCACCATCAAAATCAGTTTATATGCAATAAGAAGTATTTTCAGGATTTGCTCACAACTTAAAAAAAATCCACAACACAAAGCCTTCCCCCATACAAGCACACACACGCTTACAGGTTCATAATGAAACAATCAGTAATGGAACAAGCCTCCAGATAGCTAGGGGCTTTTATTGTTTGTTTTTTTAAATACTGTATCTTCCTTGACATCCTGGCAGCTATGTCAGTACTACCACGTATATGCAAACAGGGTAACCTTTTAGGTTACCCTGACAAGGTCAGACCAGGAGGTTTGTATTACAGAGCTCGGTTTGTACCACCCTACACAAAAATACTTCATAAAACTCCAAATAAGACAACTTCACCCAATTCAGGACATCTTCAAGATAGATTTCGGAAGTCCAGGGGACTCTGTCACAACTTTTTCTTTTCCAGACAACAGACTACTGAAAAGCAGGAGCAATCTACAAATCCTTCTTCTGTAGATTATTTGGATGAATAGTAAAAAGCAATTCTGTATTTGGTTCCCTCTTACTAACAGTTCCTTCTTTTCCAAGTCTCATTAAGTCAGTGGTTACCAGATAAGGAGTAAATTAAGGGTCAAAGCCAGGTAGAAAAGTAACCCTGAAGTAAAGGGCATTAAGTGAACAGCATCAGTAATGGGGACTAGGAAACTTTTGTTAATGCCACCCAGCAGCCAGTGAGATCACTTGGAACAAACATGTTTCTGTTGGCTCCTGCCAGTGTTTGGGATCAGGAGCGCTGACTAGTTCAAAGTTATTTCGAGTGCTCCATAAATCTTGTGCGCCGAACATGTTCCTCAGAGAGCTAATGCTGATCGAGGGATTTTCTGTTCTTCTCAAGTGGCCGGAAAAGCCTCCATACTGTGCATGCAGCAACAAAACAAACCCGAATTATAGCTACTTCAAATTATCCTTTGAGCAGTCTTACAAATTCATCCCAGTGTATCCACTGTGCTATAACAGGCACCCATAGTCAATCGCAGGGGACAATTCCCACTGCTGTTACTGGAAGTGTTTCTCCTCATCCTGTTCCAATTCTTTTAGTGTCACACTGCATTTTGGGCCTCAACTTTGGTAACCACATGCCATATTACTGCTATCTTTTTCAAAGCACTTTACATTGGGGGAAAAAAAATGCAGGACTGTGAAAAATTACCTTTACCAATGGTAATAGTGATATTGATACTCTCTTCCCCCAAAGTCTGCAAACCACATTTAGATGCAACACTAGCCCAAATATCAAATGAGATGAAGACCTGATATAATAAAGATCACAACGGCCTTTCAACAAGTGGAGGTCACATATCTCCTTTGCAGGAGATGAAGTTAGTCTCCTGTGCTCTGTCATTATCTGCTTTCTTAGTGAAACTGGAAAAGATTTTCTATAGCAGTAGAAAGACAGTAGAAAGATGCTCTTTCCCAGTATTTGCTGGATGAAATACAAGGAGATAAAGCAGGGTAAAACTTCGTAAACCCTCCAAAACATACTCTCATATACAAAATAAGGCATCTCTCAATGACTTGGGTTGAAGCTGAGGAATCATTTGTCTGTTTAAATATGAAATAAATAGATCAGAAGATAGCAGAAAATAATAAAACAAGCAAAAAATTACTGTATCCATCTCTTTTTTCCTCTTTTTTTTTTTTCACCGTGAAGAAAGAAGATTCCTGTAAAATGGTCACTAGTTCAAGTTGATTTTCTTTTCCCTTTATCAAATTGGCAGTTCATATCAATCACGACATCAGTTACAGATAAGGACCATACAGGTATCTCCCAGTTCAGCTGCAACAATGCTAACTGAAGCCCACCTCCATGTTTCTCCACGGCCCAGCTAAGAAGGCTTGGCCAGCCTGTGGTGGTATTTGCAACACATTGCTAGTTTTATTCTAAAGCTGAGACTTCTCCTGAATCCCTGCCCCAAGCATATCCTATGAGGGAGGAATAGCCCAGGGGCTGTGCTGAAAGGAGAGCTCACCAAGTCCCTTTTCTGCCTACTAGCATGGACTGACCTTTCCCTGCCAGTTCTCTTTTTCATCCAGTTTTACACTATACTCTAGAGAGCTTTGTTCCCTAAGGGCACCTTCTAACAATGCTTAATGACAACCTGCAGGACAAATGAATAATACAGTGCAAGAATGTGCTAACCTACTGCAGTGACCACCAGATGGGAAGCAGCAAGACAGATACTGATTGTAATTCATTTGTACTTCTGTGTCTGCCAGTTTTTCACAGGGTAGGAAAGATCAACGAATCAAAATTATTTTGTTCTAAACACAGTTCTCACTACTTAAACCACATCAGGCACCTTGTATGGTTTGTATTAGCACGACTGGATTTCTGTCAGTGAAATAAGATGCCATCGATTTATAGCCTCAGTCTCATAGGCAGACCTCATGCACAATGAAGCAGTTGTGTGAGAATGGCTTTATGCCACCCACCTGACTCATGATATTATGATCTTAACTCATTTTACTCACATTTCTCTCCTCTTTTCCTCTCCCAAAATATACCAGGTTATGTTCCTGAATACAGGGAAAGCATTATGAAAGAGAAGAGCATTTTAGCCAGTTTGCTTGGGGGAGGGGAGGGAACTAACAAAACTGCTTTCCATATGCTATGCAGGCAACATATTTTACAAAAAAGTGATGTCGACAGTAGGAAGGAAAGAAAAGCTAACTCTACTGTGAAAATACTGGAGAAATGCATTATAAATCTTTCTACTTCATCCACATAACATACCTTTTGTCACTAAGTCTTACAAAATTCAGCAAAAACACTTGCAAAAATTTTGTCTAATAATAACAGGACTCAGAAGTTCACATGCATTTATTGCCCTTCTCCTATGGCTACCTTAGCGATTTTTTTTCCTCTCACTTTTGTTACTGTTCTGCAGGCTACTTGCACATCCTATAATCTTGCACGTGGTATACTACAGGCCCTACCAAGATTTCAGAGACCCAATAATGGAAGTACCCATAGTGTTGCTAATTACAGAGTCACTGTTATCCAGAGCTGTTAGTGTAATCTTTAGATATTTGTAACAAAACTATGTCCGCTTTTTTAAAAAATACATAATTCCTCAATAGACTATGCTAGAACATGATAAGCTTGTACAATCATATCAAAGAGGTGTCATTAAGGTTAGAAGAACTTAAAAAAATTTGTGATCACGAACTTTTCAAGTTGACTAATTCTCTAGGTTCTGCTGGAAGCTAGATCCTGATCAAATTAACTATCTCCATAAAGTGACAGCTCAGACCAACCAAACAATCAAACCCCTCTACTGACCCACCTTTGATTCTGTTATCTCACTACAGTGTCAGAGAGCAACTGTAGTTTCTTTGTAACATATCCCAGTTCTCCTCAAACAGCAACCCTTCCAGCTGGGCTTCGTCATTTTGATTAACTGCAGCCAGTCAATTTCTATAATGCCTCTCTTGGATACCAGAGCAGTAGTATATCACAGGAGATGTAGCCTGTCTATGAACAACCGTATTATGTAGCAGGAAGCAGCAAAGCTAGAAAAGAGGGAATGGGAAGAAGAAACCAAGGACACAATCATTCTTCCATGCAATTGCCTCCCACTTGTCTGACAAAGTCAGAGACATGATAGGCTCAGGGCATTGAGAGTTGATGAAGAAATGGCTTTAAACTTTGAAAACTCCACTGCTCTCAAAATGTTGTTTAGATATATTGGGATATGCTTAATTCAAATAACTCATGTGAGTGAATTTACTTCTGGAAAACAAACTTGTAGCTTCCTGCCTACTCAGATGGTCCAATATTTGAACGGCAGATAGTGGACTTATGATTTGTTACAGAAGTGGACTGAGCAAACAGGAGGGAGCCACAAATTGTGCTGCTATGCAGATGCCCTACAAACATCCTGCAGCATCCAAAGCTGGGGGCAGGCTAGTCTGAAATGCAGTTACACAATCAGAATCTCATCTCTGGCCCTGGAGGCTCAAAGGTCACTATCACAAAAAAAGATGGTTTTGACTATGAATCAGAAGTATGTTACCTAATCTCTGACTTTTTGAGTGAAGCATTTAAATTAATACCTAAATAAATTCAAAAGAATGTCTGAAGCTACAGTAGATCAGCAGTAAGACCTCATTTGAGACAGGAGGAGAGCTATCCTGAGTCACTCTGGGCTGTGGAAATCCCTGGGTGGATACAGCACGATCCTTCCTTGAGGAGCCTAGTCATCACTCAGATTCCAGGCAAAGGCTGACTCACCTCCTCTCTTCCCTTCTGGCTGGTGCAAAGCAATCAAACCAAGGCAAAAAACTGCCGCAAACTCTCTTCTCCTCTCTGAAGTAATGTGTAGCCCTTCTGCTGGAAAGCCTGGACATGAATGTGCTAACTGGCAGTGAGGGGTACAAATACTGCTGCTGGCAAACTTAGCTGAATGAGAACAGAATCTGTGTATCACTGCAGGCAAGTGCAGATGCTGCCAGGCACATGCAGTTTTAGGACACCAAATGTGCTGAACTATAAAGTCAAACTAACATAATTTCCCAAAAGATAGACATGTATACATAAAAGCTTCAAGAAACAGGAACAAGGACATCTCATGCTGTACTTGCATAGGACAAGAAAAAACACATACTTGAAAAGGTGAGATTATTCTAACCCTTTACTTTTTTCATGTTAATCATACAAAGTCTGAAGCACTCTATCATTGCAAGAGTACTCATCACAACATAGATTCTTACGCTTTCAGAGTGAATATAAAGAGTAGTATCTTTATAGTGGAGGAGCCTACAAGGAAGGGTGTGCTGCTGGACCTTGTCCTTACCAACAGAGAGGGGCTGGTTAGAGATGTGAAGGTTGGGGGCAGCCTTGGCTGCAGTAATCATGAGATGGTGGAGTTCAGGATCCTGCAGGAAAGAAGTAAGGCAACAAGCAGGACTGCAACCCTGGACTTCAGGAGAGCAGACTTTGGGCTCTTCAGAGACCTAATTGGTGGAGTCTCATGGGTTAAGGCCCTAAAAGGAAGCAGGGTCCAGGAGAGCTGGCTAGTATTCAAGCATCACTTCCTCCAAGCTCAASAGCGGTGCATCCCAAGGAGGAAGAAGTGCAGCAAAAGGGGCAGGAGACCTGCATGGGTGAGCAAGGAGCTCTTGGCCAAATTCAGACAGAAGAAGAATGTACACAGAATGTGGAAGAGGGGACAGGCTACTTGGGAGAATTATAGGAATGCAGTCAGAGTGTGTAGAGATGTGGTGAGGAAGGCTAAGGCCCAGCTGGAATTGAGTCTGGCAAGGGATGTTAAGGACAACAGGAAGGGCTTCTTCAAATACATCAGCCGCAAGAAGAGGACTACGGAAAATGTAGGCCCACTACTGAATGGGGCGGGGGCCCTGGTGACAAGGGATATGGAGAAGGCAGAATTACTGAATGCCTTCTTTGCTTCAGTCTTCACTGCTGAGGGCAGCCCTCAAGAATCCCAGAACCTGGAGACAACGGAGAAAGTCTAGAGAAAGGAAGACTTTGCTTTAGTTGAGGAGGATAGGATTAGAGACCTTCTGGGCAGGCTAGACATCCACAAATCCATGGGCCCGGATAGGTGCACCCACGGGTACCGAGGGAGCTGGCGGATGTTGTTGYCAGGCCACTCTCCATCATCTTTGAAAGGTCCTGGAGAACTGGAGAGGTGCCTGAGGACTGGAAGAAAGCCAATGTCACTCCAGTCTTCAAAAAGGGCAAGGAGGAGGACCCAGGCAAATCCAGGTCAGCCTCACCTCCATCCCTGGAAAGGTGATGGAATAGCTCATTCTGGATGCCATCTCCAGGCATATGGAGGAAAAGAAGGTGATCAGGAGGAGTCAGCATGGATTCACCAAGGCAAAATCCTGCTTAACCAACCTGATAGCCTTCTCTGATGGCCTGACTGGCTGGGTAGATGAGGGGAGAGCAGTGGACGTTGWGTACCTTGACTTCAGCAAGGCTTCTGACACTGTCTCTTCCTCGTAGAGAAGCTCTGAAAGTGTGGGTTAGATGAATGGACAGTGAGGTGGATTGAGAACTGGCTGAAAGGCAGAGCTCCGAGGGTCATCATCAGTGGCGCGGAGTCTAGTTGGAAGCCTGTGGCTAGTGGTGTCCCCCAGGGCTCAGTACTGGGTCCCATCCTCTTCAACTCTTTCATCAGTGACCTGGATGAGGGGACGGAGTGCCTCCTCAGTGAGTTTACTGGTGATCCCAAGCTGGGAGGAATGGCTAACACACCATAGGGCTGTGCTGCCATTTGAAGAGATCTGGACAGGCTGGAGAGCTGGGCGGAGAGGAACCCTTTGAGGTTCAACAAGGGCAACTACAGAGTCCTGCACCTGGGGAGGGGAATAACTCCATGCAGCAGTACAAGCTGGGGGCTGACCTTCTGGAGAGCAGGTCTGCAGAGAAGGACCTGGGAGTGCTGGTGACCATGAGTCAGCAATGTACCCTTGTGGCCAGGAAGGCCAATGGTATCCTGGGGTGCATTAGGAAGAGTGGTGGCAGCAGGTGGAAGGAGGTGATCCTGCCTCTCTACTCAGCCCTGGGGAGGCCTCATCTCGAGTCCTGTGTCCAGTTGTGGGCTCCCCAGCACAACAGAGACATGGAGCTACCGGATAGAGTCCAGCGTAGGGCTACAAAGATACTGGAGCATCTGCCCTATGAGGAACGGCTGCAAGAGCTGGGCCTCTTCAGCCAGGGAAGAGAAGACTGAGGGGGGATCTTACCAGTGTGTACAAGTACCTGAAGTGAAGGTGTCAAGGGGACAGGGACAAACTCTCTTCAGTTGTCCCATGTGACAGGACAAGAGGCAACAGGCAGAAACTGAAGCACAGGCAGTTCCACCTGAAAGTGAGGGGGAATTTCTTCCCTGTGAGAGTGACGGAGTGCTGGACCAGGTTGCCCAGAGAGGTTGTGGAGTCTCCTTCTCTGGAGATCTTCAAGGCTCGCCTGGATGTAACCCTGTCTAACATCCTCTAGGTGACCCTGCTTCAGCTGGGAGGTTGGACTAGATGTTCTCCAGAGGTTCCTTCCAACCTTACTGATTCTATGATTCTACGAAAGTCACTTAGCTATTCATCATTACATACAACAAAAGCCTTCCAACTCCAAAACGTGCTTGCCACACTTCATGGACAATTTTTAACTGCCAAATTTTGTTTAAAAAGACACAGATATACTTCATAGCGCACCACTCTCATCCATTGCTGGTCCCATCATTACTAATGCATAGCATAAGATTAATGTGAATATAAACATTACATGTTAAAAATAAAAAAACATATTCTGTTCTGGATGGAATGCAACTGTCAGCCTTACTTATAAAAAATTCATGAATAAAACCTCTGACATTGACAGAGTTTTATTTTTCACTAGCCTGACCTCAATTTTTTATGCCTGAATTTTTAATGATCAATTCTGCCATTTAGTTACTAAAACATTTGAACTTCAGCAATGTAACTGGATGACTATAACTGATTAATGTCTCTATAAATCAAATATAGACATGAATAGTTCAGTCACAATCTTGGACTGTGGTTCTTTGTTCCTGGTCATTACAAGAAAAATCCCTACTACATATACTGGAGTTAGACACATGAAAAGTTCCTCCCTCAGGTATGGGAAGGCATGTAAACTAACACTCTCTTTAAAGGACTGTAGGTGACTGTGATCTAATGACTGTTAAAACACAAATGGTAATGTTACCTTACTTGTACTTCTCAAGGTCCACTAAGCCTGTGGTTTCACCTTGTAAAATAACATGGAGATCATGCTCATTTCACTTAGGCCACAATTTTGCTTAAAAAAAAAAAAAAAAAAAAAAAAAAAAGGAGAGATCACTCATATGCCTTTATGTGACATGGTAAACTAAAAAGACAGGCATGAGTGTGGAGAGAAAGGAAAAACTGCAGAAATCTAAGACCGTGGTCTGGTGCTCACAATTCACTGGCATGAAGCAACACCACCACAGCTATTGCTTTGATCTACCTCCCTAGTTATTCCTCTTCCCGTTATAGAACCTCTGACATTTCATTGGTATTCAGATATGATTAAAATATATCCTACTTCCTATAAATAGAAAAGTTGGTTCGCTTGCTAATTAAAAATAAGTCTGGCATTTGGAAACTCATATCAACAGCAACAAAAAAGATGCAATAAACAGCAACAGTTGAAATGTTGCCCACTTTTTTGAGAAAAAGCTAGACCTCTGCCCTATGGATCTTTCCATCAGTATTTGAATATCTAAGTATTTATAAGCATCCACCTAGTGGTGTCAGTTTAAGAATAATAAGATAGAATTTGCTCTCTTTAAATTTTAATTATTGCCATAAAATTCCAATTATAACAAGGTAAATCATGCACACCGACCTTCCACAGACTTCACAGTAGTTTTTAACTAAACAGAAGTTTAGTATCTTGTTAAGTTTACTGAGCTTCTTCATTATATATTAGTTTGATTATATGCTCATTAATAACTAGGCCTTTTTATTTATACAGCTACACACCCTTTATTTTAATGACTGGTTTCATCTTCTCATTTCCCCTCCAGCATACTATCCACTTGAAGCAAACCCTTACTCATTGCAAGGGCCTATAACCGTTAAGTTCTGCTGCCTTAATTATCAGAATTCTCCCTGCTTGAGAAATCCACTGGGCTCCACTATAAATAGATAGCACTGCATATTGTAGCAAGGTTTGGCTCCTTAAGATATTAAGCTCTTTGGAACAGGGATGCTAGTCTCATAGATGCATGCAATGGGGTAGGCACATCTACAGTATCACATAAAACTGTGTTTTCTTAAGTGACTGTTAACATCTCTGGCACTAGCTGCTACTGTAAAAAACTGATTCTTCCCTGAAACTCATGCTCAAAAGTAGAACATGCTGCAATTTCTCTGGAAGGCAAACTTTTCTAAATCCTGAATAAGACTTGGGAGAAACAATATTGGCTGGCCATGCAGAAGAAGAATTTTAGATCGTAAGAGACACATGGTTGCATTTGGAGACAATACATAAAATTAAAATTAACCAAGTTCTAAATATACAGTTAGCATTACATAGTGAGAAGTTTAACATTTGAATGAACATGCTACCTAAAGTATATGTAAAATTATATATAAAATCTGTACTGCATGGTCTCCTAATACTATGGTAGGTAAACACATCTGGACCTACACAACACAAACACAACACAAAGAGAGAGGGAGAGACAGAGAGGGAGAGACAGAGAGGGAGAGACAGAGGCATTTGAAAACGCAATACGAGATATGTCATTTTGATTTTAGACAACGAAAAGGGGATTAGAATGAGTCTGAATCCTAGAGGAATACTATTATTCCTAGTCAACAATGTAATAACTCATTTTCAGGTGGGTTTTTCAGTGACCTACCTCTGCATCCTGTTCATGAAGCTTGTATGTTTTCTCTAAGCATTGCAATGTTCTAGGACATAACGTCTTCTCTTCCAAGAGAGACTCCAGAAGTAAGACCAGCTGGTCTGGAAGAAGCTAGAAGGAAAATAGATGCCTTGTGAGAATAAAGCTGTGTATAGTGAGCAATTAAATGGAAACAAACCAAACAGGATAAGACTCTGATAACCTGTGTAATTCCAGCATGTGCTTGAAATATGGCAAAAACTTCTAGTTGATTTCTGAAAAACCTCAAGGTTTATGTCTCTATATTCTGAAAGACTCTTTTCTGGGGCCTAATTAAGACTCATTTTCCATGGCTTTCATTACTATATCGGATCAAAACCATGTTTATCCTATTGAAACATTATCATTGCTTATTAAGCTAAGATCTTTATGGACTACATATGCTAAGTAATTTAATTTGGTTTGGACTTGGAAGGGATAAAATAAAAGAATAATTTATAGTTCATTATTTCAGGAATCAACCAGACACGTAAATGTATAATTGTACGAGTGGCACTTTTATCTATTATATGAGCAATTGCTTGGTATTCCTACAGTAAACAAAGGTAAACAACACAAGTAAATGACATAGAAAACAAGGATTGTAACAATACATTCTGAGGTATACTCTAAGGCACTCTTCTATAGCACAAAGAAATCAGGAGCCATCCTACACTACAGTGAAAAGAAGGTATGGATATTACCTCTATGGCGCGCACAGTATACATAAGCGAATATATTTTATAGTTAGTTGCCATGACTCCAAAACCTAACACTTTCAAGTTGAGCCTGAAAACAAAAAGCCTAAGTCTGATGTAGCAAGTGCTTAAGTGCTCTCTTTAATAGGCTTATTGGATGAACAAATAAATAATTCAAGCAGAGTTCAGAGAGAAATTACACCAGCTGCCAGGAAATCTGCACTGGAAATTCAGAGTTCAGAATGACCAGTCAGAAGTTCATTATATGCCCCAAAGCTTTCCTCATTTTGTAGCACCAAAAGAAAAAGCAGGAGGAAGGCAGGACACGACTTCAAGCTTTTGTGAGCAGAAAGAAACCAGAATCACTTACTTTTAATATTCTCCAGACATAATAATAATAAAAGATAACCTGTTATTTTAGTACGACTTCCCATTTTTATCACGCTTGCAGGCTCTCTACTCCTACCTCATGGCCCATAACCCTCTCTCCGTATTTTTGATGTGCTGATCAGGTCAAAAATGAAGTTGTACACAGGGAAGACCTCTTACAAGGAGACATCACAGCTGCAGCTGCCTCTGTGGACTGAACAAGCCTGCAACCCTCATCTCTGACAGTAAGTCCAGGAAGATATCAAGGATCTTCTGTTATGTCTTCACCCATAAAGATTTTGCAGCTAACTAAATAAACAACTGATAGTTTCCTCCCTCTGTCTGACATAATTCAGCGTTAGTATCTAAATCATAAAAAGGAGTCATGTCTTTAATAGGATTTTAACGGTTTGGTTTCCTTGCAACGCATTCTTTTAGTAATAGTTGTATTCTTTGGGATTGAAAAAAACCCTTTGTCTTACTGGCTCTAACTGGGGTATCTTCTAAATGCTACTCAAGCCTGTCAACAAAATAGAGTTGTTAAAAATAGTCAGACATTTAAAAATATTTAATATTTCAATTTTAGGACAACTACTAAAATGCCAACTTGAATATTTATTTCACTGTCCAAGAACAGCTGCCTGGGTGGGGGGAGAAAAATACTTTAAAAAACTGAACAAAGAAAACTTCTGGGAAATGGCTCTGCTTGGAAACCAAATTCATTTTGAATGCTAATAAAATCTGAAATGTTGCAGAACAACACACACAAAAAGGTAACTTCTTATTCAGAAAGCTTTCACTATTAACTACAAAGACAGCAGAGCCTTACTTAATTTGCAGAAACTGTTGAAATATGTACATATTGTACATACATATGTACATATGCTAGAGAAAGTACAGAAAGCTTAGAGTTGTTATTTCATAATATACCGTCAGTATGATCATTATATGGGTTCACGCACAGAAAGCTATTGTTTAAGATAATATTAGGGAATCTAACTGAAGCCAATAAAAGCAAAGAAGTAAAGCAGCAGCCATGTCCTTAATTTACCTCTGTCTAGTGCTGCATTCCGGGCGAAGAGTTTTCAGGATTACAGTTTAAACTCTATCAGTTTATACATGAGACTACAGAGACAAAAAAGTCTGAGACCACAGCTTCTGTTATTTTCCCTTTTTCTAGGTACCAGAGACAAGACTTTACATACTAGTTTCCACCTCCTGGTTTAATTGAAAGCCAGGTTAAGAACTATTGAACAAGGACATGGAGGGTGGGCGCACTAGCAGAAGCAATGCTGACACACCTGTAAACAAAGTGGTACTAGTTACCACTTTGTTCTAAACACAACAGCTACAACATTTTGTTCTTTTATTTACTTCCAACAAAAAATACAGGGAGGAACATATTTTCTTTCACTTCTTCCCCTCCCTGTAAATAAAAAGAGAACATATATCCTGAACAAAGACACAGAAAGCTCAGGAGAATTGTCAAGACATAGACTACTAAAAATTCCTTTAAGGTTTAAAATTCTTTTGTCCTCTTTTTCCCCAAATAGAGCAATATGAATAATACTATCCCCAAAGCACTTTATTAAAGATTATTTACAACTTCACAAAATTGCACTAGAATTTTATTCAACTAAATACATCTCATTACTTTGTTTTCTCAACCACTGTCCTTATTTGTCCCAGCCAGCAGTTAGTTCTCATTTTTCACAGAGAGAATTGGTTGGGGTGCATGCTGTCAATTTTCCACTTGTATAAAGGAACTCTTGCTTTTAGGTGCTACCAAAAGATAAATGCTGGAGAAAGCAAAAACAAATTCCGTTTTAAGTATTTTGAAAACATTTTCATTTATGTGAATTCAAATTCTGTGAATGCATTTTGAATATCTAACTTAAAGAAAAAATACACAATGTAGCTGTAGCAAAATATGGTAGGATAAACATCATTGTGTCAATGTACATTTCCATGCCAAAAACATTTCCTGAAAATAACCACAACACCCCAAACACAAAATTTCAACCTTCCTTTTAAAATAAATAAATAAGTAAAATAAAAATCTATGAACTACATGGGAGAATGCCGCATAAAAATGCTCAAACATGCATGACTATTAAAGTAGATCACCTAAACCAGGAAATGATGCTAGTATCTAGAAACAGTATTTGTAATGTGAAGCAAGCACTTTGTATTACGGCTACAATTGCTGCAATACCATCTGTTTATATTGTAAAGTAGATAGTTGTAGTTCCAACCCATGCCTGCTGCATGGAAATCATATTACTTTCACAAGTTTTCTTCTCCTCCAATTATGACTACTGACAATACAAAAAGAGAATAAACTAATGTTTTGAACAAGCACACCAGCATTTCTTTTGTCATGTCCCATAAAACTAAACAACATCCACGTTAGAAAGCTGTATCTCAGTGCTGTATACTTGATCTTTCCCTTAAGACTGCACAACCTCTCTTGCAACCATTCTGAAAAAGTTTTTGTTTTTCCACTAAATAGACTAATTCTGTATTTGAAACAGGCAAGATGAAAAAAAGAGATAAACAAACTGAAAATACAACTGAACCTGTTATCAAAAGAACGGCATGTTGAGATTTAATATACACTAAACATTTGGGAATTCAGAAAAGGAAACTTCGTATTTTATCCGTATCAGTATACAAGACACTTAAAGCATTATACTGTGTTAAAAGAGCATCTCAAGCTGAGAACAGTTTTGAAGGGGTTTTTACAAATAATCTTGGAACAAAAGTAAGAATTTTCTGAATCCTAGCTCTAACCTGTAAAAAGCTCAAAGAAAACAAATCTTGCCTCTTAAAAGATCTGGTATTGCAGCTACAGAGGTCATCGACCTCACATCCCCGAAGACCACCCACATGAAGGAGAGTATTTATCAATACCTGCATTAACAAATGTAATAAATGCCAGATTCACYCTTTACATTAGAAAAATGCCACTGAAACATTTGACTACTGACCTTTCACAGCCATGAAATGTGACACAGATATATGTACTTGAGCATCCAGAGCACCAATGCTTGCACTGCACCCCTAAGCTAGGACACAAATCACTGAAGTAGTACAGCTGGTATGCTGAATATCCCATTTGCTTCAGCCTGCACTTGAATGAAGTCATTGAAAGCCTTCTCAGAGGGGAAATGTGCCTCAGACTAATGCAGCAACCGATTGACAGTGGCGTGATTTCTATTATTACTCCATTATCACACTGGGATCTGTGCCTAAATGAGCATACTTCCTCCCTGATGCCATTTCCTTTTATCCTGTCTCTAGTCTAAAAGCGGATCAATGGGAGTAATATATATGATGTCACTTCAATTTACAGCTACTGCCTCGCTCTCTCACATGCACAGATAGATCAATTCTTCCCAAAAATGGTTAAGAAATGCATGGGGAGACTCTTCTCCCAGAAAAGAGTTCTCTGCTATATTTGTCTATGTAGCTACAGCAAGGAACTGTTTATGCTGAACAAAAACAGGGAGGAAAGGAAAAAAATCACTACTGTATGCTGGAAAATGCTGGCTGAAATACAACACAAACAAGGCCCAAAACAGAATTGAAGCAATTTGACCTTTTAAAATTATACAGAAAAGTTTCAAGTATCCAATTCCAAGACACAATAGATTTCAGCAGTATTTCTCTGGGAGAAGAGATCGATCTTCTCCCCACCCTGAATCCCCTAAGAAAACCCCTGTAAAATGTCTTTTCATCTACACTTTTATAGGATTTTCCAAAAGACAAACCAAATTCCTCCCCATCCCTCTCATAAGAAGGGGAAAAAACCCACCCCAGAGCTGAAGTGAATGGTTCTCTTCAGACAGAATTTCTTCACAAATTGCAGACAAGGAAAGGCTGCTACTAGTCCAGCAGAAAGGATTTACAGGGCCAGGCCATCTCTGCGCTTATACGCTGAACCGACCAAACAAATCTCCGAACAAAACTTGCATCGTAAACTCTCAGAATAGACAATTTGCCTGGAGGGCTGTTTTCAGCAAGCTGCAATTAAATGGAAAACCTTTGTTGAACAAATCCCCCCCTTCCTTACAGTTTCTAGAAAACTGCTAGCTCAAAAGTCCAAGAAAACTCTATTTACTTAACAACATTTTTAGATGGACGTGGTCACCATTTATCTCAAACAACATTCTTCCATGCTGTTTTCATCTGTGCTGCTTTTCTTCCCCCTTCAAGGACTAAAATGTACTCATATCAAGTAACACATGAGTTCAATAAAAATGTCCACACAAACAGCTGTTAACTAGTATAATGTGATACACTGCACTTAAAGAGGTTCTAACTCTGAGAGAACTAGTCTGTAGTTTGATTAATATATAGAAAAAAAAATCTGCAGCTGACAAAAAAATGCTTTCAACTGGTCTGTAGAATAAAACCCATCTATTCCAGTGGCTGACAAAATTTCAAAAGTGTGCATTGAAGCAGCCTGTTCTGCTTAATTTTATTCAGGTCAGTTTGTTTATGATTTTCCTCTGAACGAAAAATCAGCTCCCCTTCGAATGTTTATGAAAGATAACTAAACTTCACTAAATTTAAAAGCAAAATAAATATATGTCTATGGTGTATTCTCTTCTAGCTGTAAAGTACAATTCCAAATACAATTGTGTGCAAGTTTTCTCAGTCACTTGGCACAATATTTTCCAGTATCTTTTATTTATTTTTTTACATTTTAAATAGGAATTATACTGAGTTTTTAATCACAGAAAAGAAATTCCGAAAAAGTTAGTTTTCTTCAAAAAGTCCTTCTCTGAAAAGCAATGATCATGATAATTTTATCAACATTTTATTTGTGATACATTTAAAAAGACTGATTCTGAGACATTTAGGAGGTCTGGTATCACTTGCTTCACAGCAGTAGGACATAGAAGCAATATTGAAAGTAATTTATTTAATATAAAAACATTATATTAATGTTTTTAATTACGTATCATTCTTACATATCTTATATATCATTCGCAGTTATTCTCCTCTTTTGAATATCAAAATAAAGGATTTCTTATTTTTGGAAGTAGATCGTCTATGACACAAATTGTTTTAAGGTGATTATCTATTCAAACATGTAGTTTTGATTTATTCTTGCTATTCTGTGCATATGAAAGCACTGCTGGGCAAAGGACAAGTTGCAAAGAACAACACAGAATTATGTATACTCCCAAGTAAAACAACTTGAGTTTCATCGACATTTATCACTCCCTTTCAAATGAAAGGACAAAAAACAACAATCAACCAACAGAGTGCAACTGTCACTAGGTCAATATGCAACCAATAAATGTTATCTCAAAAGACAGAGTCACAATTTTAGATGGGTTTCTGAAGGGTTCAAAAAAAGCGTTTTGTGCAAGTTTTTGTTTTTAATTGCAATTTAATCTAATATTTAGAAAACTAATGTATTCACACAAAATTTGAACAAAATTTGGGAAACCTAAGTAAAGTATTTGTCAAAGGGCTGTAAGGGGCTCTCTAAGGGATGGGAAGAAAAAAAAAAGACAAGACAATACCCACATTTTTGAAATGGGAGTTGCTTGTAGACAAGCACTTCCAAAATGTACCCGCTTCTTTGAAAATCTGACATCTTCTGCAAATCTGTTCTAAAGCCACATCGATTTTTCAAACAACATTTGCATACCCAGTGCTSTACTTCCTTAAATGTTAGGATATCCAATTCAGGAAGGCTCTTCAGACTATTTATATGCTTAAACTTCCTCACATTCATAAGATTTTTTGTTCCGTTGTATTTTAAAACACAGTTTTGACCTTATAACAATTCATTGAATAGACACCACTTTATTAACCTCCATCAAATTATTTGATAATTGTGCATTAAACTTTTTATGTGATTTTCTGAACACTGAACAGTATTTATAGAGTAGCATTTAGGCAAAAGCAGACAAAGAAAGTATGGAAACAAAATGAGAATGCAAGGATTTCCTCTTATCAGTATCTTGAGATGACTGTTAATATAGGAATCAGCAGCATAAATAAATATTTTAAGATGCTCCATGTTCTCTGTCTGATATTCTGGCTACACATTACCAGTGATGTTTTAAAAAGGCCAGCAAAAGCTACCAGTCCATAAACTGAAATTTTCTTCTTAAGCTATAATACAAAATATTTTCCCATAATTTACTTGATGGAGAGAAGATCCACTTATGAAGAAACTCAACATCTGCAATCTAAATGCACTGAAATGTCAAAATGATTAAACTTTTATGATCTAACATACTGCTGAGCCAGCAAAATGAAAACCAGGTGGCTTCCACTACAGGTTCAGTCAGGTTATACATTGCTTTGCCTCAACGCTTGTTTTCTCAAAGAAATGTTTCACTATAACTTCTTTCTTGAGCATAATAGGCTACACATTGCCTATTCCGTGTAGATTATAGTCTCCGCCACTTATTATCATGCTTTCAGCACAAGCTTCTCCTGGTTTCAGATGAACTGACCACAACAACAGAAAAGTGGACATGAGAAGCCAGACTGCCTAGCTGAAATCACATTCCAGAGGACCATAACTTACATGCACACAAAACAGACTGGATGGCTGTGACAGAAACTGGAGTTGAAGTTGGTAGCGGTAAGTTACTCCTTCACTTGACCTACGAAGTCCCTGGTGTCCCCAAGCCTGGAGAGGAGATCAGACTGCCAGTACCACAAGTTGTGCCCCCAGATCGCAAGAATGTACCTGGCACTAATATCATCGTTCTCATCAAACAGCAAACCCAACACTTGCAGCTCAGGTTCAGCAAACTGTTCATCTAACAAAGAAAACCAAAGCCTAAAAGAACTTTGGATTTGTTTTCCAGACTCTTAGACTACTACAAATTAAAAGTTTCATACAGAAGCCCAACAGTATTTTGTCAGCGCTTGATGGGGAAGACTTACATACACATTGTAACACACATAAAAGCGAAAACTTATCTCCTTACTTGTCCATCCAAAACACTAGATCACAGTGACTCCAAACTATGCAGCTGATGTTGACAGCTTAAACCAGCTCACCTTGGTTGATCATCATCTAGGTCCTCAGTAAACAAACAGGTGACTCTCTAAAGATCACTGTTTAAGTCACAACATACTACAGAAAGACTAAAAATGGCTAGTTTACTAATTGTACAATGAAGAGATAAAGAACTATTATCACTGTATCTAAGTCTCAGCCATTAGAGGGAAGACCATCAAACAGAATTCCTATAGTTTTTGGTCTACATGTGCTACAAAAAGGGACAAAACTGACTGCTGAAGAAATTTAACTGCCTCAGCACCAGGCACTGGAAGTGCCAAATCTCTAGAAACTGCCTTGGGTTGCTAAGCTACTTCTTCAATCCAAACTTCTTGCAGCAGAACTGAGCAAGAATGAGCTTGAAGCCTGCTTTATTTCTTTGAGAAAGTGGCACATATACAGAAATTTCTGGAACAATAAAAATTTGCTCTAGCTACACCAACCAATGGAGAGCCCAGTCAGTTCCCAGAGTTCATCTAGGATCATGATCATCGAAGATCATGGAAATTAACAAATTTTCAACTCTCTTTTGGGGTTATGAGGTCTTATGAGGCCCAAGACTTGTTAACCAGAACACTTTTTTTTGTTCTGATGAGTTGGAATTGAGTATAAAAATATTATACCTGCCCAAACAGTAAATATCAGTTGGAGAAAACACCTGAGGAAAAGAGAATTTCCTTTCTTCTTTCTTTCTCTAGCCATTCACTAGCTGGTGCTGCTGGAAAAAAAAAAAAATCACACCAATTCTACATAACTCGTGGCTACTTCACCACATAGGTCTGACTGCAGTACACCACGAAGTACTAAAATGTCAGAAGCCGCTCCTGGAGGAAAAGACTAAAGCACAGATAGGAAACTAGACTTTTACTTCTTGATCCTTAACTCCTAGAATCCACAAGAATCAAGTCTCTCTTCTATCCTTTCTGATTTCAGAACAATTGGTAACAGGTAGTGTCATGCATAATTATTCCAGTTGCTTGGGAACTCAGAAGAGCAGCATGCACAGTTTACAGTTTCCTTTGACCAAAGATACAGAGATGCCAATCCATCATAAAAGTATTCTTTTTTTCTTTCTTTCTTTTTGTTTCTTTCTTTCTCTCTCTCTCTCTCT
>NW_028185150.1:2919898-3118756 GCF_003343005.1 Rhea americana
AAGCTCTTAAAATAGCCACCCTAATTCTCCACTTGTCTGGAGACTTCTTTAGCTATGATGGAAGAAATCCAGCTCCAGGATTGCCATTACTTCTCAGCCTGATTACCTTTGCGTCTCCAAATGAAGCCTCTGGCATTTCAAAAAATAACTAGTACTGAACGCTGCACCATGTCTCTAACAACATAGGCTACTCTAAGCCTATCACATTGGTTTTTTAGTTTCTACTCTGACTCTCCAACCTATTCTGACTGGCATGGCATAAGGCAGCAAGCACCCATGATCCTGAGAAGGCCAGATACCACTTCCAAGCAAGGATCAGGAGTAACAGCTGGACCCTTCCTCCATTCCACAATTCTCCACTCAAACATACGGGGTTCTTGAAAGGGACACCAAACTTGATTGTGAGTTGATTCCAAACTGCACTAGAGGGTTGGTCACAAATATCATCATCTTCCATTACATACTGAGTTTTTTAATTTCACTGCCTCTAGCACATACCTACATGCACTTAAGAAAAAAACATGTTGCCCTTTCTCCCTCCCCAAAAACCCTTTATGAAACAAAACACTCAGCTGCACACAGCTCTCTCCAGGGGGAGAGGCTGAGACAATAAACAACACATGACAGATGTTAGTTACATTGCTTAATGTACTTGTGGAAGCTAGTCAGATCTTACGGCAATGAGTGTGGTATGGAACAGAACAAGCATATCCATTACTTTTTATTCCTGACTTAAAAAATGTGGGTAGGATTTTATTTAAAACTGTTGTGGAAGATAATTACTGCTGGCGGGGGGGGGGGGGGGGGGGGGACCAAGCCTTTAAAAGATTGGAGGACAAGTGAATGAGTGCTGCATGACATCCTTTATATGCCCAGTGATATTTAAAAAGATGCCATAGTTATTAGCAAGGATCTATCTGCCAGATTCTCTGTTTCAAACTCCTATATAGGAGTATTAAAACTAACCATAAAAATAAATCCAAGCTGAAACTTGCTAGACAGGAATATTTCCAAAATGCAGTTCGACTTATGTATTTTTAGCTTGTACGAGTGCAAGAAACTCAGGGGTTTAGGGCAGGATTTGCACATCCTTCATGCAGGAGCAGTATTTCTTAAAAGAAAAAAATAGAAATTATTTGAAATACTAATGTTTTCAGAAGTTATTACCAGATAAAATGTGGTAAGAGATAAGTTACAAGAAAGCTAAATTCTGCTCATGTTTCTCAGATGAGAATTTCTGCAATGCCAAGAAAAGTATGTGAATTATTAAAAGGGAGTAGGAGTCATTTTATCATGTGTACTGACCAGTTCTTCTACATATAGATACAACATTAACAATTACTTTTAGCTCCAGATAGTGGATTTGTCTCTTGACTCATAACTGCAGCTTCATGTGGGGACAACTCTATTCAATTTAACAGAATTACATCAGAGTATTAGCCTCTAAAGAGCTCTCATGAAAAGAAGAGAAAAAAAAATTGTACTTGCTTGTGACTATAGAAATGTGTGCTAGTTTTATGACAATGCAGGTAAAAAAAATGGAACAGAATTTGGAAAAGAAAAAATATTTTAGGACCTATTTAGCAAGTGCTAAGTTGATTAAGAGGAATGAACAAAACATATGACATTTAGGATGCACACCCCACGATAAATTCATTCCCAGAGCTGGGGTAAAACTGACTGCCTGAAATACATCTTTTTTTTTTTTTTTTTTTAATATAAAATATGACGAGCTATTAATCATTGAAAAGTGACTATCCAAATCCCACTTTTTAGTTAGTTAAGTCCCTCTTTTTAGTAAGTTAATAACAATTTACAGGAAAAAAAATTATATACATGTATGTATTTTGTTTTAATCTGTAAGGAGAATTCAATAAGCTGCTTAAGCAGTCTTAATTTCATAAACCCCACTCCCCACTTGGTTTATGCTTCAAATTCTAGTGCACTTATATCATTTAACTTTTTGCATATTTATAAAAAATGCAGGTCCTTGCATTCATTTCCACATCCAGGCACAAACAGAAGAGTTCTGCTGAAATGGAAAGGGGTTCTAGGTCTTCCATTTTCAAACGGAATGCACATTTTCCCTGACATTTTCCATCAATCATTCGTAATATCCCTCATTTTTAAAATTCTGGAATTGTGAATGAATTTTGTTCAAAGTTGTATAAATAATTGGGGAAATAAAGGATAAAACAGTTGTTGCAAACAAAGCCAAACCAAAAGTCTTCTTTTAAAGTTGTTGTTTATTTTCATTCTGAAAGTGCACAGAGAAATAATTTAATCTATTGTTATTCATTTCTATACTATTTTTCATTTAGCAAAATGATCTCATGTGTGTAAAGCACAGAGCACCCCATATTCCGCTCCAACCTGTGTACTTTTGGATTCATTCCAGACATTTTCTGTGCTGGCTTCACTCAGAAAATTTTATGTGGACCTGGAGAAACCACTACAGGCCACAGTCTGACTACCTGATAAGCAGGCATCAAGTAAATCAACACAATCAATAGTTGAGGAGCCTATCAACCTCTATAAAAAAGTATACTTAGTTATTAATTTATTTGTAAGGTTGCTTGCTATTTGTCTTTTCTCTCTTCAAAAAAGGAGGAAGAAGAAAAAATACTGATCTCAGGGAAGGATATGTGGAAAATTTGCTGACCTATGGCCTCATTCTATACTCATTATGCAAGAAAAGCTCCCATGAACTTCAAGGGAATATTTACTTGTCTAAGGAGTATAAGATTGGCACTTAAGCACTCAAGTTACAGACAAACGTAAAAACATTCATGACCAGTAGATAACGCCAGAAAGCAATAGGTTGACTGTGCAGTGGCTGGGTATTATGTACAAATGGCTGTTTAACCCCTAAATTAAGTACAGTGTTTCAACAGTAATTCACAAGTGCATCTACTAAGGGAAATAGTTGGCTGAACAGTATGTTTTAGCAGGAACCTAAAACACTGGGCACAATAACAGAGTAAAGTTAGTTACATGGAAAGTTTGAACTATGTAGCCCTACTTTTAATTCGAGGTATCACTTGTAACATTTTAATTTGAACGAATTTAAAGTTCAAATGAAATGGCTGCTTCTGACCATTTGAAATGCAACCTAATTTGCATTACAGGCAAAGTATGAATCTGTTTAGTATGCATCTGGTTCTTAAGAGGCAAAGGCAAGTGCAACTCCACCAACTCTTTCCAGATAGCGATTTCAAGCTCTAGGATTTTCTTTTCAGATATATATACAGGCTACTGTGACTAAAACATATCTGACATTTCTACTATAAACTTCAATTCTCAGATGTTTATAACTTATCTACAAAAATTACCTTTGAGCAAGAAACTTGGCATTAAAATCCTCATCCTATGAGCAATTAAAATTTTTATTATTATTATTCCAAAGAAAATGTTCTATGCAGTTTACTTCATTAAGACAAATCTGTTTAACCACACTCCTATGTTTTGGAAATAAAAACACGACAAATGATTGCCCCAGGACTAGTCTAACGACTTTTTGTATGCTGTGAAATTAGGACAGCTAGGGCAGCAAACACTGAATAGCTATGGCACATATGTACAAAGCTGTGACTTTACAGAACAGCGTTTTCCACCAGTGAATTTTGCTTTTCATAGTTCTATCTTAAATAACATATCAGAAATATTTCCCAAAAGGCTAGCACCTTTTTTTTTTTTTTTTTTGGGGGGGGGGGGGAAGGTTAGGAAATACGCATTTAATTGGTTATATATTTTTTCCCCTGTTTAAAAGTAATCCCTCAATGTCTCTCAAAATCTTTGCCATATCATCACATATCCTAACTGAACCCCAAGACATCTGCAGCTTATGGGCACAACCCTGCAAATGCTTATGGGTCATTAACTTTGCGTACACAAGTAGCTCCATTGAAAGGAAAAGCAGTATGCACGTGCTCAGAAGTTTACAGGATCGGGCCCTTTGAAATGCCCATTTTGAAAAGATATTACAGGGTTTAATAAATGAATAGCAATGTCATGCTGTAGAATTTTTCTGCAACAATACATTTACCATATTATTTTAAAATCATCTCAAAAAAAGTAATGAGGATTCTATATTAATTTATATAGATTTATAGAAAAATTTCTATTAAATCCTGATTATTTTCTGTAGAATCTATTGAATTCATTAATCTGTACACAACTTTACTCATCCAATTTCTCTGTACTGAAACAAATACAACATATTCTTGGATGTTTAAAACTCATCATTGTTTCTTATTTTTAAACATAGGCATTCCAACTATCTCAATATGTCAAATTTTAAAGCAGTTTCTGTGCACCACTGAGTAGAGCCTGGGAAGGTTCTGCAATGCTGACTTGCAGATGTATACATACCCACAAGCCTTAGAAATCTAGGGAACTAAAAAATCACTCAACACTCTTGGAAAACCAGGACATCACAACCATAATGCCTATGTTATAATGGCCCAAGTAAAGCAGACACTGCACACTGAGATCTGCTGTTTCTCTTCAGTCTTTCTGGCAGTCTTACAGTTATTTCAATATGGATTGCTAAAGGGGCAAATTCCTGCCAACAATCAGCTCAGCTATCAGTGTCTTGATATCTGTCTTGATTTTGCCCATTATCTGTGTCTAAGTTCCAGAGAAGCCAAAAGATCCATTTTAAAGAAGGAAAAACATATTAAACAGCCTTATATCTCAACAACAAAAAATAGCCTTGAAGAAAAACTGGACAGACATAGGAAGGTGATTACATGTGTATTAGATATTTGTTTCTGTAACTCTTTCTAAAGAAGGCACTTTATATACCTCTAAAGCAATGGAGTAATTATTAACTGTGCTGTAGCTCTCCAATCTGCTACTGAAGAGTAAAACATTTTCAGTTGAGTATTACTGCATTAATACTATGACTGAACTCTGCAACAGACTGATTTGCTTTCATAAACACCACTGAACAAGTAGTTAGTGGTAATTAAGTTCTTAACCCCTACTAGCTGCAGCTGGGCAATAGAAGGCAAGCAGATGATATGAAAGGAAGTTTACTAATATTCAAAGCTCCGTAACTAGCAGCAGCTGAATTACTCCAAGAATTCTTAAGACACGTAGCAAAAGAAATGCCGGATTATTCTGAAAAGGCTGAAAGTCAGAGGTTGTACTTACTGAAAATGTAATTTCAGTTCCACTCAGGCCAGAGCACTAAGTCCTTATTACACCTTACTGTGCACCTCAAAAGTATTCTTCCTCTTTTCAAACCAAATGTACGAGTTCTTATTAGTTTAAACCCAATCACAAACCAGTTTTGGACATGCTCCACCCTTGCAATTACATACTGTGCTTGATGATCAGATTCCACCTCTTCCCTTCCCTCCTCCTCTTCTATACTGTCTCTTCATTTATTCAATGCCCTCCTGGGAGCATTATTATCTTGCATCTAATAATTGCATTAATTAGAAATTTTAATTTGGGTATTTAAATAACATGAAACTAGTTTGAACAAATCTTAGAATTTCAGCAGCAAAAACAACACAAGAGAAAAGTCCTTCTCTGCTGCCCCTAAATGTATATGAATCTGCAAAAGACAAAAAAAAATGAAAAAGAAATGGTACCTTCTTGCCTTCTGTAACAAGATGAGAGCGCCCATTCATGTGAGTAAGAGTTCTATTAATCTCCAGTGTTACTGCACTGACTTCAAGGAAACATAAGCAACAAACGTATCCTTTTGCTTTAATAGCTGAAATACCATATAGACACATAGGTTTGCCAAGGCCAGCACATATTTCTTTATTTTCATAACAACCGCCCCTTATTTTATATGCAATTTTAATGCAAATAAAAATAATATAGTAAAATCTTCTTACAGTAAAATTCTTACTGTAAAATCGTTAAGTGCTGGTCTGCATAATTTCACAACACCAATCTGAGTTTGTAAAGGACTCTGTTTAGAATAAGCATGTAAAGCAATGACATTCAACGAGGTCTGTATTATTAACATAGCCAGTACAAATAAGCAGCCTTTCTATTGCATATTGCTGTTACATATTAATTCTCCTTATCAAAAATAGTTTGTCCTAAAAAAACAGAAACAAAGTGTTTACAATGCTGTATCTGCATGGAGTGCAATAATGAGGATCCATACCTTTTTGATACATGTCTCAAGAGAAAGAATAGGAAAGTAGCAACAAATACATTTTGTAATATAATTAGCACACATTTTTCACAAAGCTGTCTGAATTCTATACAGTGGTGAGGACTGATTCTCCCTGGAAAACATGTTTTCCCTTTTTCTAATCCCAATGGGGTCCTCTGTACAGCCTAAACGGAACAACCTAAGACAGATCTGAGGAGCAGAGTGTGGAAAAAGTAAAAACAAAAACAACCCTCATGGAGTGGCTTTTTCAGCATTTACATTAATTTATATCCCTAAAATTATTATGGCTTATTGGTCTGAATCCTGAAAATTGCTGATTTGTGCTTAGAAACCCTGGAAACTAAAACATTTACTGAACAGAGTGAGGAAACAAAATTAAGAGCCTTTAAAGTGTTCAGTACCTCCTTCCCTCTTTGTTTTTTATTTAAGTTCATATTTATTTGTTTTTATTTTATTTAAAAAGTTCAGGTTTCCAACTATACTAGTAAGTGTTCTCACATAGGCCAGAGGTTCTGCAATGATGTAGATATGTGCTGTGTATCATTACACAGAGGGGACAAAAAGCAAGAGGGAATGATTTAGTCTAGATTTTGGATTTGTAAAATTGTAAAAGAGAATAGAAGCTGGAGAGTCTGGCTGCTGCTATCTCAAAATCATGGGAAAATACACTGCTGGCTTTTAGCCAATCATTTCTTGAATGTCTCTCCTCTTCTCCACTTGTACCTGCTACTGTTAGAGCAGTAAATCAAATATTGCTGTATGTTTTTTAAAAGCAGACTGCAGATTACCTTTGAGAAAAAAATGTGAGCGCTATTACACTAAAATATTTCTTTTTCTTTTCTAGTTATTATATTTTTTTTCTAATCCCTGTCACTGGGTTTTCCTCTATTTTCAGTATGTTTACTTAATGTTTGACATCTTACTGTTTCCTCTGAACAGTCATTTTTCTCAGTTGTTTGCTTAAATCACTTACACAGCAGCAGGGAAGTGAAAAAAAACCACAATAATAATTTTTAAAAACTCTCCCCAGGAAACTGGATTGTAAACCCACAAAATCTGGCAGAGTTTCAAAGTGGGGGGAAACCTTACACTATTTTTAACAAACATTTTTAAGCTGCCTGGATTTCAAGTTGAGAGTTCAAAAAACAAAAAGGAAAATGAACGGCACAGATTTTAAAACATTGCTTGATCGAAAGGGAGAGCTTTGATTGGGAATTGAAAGGAACAAAGCAGCTTGCTTATTTTATGAAAGTCAACAGACAGCAAGAAAATGCTGAAAAAAAAAAAGAAAGAAAGAAAAGACATTTGATTGAAAAATTAGACCGTGCACTTCCCAAAAGACTCTAGTCAGAATGCAGTCTGCAAAAGAGGGGTAACCGAAACACTAGAATAAACTGCAGCCATGAACTGCCTACTTGTGCATGTACAAAGCTGGATCCTCAGTAACAAGCACAGGCGTACAACATGCCCAAGGTCCAAGAATCGAACAGGAAACACTGCCACTGGGCACTTTAGGCTCAGAGAGTTTTATTTCTACTACATTTTCAAAGCAGTTTCAAACTCCATCTGTGCAACACTCCCGAGCTCTGTTTATAGGCCCTCAATAGTATTGCTTATGTACAGAAAATAGCCAAACAAATCTGGAAATCAGAAAACATACAAATCAATTTTTGCTAACTAAATTCAGTAACATAGAATTTAAGCCAGAATAATAGCACACCATAAGTATATAATGCTACTTTGCAGCTATAGAATGATTTTGAGGACAAACTATTATTATTTTATGGCCTCACGAAAACTTTATTTCTAAAGTTTTACGTCAAAGCAGATCTAAAAGTCATGAAATAATTACAAGCAGAAGTAAAGATTGTTGTATTTTACCCCATCACTATGAAAAGTTCACATGCTTCTATTTCCCGTGCAAAATATTTTTAATAATCCACAACAAGCTTATATTGGAAACAATTATCAAAGTTGTTACTAAGATGCCTTATTATGAAAGACAGATAAAAGTAGTCTATACAGACACAATCTACACAGACACAATCTACACAGTTGCTATTCACTGAAAAGAAAAAAAAAATACTAGCAGAAAAGTCGAGTATGGAAACAACAGGTTCAAATCAAGGATGTGTATTTTTCCACATGAAATTTGATTTTAATTTTCCAACTATATTAATATATCATACTTTTTTGTAATTATATTGCATGACACTTTAATGAAAATATCAGATAAATATTGCAGGCAATTTATTTGCGCACAACAGAACTTGGCCATGTATTTAAATTCATTTTATGTTCTTGATACGCTGCTACTATGAAGAAATAATGTGAATAATTACAAATCAGTTTTCCAAGATTATATAAAATCATCAAATATACAGCAAAATTAATTGCTGCACATTTTAAAATATGGATTTTAATTTGATTTTATGTTGAACAGTGCAAAAAGAAAAGTCACTGTTCAGATCTGATACGTGCATTTTCTGCACATTTATGTTTTTATCACAACTAATAAAATTATGCTTTATAAAAAATATATCAGCAGGTTCTGATGTAAAGTACAAATATAGTTTTGCATTAACTTATACAACTGATAAGAATATAATGATAGGTCATTACTGAGAAAAAGAAAACCATTCCATGCAAACCCTGTAAGAACAAGCAAGAAAACTTTTAGAACGTAATCCCTTAAATAGACAGTTTTAAGTCCACAAATACTGATCTTCTGGACATTACTGACTTAAGAGTAAGATCTTTTAGAGAGCATCTGAGAACCATCTTACAACAGCATTCAAAAGAAACCAAAAACATGAAGAAAGAGGCCACAATCAAGTTATTGTTGACAATATTAAAACGTAAACAAATTTGGGCAGTGGACACTGACAGTCATTTTTCATTATGCTACATGGTCTATCTACTGCTCAAAAATGACTTGCACTTTTTCTATAAACTATGTGATCTACACTGCAATTGCTTTGCCTCAGACGTATATGTTAAACATTTAAGACATAACAAACCTGATTTTGCAACAATACTCGTTGAGACAAAATTCCCAAGATTTCAATGAAACACATCTGCTTAAGGACTGTAGGGTGTAGCACACAGCACCTTCTGAGTAATCATTTTAACATACACTCATTATGATCATTTAAATTTATTTTGACATTTTATATTCTTTGGTTAGCTTTAAACCTTCAGAGCAAAGCTAAAGCATGTAAACATTAAAGAGTATAACATAAAACAAAGTGCTGCGGGCAACAGCCTTGTTCAAATCTAAAGGAGATTGAAATTAACACATAACATACTCCTAAACACCTTGTTCATGGCTTCTATTATTTAGGACATTTGCACACTGTGTCTACTCTTATTTAGGTTATCACCCATACTGATATGGGTGCCAGATTCATTTAATATAGGAAAAAAGGCTTCAAAATAACATATACATGGAGAGCAGCATAAAATTACATTCATCTAGGTAATTATAAAATGATAGAATTTAGTGAAAAGGCAGGCTTTTGTTCTAAACAATATTACAGCACATACTCAGAAAGTAGCAAGAAGCTACCACAGAGTCCAAACAAAGAAAGCATATAACCAGTGCATCAGAAATAAATATTACCAGGATGTTTTCTGATACACACTTTGATCACCGCAGATCCATCTAAAAACCTCTTCCTATAGCCTGACTTTAGATGATCAGCTCTAAATATTTTATTAAAACAATTCGTGGTTATGTAGGCAAACAGATGAATGCTACGTCTTGGCTTTTGCTACTGGAACCGACGAGATTTGCAGTAAGAACAGGAACTTCGAAAGGTCCTGGACGGAATGCTTATAACTTGCATCTCAGCTATAGAAACAAAGCGTAATGCATTATTACAACAATTCATTTTATGAGAAAACTAGTGTTTAAATTTATAAGCACACTGTAGAGCCAACTCAACATTTCTACTTATTCACGTCCAATGTCTTTGCTTGTACAGCTATGGCAGGATGCAATCTTTTTCTCCTACTTTTCTGCAATACTTTGCTGGAAACCAGACTTAGAAGTTCACAAGCCCCTTGTAAACTCTGAGAATCTTGGCTTCTGAGCTACAGGAAATATGTCTCTAAGTATTTCTAACTTTATAGAAGGATGAGTGTACTTTTGGCATATACTCCTGCATGCAAAAAAGATTTACCAAATGGAAAAGAGAGGTTTAAACATTTACAGTGGAGCTTACATACTCTTTTCTACATAAACTTCCTCTCTGAAGAAATGCAACATAAAAACCAAAAAAAGGTAGCAACACGAAATGAGATTGGTTGCCTCAGTTCAGCTCCTACTAAAAAAAGTATCCATAGCCCAAAAGCTGATCTCACAATTGGCAATGTTGATGGCCATCAGGATTGAATGTGTGTGGAAATTGAATTACACCCTCTCTCCCTGTAGGTGGTCCTTACCGATCAACATACCGGAGTGTGTCAAAGTCTGCGCTCTTTCTGTCCCTGACATGGCTACTCCGTGGACACAATCCTTCAGACTGCAGCGCTTTCAGTATGACACTGTTCAAGAGGGCTAAATACAATTTTAAAAATCTCTCTTTGAAACAGTAATTTAAGATAAATGTCTGTTTGCAACAGACATTTGCAATAGGAACTCTCATTGCAGGCTCCTACTAATCTGATTTAAGCATGATTTTGCTTCCACTCAGGAAGCTTAAACTAATTTAGCTGTCCCTGAACACCGTCACAGAAAGATGAGGTATCCAGTAGCTCACGACTACAGTTCCTAGGTTCAACAGCCACATTTGCTACACAGTCAGGTTGTGCTGGAAATTTGTTTGCTTTAGCTACCATTACACAAGGGATTTATACTATTATGCTGTTATCCATTACTTTCAGATTTTTAGACTCACACAGACTGCCTAGAGACTAAAAAGCAGAAGAATTCAGATCCTCATGCATGCTAAATTACCAGCTGCCAGAAAATCCTTGGCATATTCCCCACACTGCAGTCTAATAAGACTTTGTCATTAATGCACCCCAACATTAAGAAATCTGATGCCGTCTGATTTCTCACTCTTGCCTGTTGTCTCATTTTACAGAAGAAAGAAATAATAATAAATAAGTAAACTTTCAGCCCAAGAGCTCTTTTTACTTACAAAAAAAAATGTGTTTGGTAATTTGTCCTCAATATGGAAGAAGACATTTTGATGAGTAATGATGGACAGGACAAAAATTATAATCAAAAATGTCAAAATGGATAGGTGAGTAATAGTTTGTAAAGCACAAGCCTCCTATTTTACAGAAACTTGCCAAATAACTTTCAAATAAAGGCAATTCTTACAATTAACTCCTCCACAATTACATAGAGGACTCCATCAGTCAACTAGAAATGGAAACTGACCCTCTTTGAAGATTTCTGAATTCTAAGAGACTTTTTTCCCCCCACTTTTTTTTTCCTACTGTCCCTTTCAAAACCAAAGGTAAGTAACAAACAAATTAAGACAGAGTTAAAAAGACCAAAATCATTGTTAGAAGGAACTTTAGTTGGATGAAGAATTCAACCCAGACAGTGAAGTCTGCCATTCATTGTCCAGCTATATATAAAGAGGGCAAGTACTATGAGATAACCTACACACAAAGAGATTGCTAACATTATACAAAGACATGTTTTTCCTTATGCAAAAATTTGCAGCATGACTAATATAACCTAGATGTTTCCCATCTTCTCTTAAAAGCTAATGGCCATAGGAAATGCCTAAGCACCATTAGAACTACTCGACATCTTAACTTAAGTTAGGTGATATGACAAGGCTCTCCCTGCCGATTTTTCATTCAAACTTAGACTGCTATTCATGGTTGGTAAGCACACCTCGTCTCTCCTTTTCTTTTTTTTTCTTTTTTTCTTTTATTTTTCATGTTAAAATAAAAAACAGTTCAGGAAATATTGTAAGATGAAGCTGGCTACAGGCCTAGAAATAAAAAATTAAAGTTTCAGTAAACCTGACGTCTGCTTGTAAATTACACCTTAAAAAAAATCCCTAAACAAACAGGAAAAGATACTATTACCTAATGTCTGAAAATTCAGAGAATATATTCATTCATGGAGAATACTTCTGCAAGCAAAACAAACTAAAATTATTTCCCCTGTTTATTACATAGTAAACAAGATATCCAAGTATCTTTTTAACCTGTGCCTTTCTGGAGATAGTATATTCTTTTCATTTACTGAGGAAAGCAAGCACTGGTCTTCATGTACATAATCTAATTCGCACAAAAATATGCTCAACAAGACAAAACCAGACATGCTGTTTATACAGAGGCATGCTACAACAGTTCCTTGCGTGATCCCCCAGCAATTTACAATCTCTGATTAAGACAGCTATCCAAATTCATTCTACAAAGGTAAAACATATCCTCATATCCATGTTTTCAAGTGTATTTTCAAATACCTACTTTTATTTGTGAGAGATCCATCCGGAATTTATTAACCACTAATCTCAGTATGCAATTTAATCCCATGACAACAACATCATGTTTGGGATCATTCATGTGGCCATGACTGTAAATGCAATGTTTGTGGCCAAGAGACAGACAAGATCAAAGGAATTATAAAAAGGCAGCCCCGCTAGTGCAACATTACACACACTATGCCTATAAAACTAGACTACTGCTTTCATGGCTACAGCCTTCTCTTAACATCTAAATTGTATCACATTAGGTAATACTCAGAGTAAATGAAGTTTCCTTCCCAGGAAAGTAAGTCATTCAACTTTTACTCAAAAAAAAAGCAGTCATGCTGCTTTATGTCACAGTAAAACTATTCTATTTCAAAGATAACCAGGAGCTGTAGAAACTTCTCACAAGATGGAAACATATTATAAAACTTTTTCTTTCACTGTATCATTCTGGCAAACTTAGGAGTTTCTGCTTTCTGGAAGACACTTCTAGGAAAGCAGGTGCAGATTCGCACAGCCTACTTCACTACCGACAATCCTGTTCTTTCCCCAAGGTGCACAAATCAGGTGTAGRGCTCTGACATTTTGGACACAGCACCAGTCCTAATCCTAAATTTAAAATCAAAGTTAAGTGCCAGTGGATCATCGCATAAATTAAAGCCTGTCACTGTTCCTCCCTACTCTGACCTGGCCTGACATACACACAAATAAGTAACAAGGGCTCACTAAACCCGTTAAGAGACGAGCTGGCAGCAAATAGATGGACTTAAGCACTGGTAGCAAGAGCAGTCTTACTTCACAAAGCACCATATAGGGTTGAAACTTATTTAGTACCGTATTTATAACTCCAAGCTCTGTATTATATGCCAAAGATGCGCACAATCAAAGGAACAATCACTGTTTTAATGGTTTAAAAAAAGGATTATATCTGCGTATTTCTGGATGATTAGATCCTTAGAGTTCTTTTCGGACACAAAAAGAAAAAAAAGAAAATTATTTCCAATAGAATTATATTTAATACTTGCCCATTACATGGCAGGGATCCAACAGCTATTGTGTCTCCTGGATAGCTCACTTATTACCCTGCTCTTTTGCTCCAGTATGCTATTCAGCAGAAATAGAAAGCGAAGTCAGCATGGTGAGGCCTTATTAATTTGCTGAAAATGGGTTCAAACATATCAATATTTTGGATTAGTTCTATGACTGCAATACTCGCATGAGTCAGCAGTAACCCAAGCAGGTATTAATTTAGCAACTAAATTATTCCAGAATATATGAAAGAAAGCTACGCTACCATCTCAGGCTCAGCTACCTTTCCTGCTACTTCTGTACCCTGTGTGTGACTTAAAATTATAGAGCACACAAATCAGAGCAAGTTCTTTAACACTGGCCACCCCTTTCTAATATTCTTTCACACCACCACTAAATGTGGGTTTACACAGTCCTATGTAATCCAGTTAAAGATAGGAACAACAAAAAAAGCCCCACTACAAATACAGTATCATTCCAGTATAAGAACTATCTCCTGTCAAATACAAACCAGAAATGGTGAGACTATTCAACTATGCCCTGAAAATACACAGCAAATTTATCAAAAATAATTATTTATGGAATTGTAGGTTCAGAAATGCATTGATGCTTCCAAATATGATCAAAAGTAGTCAAAAGTACAAAAAAGTTATTTTCTATATGAGCATTGGGGAAAAATATCATTCTGAAATTTCTAATAGTTTTAACTTCATATCTGAAAACAAAAAGAACTAGCATTCACTCATTTTGCAACACACAAAGAACAGTCTTAACCAAAATACTATGTGATATTACCCGCTTTTAATAGAATACATACGTACAGTATTGAAATTGACGATACTTGTTTTGATTCCCAAAATAGAGATTTACTCTGTGGTGCAGGGGTCTCACAATGTTCAAACACCATTATTTCAGAAACTTGCAAACTTCATCATTTGAGTTTTAAACTTTTATATTTTATTAAAAAGCATTCTAAGTATTTAAAAACAAAGCTTAAAAACATGAACAAATAAGGAGTAAAAGGAGATATTTTTAAACATCCAGGACCTTTTCTCCAGAACTCGATCCATTTTCAGTTTGCTTCCTAACCTTATCATGACATTCATACATTAGTGAGAGGCCTAAAAAGAAGACAAACAAAAGGACTCTACAAATGTCGCTAGAAGGCAATATTGTTTCCTCTCTACTTTTCCTTAAATTAACCTCAGTTACAAACCAGCATCATAATTCTTAATGTCTCTTAAAAGTGTCCAGAAATCGGAAGATTCTAGCCTGGTAGGAAAACAAGCAAAAAAAAAAAAAGAAAAAAACACAAACTATTAACTACCAATAAAAATCTGAACCTATAGAAGTTTTTATAATTCTTCTTAAATCTTACTTTTGCCACTCAGTTGTTAATAACAATCATTATTTTTTTTGAAGCACAATAAAAAAAGCAACTTTCTGGGCCTTTGCAGCTGACATTTTGAGGCAAAATGAGACAAAAGTAATGTACATTTACACACTGACCAGTCTAAATACATTAAAAAAATCAGTAATATTCAAATTCCATTTGACACTGTAATTATCTCCTGACAGAAGAGAGAAAAACACATACGGAGTTACACCTTCAACTTAGGTTGCTATGTAACTTAGTGAAAACTCTGTAAACAGAAAGTCACTAAAGCTGGTGAGGTTCTGGAAGGGCACAAGGTCCAACCCTACAGCATCTGCTATACATTCTTATTTCCCTGCCTTCTAAAAATGGTCACCGCAAGTAGAAGGAGCCTATGCCCCTTAAAATGGTCTACTTCACCATTAAAATGAGTATCTGCAATGCAACTGAAACACACTGGGAATTTGACTTTGGCGCATAATTTAATATTATGCATCAAAAAAGATCGAGAGTTCAGTAAAAAGACAGATGAACTTTAAATTATTTAGAAGTAAACAATTCACACCCTCCCACAGTAGAGAGCTAATATTTTTGGAAAGCTGATAAACATGTTCCCCTCTTCATATCTAGAACAAAATGACAGTATGCAAAGTTAGCACACAGAACTTCACAGCAAGGCAAAGACCCCTTCTGACAGCTAAATACTGCTTTGACATGATGACTTAGATAAGGCAGATCATACATATAGCACGAAATTTTGCCAGTTCTAGGTTGATACCAATTTCTGACTCTTACACGAGATTAGGCAGACTGATACACAAAATAAACCTCCTTCTCCTCTTACACTGCTCATCACCCTTGCAACAGAAAACAACAGAGAAAGTAAGAATCGACTGTTTTGCTCAGCAACTGCACATAATCCAGGTACTGTATTTCATTTAGGAAGGATCGTGTTTTGATGCAGTTGTATCAAGTGGACAACTGTCCATAAACTCATTTAACAAAGGATATTAAACAATAGTGAAATGATAATTTCTGCTGCTGGAACGGTTGCTTGAATCCGGGTTGACAGCAAAGGGCTTCATTACACCACCATCTGCCTTTTTGTGATGTAGAATTTAAGATGCAAAAAAAGGTAAACATTTCCCTCCTACTCCCTAACCAAAACTGTATTATCAGGCTGAAAAGTCATTTTACAGAAGTGTCATTTACCTGTTCCTGGAACAGTCACATGTATATCTTTCACAAGGGAAAGCTGAGGATCATAGACAACTGATTCAAGTTTGTATCCTCAGGTTCCAGCCACAGCTTCAGCACAAGAAAACCCTTCCATTAACACAGAAAGAGTACAGTGAGTTAAGAAATCCCTCGTGGTTTCTATGGACTCAAACAACATTGAAAGATACAGAAGAAAGACCTTTTCATAAAGGATAACTGACAGAAAGGAAAAGGGGCTTCTACATTTGGGATAAGAAGAACTCCTAAGTATAGAATAAATTGGAAGTTGTTTCCCAAATTCGTTACTGATAGTAGGGTCATTGACACAGAATTTCATTTCGTGTCAACCCCATAAAGCAGAACAAAGAAATAATTCAAGAATAGGTCTTCATGCTTCAACATCAAAACAGGACTGGAACTTAAAAACATTGCTTAATAGTCAGGCTCTGGACATGAGTTTTTCCAGTGCTTAATTCTGAATACATTGGTATTCAAAGCACATACTCCATATCCTCTCTCATGGTCACTCTCTTTGCAAAAAGAGATTTAAAATAATACACACTAGCCAAACTGTAATAAATTACATAGGGGAAAGAAACAGCTGTAGAGTATTATAGGTAGAATTGTGGCTTTCAGTCTACAGGGCAAAGACACACAAACCATGAAACAAAGTAGCTATTCTCACATGAACTATTAAAACATACTCCAAATGACTCACACAGATCAAGTATTTAAAAAAAAAATGATCATTTTTTAAACTATACTTTTACTTTTGCCTTTTTATCATGTGAAAATGGTTCCCCTACAATTAAGATCCATTTCTGGATGTCTCAACACTCACCAAGTGCACATTTCGGAGCAGACCCAGTATGTTCTGTCATGGTAGAATACAGAGAAAACCTGAGTAAATTAAAATAACCTGTTAAACAGCATTTGATCAGGACTGAACCAACAACTCTAAGCACAGCTCTTATATACTGCAATGAGTGAAGCGCAATGACTTTTAAGGTCAAAGTGCAGCATTAGAGGTAACTTATTGATTTTTTTAAAAAATAAAAAGACTGAAACAGAAAATAGTGATGCCTTGGTACACTGTTAGTCAACAGCAGAAAACCCTTCCCCCAAAATTTCACTTCCAAATGAATGTAATGTTTCCTTCTGGTCTCCCTTACTTTATGAAAGTCACTGAGAAGAAAGAATAACAACAGTGGTGACTGAGAAAGTGTCACTGCAGGTTAACACTTACCTAAATATTGGAAATACAGTTTCTACTAAATCTTCTGCCTGAATTGTTCACCTCAGGAAAACATCCCCAAAACATACAATATGATATTGTGGCATGTATATTTTCAGTAGCTCCCCTTGACACCACTACAGAGAATACTACTATTTCATTTTAGTTTAGACACTCACTTAGGCCACAGAAAAGCTGTCATCTTATGCTATCTGAAACCACCAGGATAGTGGATCTAAGTATCATTTTTATCACGTCCTACCCATCGCCATCTCCCTCCCACATCCATATTAATGTGTAAGATCGGTCCAAAATTGCAAATCCCAAAGCAACATATTCAGTAAAAGTTTGGGGATTTTTTCATAGATTTCTGCTCTACAACTCAAAACATATCCTGACTATATTTTGAGTAACAACATACTGCTTCTCTAAACCCCTTCTACAGGATAACTAGGTAGACTTTTATTTATGTCCCAACTCAAAGGGTGGACATTGCTGACACACATTTTACATGTGCCACAGTGATGCTGTTCTGCATTGTACATGCTGAACTCCACCACAGAGGTGTCAGTGACAGCTGAAGAGACTTCTGAAATATTGTTTTCCTTATGAACATCAAAGATACTAAGATCTTCCAATTGGACTGTGAAGGTTCAGTACACAATTGAAATACTGCTATAGGGTAAAACAAAGAGTTATTTTTGTCTAAATGCATCAGTTAATCTTCAGACTACAGTACAAGCAGACTTTTGATTCCGATTCTGGACTTTTATAAAATGCAGATAAGGAGGTAGTATAGAAGCCAAGAAAGCCATCACAGAAGGCAAAGAATCAGGAAAGGAACTAAAAATAGCAATGACTATTCTTACAGGAGGGATAAAGGGATAATGACAAGACCATGCAACTTCTAAGCACTACATTTTATTTCAAGATCTTACGTGTCTGAGTTCAAGAGATGGTATAAACTTGGAGTATATCTAAATATTTATCTGTCTTCCTGAAATTGTTCATTATCTGTGTTAACATGCTCAGGAGAAGACTTTATTTCCCCTTACGTCCACATGCTGAAATCATAGTTCCTTGGAACAAGGATATAGCAGACATTTTTAAAGCACTTGTCCATTAATAAACTATTACACATTTGTATTTTCTACCTTCTCTTCCTTCTGAAGAAACTACTGTTTCACAGGGGAAAATGCCATGCTCTGTTGAGGTACATTCTAGGCTCAATTTTACATGTCTTTAACTCCTACCAACATGACAATTAAGAACACACCACAGATACTCAGTATAAGAAAGAATTAAGAATTAACCAAAAATAAAACAGAAGTGTTGACACCATTGTTAGTGTTGTCAGACTGAGCACTATTTTTCAGTATACATTATGATACTGGTTATAAATGTGGCATCAGTCAAAACAACAGGCTTAAAACTTGATTAACAGAACTCACTGGAAAAGGATATATGTCATGACAGATCTTGCAAGACATTGTAACATCTCATTTCTGCTCTTGAAATTTTTCAGAAAGGGAGAAAGGACTACACCCAATCTCCCCTTTCCTAAATCTTCTATTTTAGGTGAAAGATTTTCTTTGTGAAATTAAAAGGAAATTCACGTAAGGCACAAACTCTCTGCAGACTCCTTTGTATCAGACACATCATTTTGGGGAAAAAAAAGTTTTACCACATCTAATCCATACATTTTAAGAACTGCTCATTACAGCAGAGTTAGGGAGGGCACATGCTTCTCAGAAAAAAACACACTGGCATAGTCTCTCTTTAAAATCACAAACGAATGTCTGATGACTGTGATGAAGGTATTCTACAGAAACCAAATAAAAAGCTGTTCGCTATTACACGCATTTAGCCTATGGTTCCATCACCTAGCTAGGACAGGCTGGTGTCAAAAGCCACTCTAGAAATCAAGCTCTGTTCTAAGGACAGTCACATAATCGGATTCAGGAGGAACTGAATAAAGGTATCTGAGTATTTAAAAATTTAGGCTCAGGCTTGCTTTTTTCTACATATTTTATTTTCAGAGGTTATCACATGTTACTCTTTCTGACATGGAAAATATTGCCAATTTACACAGTCGAAGCTGGAAAACCTTCCAAAGCATGATGTATTGTACTACTACATGTAACAACTCTTGACAACATGTGCAACTACTCTGTACAATACCACCAAGGATTACCAAGTACTCCCTGTACTACAGCAGAGGCCACAGGTTGCCTCATTTGCAAGGAAAGACGTACCCATAGTCTCTTTTTTTAGCTGATTTTAGAATGCTGAACCTAATCTTTGAAATGAGTTGCCTTCATCTCCTGGAAGATGGTTGATGCTGTACATCAGGCAGAAAATAAGAACAACAAAGATCACTATCACTGTAAGACCTCTTGGCCTGGAAAGCAATAAAACATTGCATTCAGAATCTGCCAGCTGACTCAACTATAGGGAGCTTTTGCGATGAACATAAGGATTAATTTAAAATAGTTGTTCTTAACTTTGTTCTTAACTATGTTCTTGTGCATATTATAAGAGAAGGATATTTGGACATCACTCCCACCAAATCATAGAATCACAGAATCAGTAAGGTTGGAAGAGACCTCTGGAGATCATCTAGTCCAACCCCCCTGCTCAGCAGGGTCACCTACAGCATGTTAGACAGGGTTGCATCCAGGCAGGCCTTGAATATCTCCAGAGAAGGAGACTCCACAACCTCTCTGGGCAACCTGTTCCACTGCTCCATCACTCTCACAGTGAAGAAATTCCCCCTCACATTCAGGTGGAACTGCCTGTGCTTCAACTTCTGCCCATTGCCTCTTGTCCTGTCACACGGGACAACCGAAGAGAGTTTGTCCCTGTCGCCTTGACACCCTCCCTTCGGGTACTTGTACACACTGGTAAGATCCCCCCTCAGTCTTCTCTTCCCCAGGTGATTCCAAGCCCCAAGTCTTTAAAAATTTCCCTGTGTCTGTCAGATTGATATAATTCCTGAAAGCTTGCTAACAGGGAAAAAGAAAACAAATGGAAAGAACTCAACTGATTTAACTGGTCACTGATCCACCCTTCCTGGGAGTTACAGCTGTCTATGCTAGCCAGAGGTGAGCCTCTTAAAAATTAACAGTTTTCACCAATTTCATTCATATAACCACATACTGTCTGTAGGTACCAACTACCAAAATATTTAGAAAGAAATAGTAGTTTCTTCCTCATCTTTACAGTGTCGGGGTAGATACGAATCAAGTAGATATGAATCAACACACTAAGCATGCCAAAACAAACCAATGCAACTATCAGGTATGAGGATGAAGACATTTCTTTCTTTATGTACTATGTCAAAACCAAACCACTTCACAGGCTACTCTCATTTCAGTTAGAATAAGAGAGATTTGCATGCTTGTTCATTCCATATATATGATACAAGACTTCTAGGTTCTTGCTACAATTGGCTGTTAACTCGTTTACCCCAAGTCACTAAGCATGTAAGCTTCTCTGTCCGTCCCTTTTTTTTATATATCATAAAAGTTCATGGCTAAAGTTCATGGCAGAGAAACAAATGACTGATAAAATTTAGTATGAAGAATGTACTAACAGCCCCACCTGACGAGGTTTTCCACCATGAAAAAAATAGTTTTGCTTTGGCTTGATATAATTAAATAAAACATGCTACACTTGTTGCAGCATTTCTACCCAAACAGTAGCAGATCAGATAAGCCAAAAATAAATTAAAGATTGAATGGATTTCTTTTACTTTTACACAGTTGAGCAAATAGGTTCCTTTTCATTATCAAAGTATAATTCATCATAACTAATGACGCACATGCAACAAATTTAATTGAATACTGTGAATTACTAGACTATGAGACAAGTATTGTACCTAAAGAAGCAGGGAGGAGCTTACACTTGTGTTTTAAATTAGAGTGCAAGGCATTCTGAAAAACAGTTGTCTAGCTAACATTATTATTCACATGAACACTGCGGGAGAAGTCAAGCAGCATGATCCTAAATTCAGTCAGGAGTCTCCGTCCCACTGCAGAGATTACAGAATAATGACTGGACAACGTGGGTGGAGCTTGTCACTGACTCTGTCCAAAGGTATTCACATTCAGTAGAATTCAGATTTGTTTTCTTTTTTTTTTCAAATACCTTCACTCAATTCAAAAATAAAAGAGAGGAAAAACACTGCAAGAAGATTATACATTCCGTTCTGTTCCTCTTATGAAGTATTTTAAAAATTAGCCACAGATCCTAAATTAATCTAAGGACCTGATCAGAGTCTACTCACTATTTCAAAGGCCTTATAGTTGTCCTAGCTTCAGCTGCTCTGCCTGGTCACATTATGCTCTCCTACTTGAAGGTATGAAAAAGTATACTCCTGAGTTCAGGAACTTGTCTTGTTCATGAAACTCTGCAGTGAATACAAAAAGCACTGAATTACTAATATTACAAAAAATAAAATCTTTTCCCCTTTATACAGCTTTTCATGCTACAGCTGGATACTATCGTAGGCACTTATGCAATAGACAGTAGTAGTAACAACAAAAAGGAGCTTTGAATGATCTGTAATACTTTTTTTTGGTTTGTTTTAATGTTTTGAGTTCACACATATTGTTCCTGAAAAAGTACTCTACAGCAAAGATGGACAGTGAGTTCATGAAACTGAGAAATAAAGCCAGTAACGTTCAGTCAACCAACCCATTCAGGACTAGAGGTCCTGCAGATCATACACTGGGAACCACCCAGAGCTTTCCTCATTATATCCATTTGCAATACGTATTTTATACATCTGTATTAAAGTATAGAGAAGTATTAGTCATCTGTAGCAAATCTAACGTGAAGGAGTTTACCTCAAAGTATTCAGTTTACCAGTATCAGAAGGAGGAGGAGGACTTGCACATCTCAATTCCTAGTTCTGGGTGCAACCACCATCCTACTTGTCTCTTGGATGCTATGGTAAGAGATTTATAATGCTGCATGAGGTAGACCTTCACTTCATCACAGTGGAACATTGTGTAGCAAAAATACACTGTTCCAGAAGAATCAGAATCCATGAAGTTCAGGCTTCCCCTGGATTTGTGTCCTGTGGTCGACTGCAAACTCAACTGAGGTTCATTCAGGTATTTCTACAGTTTTGTACAGTAGGATGCCCCATGTCTAACAAAACACAAGCTCTTTCTCAATAATGCGTTTTACTGAGTTGTCTTCCTCTGTCTGTCTAGGTTTCACTTTAACATCTGTCTTTCTGATATATTTAAAACAGACAGGTTACTAAAAAAAGATGTATGGATAAATACATATACACAAAAAATTGCCTTATGTGAGCACACTATAGGAAACAAGACTAAAAACAATCTTCATTCCTTTTAGAAGGTGAACAACAATTAAACACAGCATCTGTAAAATCTCAGAACAGCAACTATCAACACCACTATATCACAACCCTTGCAGTTACCAGAAGAATTTCCTGGGAGCTGATCGACTTTCTTCCTCTTCTCCAAAATCAGATGGGAATGTCCTTGAAACTAATTTATCACTGTAGAAAACAATTATGAAAAAAGGCAAAGGGGAAGAAAGACTCAGTCTAAGTGACCTTGTGGCTCGCATTCAAAGCTATGCAATGGACTGAGGACTCCATTTTCAAACCTAACTTCTTCTCTGGTAGGAATGCTGGAGAACCATAAGGCAGACCAGTGCCTGGACTTTAGCAGAAAGGAGGGAAAAATATGTATGGCATGAAGGTGATTTCTCAGATCAGTTGAAGCTGGAGTTACTAGCCATATAAAATTCTATGCTTCAGACAATCTTAAGGTTGAAGAATTCAAGTTATCCTGAATATTGAGCTGTAAGATCATGCCTTGAAGTCCTATGTTGTGTATATAACACCATTCTCCTGGAGAAAAAGGAGGATATGGAATTTGGAAAATTCTTTGGCAGTTGGTATTCAACAACTCAGAAGAAAATTGGGACAAGCAGGGCAGAATAAGAACATTACCAAGTTGACACAAACCTTGTAATAATAAGGAAAAAGCACCAGTAAAACACAAAACAGGATTCTACTGATTCAGAAAGAAAAGAATATGACAAATGCCAGTGAGCATTACAGTTTTACAGGAAGTAGATGAATCCTATTTCGTTCTTTAACAACTGAGTGAAATTTCTCATCAAACTGCCAACAGGGAGCCATCAATGTTTTTACGAGGGCTCTGCAAGGCCATATACTCAGCAACTACCCACCCACGGGAAAGGAAGCACCATAGGATTAAAGACAGAGTCTCCTGCTTTACTGAGGCTCGTCACCGAGCCAAGCACACAGAAGCACCATAGTTGTCCCTTCAAAGCTTACATAGCACCATATTGTTTTCTTTGGAAAATGTGAAGTCCAGGGGAACACCTCCAGGACACTCAGGAAAGCTACTTCAGTGTAAGTAACAACCATCATGTGTAAAGCAAATACAAAAGCAAGGGACTTCAAAGCCACTGTCCCAGCAACAGTAAGGAGGAGAAAACTTGCCAAAAGTCTGAAAAGGTAGATAAGACAGAGGAAGTGTGAAGACTAAAGAATGATTCATCTAAACTGTAATCTCCAATTCTCATAGAAACAGAAAGATGGTTTAAATAAAGAATAGCTTTTTGTACAGATCACTGAGCAGAAACATACTCTCAGAAACATGCATATCTGGCATACAGATGTCTGATCTTGCACTTTTTTGGCCCAAACTGAGGTTTCTTTTTCCTTTGCTGTTAACTTTATCATTTTTTCCTCTCCTGCTACAGATGTGAAACACTAAGTGCTGCTTTTATGAAAGCAAATACTGACTGTATCTGTACAGAATGCCAAAAAGCAATTCAAGTCACTAGGCATACCTATTCTTATAGCCATGCTAATATAATGTGGCCCAACAGACTACCCTCCCTGTCATCCTACACTAATCTCTCCAAAGTAATCTTTCAAGTATTGCCAAATGATGTGGTATTTCTGCACTGTGGAAGAACATTCGGAAATCAATGGGTCATTTTAGGTATACATGCTATAGAGATCTTGCAACAATTTACATTGCTTACATCTAGCTTCTGTAATTGGAAAGGCACAAACACTGAGCCTACAATTAGATTACCGGACAAGTTCAGACACTCTCCTGTTTTATGCAAATCAGTTTTTGAATACTTTCAAGATGGAGGGAAAGAAAAACTAAAATGATAGCCAATATTTGTACAGTTAAATTACTGTTACATAACCTTTTAAAACAGAAAATTATTTGTTAAGTCACTGCCAAGATACAGCAGTATATACATTATAAATAGGTGAAACACAACAATCACAAAATTGTAGGGCTTATCTATAAGTTGATGTAGGGCATCAAGTTCTGTACAGTTTTACACTCAGCATAGTGCCACTGCAGTTTCTAGGTTATATAAAGTTTACACCAGTCCACAGTTTTGTGAGAGAAAACATACATAGTGACATTTGTTTCAAATTAATATAGATTTATTCCAAGAATATAAGTGGCTTTTTGTTACACGGAATACTGTATTCTAACTTGAACAAAGCAGTTCCTTTAAATGGATTATAAAGCAGTGAATCACTGAAGCAAAATGTGACATGGRACTAAACAAAAAGACTTCATTCAAAACAGACAGCCCCCAACCATCAGAACTAATGGACAGACATGTTCTACCCAAGTCCTCCCATTTAAACTCCAAACTCAAAAGCAAACTTAAAACCTCAAAAAATAATTTAAAAGGCCAAATCTGCAAACATTAATCCTGTGGCTGCATTCCCAGAACAGTAAATGCGCACATACTGCTTTTGTAAAAACTTGCACTAGTATCAGCTAAATCTGAGCTCTACAATCCTTTCAACTTTCTTCCTACATGTAAAATGGCTAGTCCATCCTTTGGCATATACTCTATAGGGGTTATTGTGGATAAGAACATCACATGCCTGTGACAAGCTTGCTTAAGGACTGGAACCCTACAAATAGTACATCTCTAAAGAGCTACATTGCCTAGATTTGAAATTGTCCAAGTATTAAAATGTCTGACAAAAGAAAGAAAAGAAAAAGCTTGGAAGAGAAAGCTGCTTTTATTCTTTTACATGTCTGCTTCACAAAAAAACATGTAAAATACTCTGCCTTGTGCTCCCCTATACATCTCCGTATACAAGCAAAAATGAAAAGCGAAGATTGAACTTCTAACCAAAAAAACAGAATTTGCTGTATTTTGAACAAAATTAAATTTTATGATTGTATTTATCCTGTTGCTTTTCTTTTTATAAAGGTCATAATTTAAAAACAAAAATAAATAGCTACTGATACTGAAGCTACTGATATTTAACTGATATTTATACCAGGCAAGCTAGTCCATTAAAGTGTAACCAAGTTATTATCAATCTGTACTAGAGAAGCACTTGCTAACAATCCATTCTACCATCAATTTTAAGTATTATGAATCGACAACACAATTTTGTATTGATTTTCATTGTTCAGTGAACATATCTACAAAACAAAAAGCTTCTGTTTTGTGAGTTTAAAGAGATAAGGGGATGAGATGATAAAACAGCGATGGTTTAGAGCTAGAACCTAGGTCACAGACTTTGTGACCCATGAAATTTGGCATTTTTTTCTGGTATTTAAGCCTCATCTCACGAGATGAGAAAAATTTGTCATTCTCCTGAGAGTGTACAAATTGGTAACACTGGGACCCAAAAACCATCCAAAAACTTCAGGCTCCAGCAAAAGGCTGAAATAAACTCCATGCTGACTTGTGACTGGCCAAGTGGCCTCTGCAGAGACACTACTGCCACTGCAGAGTGGAAGGGGCTGAGTAAGCAGGCAGCAGCAGGTTAGCTGTTGGGTGCCTCCAAAATCAGTGGGGAGAAATGTAAACCTTACCCACCATGCCCTCAGATGCCTGAAGATCTGGCTTTCTACACTTGATGGTTAAGTTTAAATCATCTGGCCTCACCATGGTCCCCACTCTCTTGAGGAGAGTTTGCCATGCCCCTAGCATACACCTCAAGGGAAGTCAATCAGTCTGTAAGGGGAGCTCTCTCCACACCATACCTTACGAACCTCCACAAGCTGCAAGCCAAGCAGCTGGCAAGGTCACCAGCTTGGGAGGAAGTAAGCCTTCTGTGGGTGTTGAGTATGCTTACTGTAGAGCAAATCAACCCACCTTTTCAGAATTAAATCCACATCCTCTGCTGTCACAAGCCCAAAATGTGTGTGTTCTCACTCAAGCCTTAGTTATTTTGCTGAAACGCAGACAGCACAGGAAGAAATGTGGTCCTTGCAGAGGACCAGGCAAGGACTTAAAAGGGATTTAAAGGATGGGATTAAGCTTCCTTTTCCAACACCTCCAGGATTGACTAGACACAAGGTTGAAATCCTTGAACCTTACTACTAACAACTAGCTCAGCTTTTAAAACCTGCTTCTTTTAAAAAAAAATCTCTTTTCAACTTAAAGAATTATAATGAAACCAATTATAAACTGACAAACGTGGTTCTTAAAACATAGCATCTCTTTTCACTCTTTTGGGAAGAAGGGGGAAAGCCATATCATACATAATATGCCTTCTTTCCACATTTAAGAAATCTGTCAGCAAAATAAGATGTTTTTCAATTAATTAAGATGACTCCAGTCCAAGAGGGAATCAAATTCTAACAACAACTCTGTCATTCCCATTCCACTAATAATGATGCTTTTTTTTTTTAATAAGGTTACACTTCTCCTCGTACTGCGCATTCTATGTATTTCTTCCAGCACTCTACTTTCACGTACACATTTTGCCTTCTCAGGCTATACTTTCAGACTTGTATTTTTCCACTATAAATTGACATCAACCCAAAACCTGCCCCTTAACTATTCAAGGGCATGTATGCACAAAAAAATATTGTCCTCCTAAAGAGGTTGGGTGGGGCATTTGAATGTTGTACATTCCTTTAGTTAATTGAAAATTATATCTCTGCTTTTCAAAGGTTCAGTAAACAAATGGCTTGGCAAAAAGACGTGAAGAAGTAAGCCAGGAATACATATTTCGAGTAAGTTCGATTTCAAGTACGCTGTTAATATGTATGTTGATATGCAACAAAATTTCTGATGCTGGCAAGCCAACATTCTCCTTTAAAAGGAACAAGAGGAAAAATCAAAAGTTAACGCACTACCAAAACCTAGGAACTTGAGAGGAGCCAAAATGAAAATCTGTGTATAGCTTCATTAGCCTCCATTAATTATCACAAAATTGAGGACCAGGTCAGTAGCAAGTAACAGAACTTCATTAAAAAAAATAAACTAGACCCGTTTTTGGTGACCTTTTAGTTCTTCAAGACATGTTCTTTCTATTATGGATACGCGATTGTTCCGCAGCACTGGTTTGGGGAAATTTCTGAGCCTCTATCAACATTACTATTTTATTACTTACCTAGATACACTTATATAATATTGATTCATGGAAAACTGCATACACATTCTGAGACACTTAGCGAAAGTTTCAGGCTGTCTTAAAATAGTACTTCACACATTACTCAGAGGAAAGTCTGCTGAACATTGAAAAAAAAATATTTACTGACATATGCCAATTCTGAAAGTCTCTTTCACTCCAAAGGCTGAAAAAGAATAGCCTCATTTTTAGTGCTTTTAGTATTTTGAACGTTGTGAGTCTTAAGCCTCCTTTATATACAAACATGCTACCAGTATTTTCAGTAAGTTGCAAGATTTGCTACCAATTCTCAAAAATAGCATCTCAGAGATTTTCTTTTGTTCTGTTCATGGATTAACTCCTTAAAACTTAAGACAGTTAGCTTTTCAGTTGAAAGAGATGGAAACGTTTAGATTAACAACAAAGTACACAATAGAGAAGGTTGATTTCAGCTAAATGCTGCTGACACAGCTGACTGAATTTCGTAACAATATGAATACAAAAAATGTATTTGCATATGGCACTATGAGCAGCTCTGCACACTCCAGTTTTCTGGAGCCTGCCTGACTGCTTCATCTACAATCGTACAATAGACAGGGATTGTGAACACAAATTGTTCCCTATGTTGAAATGTCAGGGCTGTCTTGTCCAGACTTTAGGCTGCAGGCATGCCTTTTTGTCTACAGAGTAAAAGAAAAAAATTTCTTTAATAGTTCTACTTTAAATGGTCAATTAAGAACATTTCCCATGATGCACTGAGTGCTTACTATTTCATTTTGGCCAAGAAGCACAACTAATTTTCTCAGAATTATTGGTTTGTTAATTCAGTTGCTAAAACAAGTTCAGTAACTTGAAATAAAGTCTCCGTACTCCTGACAGATTACAACCAACTTTAGTAACAAAGAGGAAAAAGTATTTTTAACATTAATACTAACACTTTAACACTAGTACTAACAAAAACCCACAATTCCATTTACCAGAACTCCAGCTTTTCAGAAAAGCTGTTTCACTACTAGAACAAGAGCAACATATGTGCTCTTCCATGTAGGCACTTACTCATTTCTCCACATCATCCTTAAATGGTAACCAACTCCTTCCAGAAACTGCCATATTGGTGTGATCAAATTAAACAGGATTTTTATTCACAGTCATGAGGCTCTCGCTGCTCTCTGATCTCAGCACAGAAGTTAAATTACATAAATACTGGGCAACTGAAACTGCACAGTTATGACCAGACATCCTGTTTGCAGTGTATTCTATTTTTAACATTTTTATAACATTAGTAATGGGAACTCCTGGGTTAATCAGTTTACTTTTTCTTATAAGGTAATTAATCCTGCAGTTAATCCAAAAACACTTTATCAGATATCCAAGTGTGTATAAAATTAACTTCTCACTGTGAATTTTAAAGTCTCCAACACCACAAAGATGCTTGATCTGCAATTTGGGAGCTTTCCAGATTGTTGTGAGAAGGAAAGACACACGCATAATGACTTCAAAAGTGCATCTCTGTTAACTAATCTAAAAGCAGTGCAGCCAAAGAAGATTCTAAAATGAGGTTTCTATATGGAAACATAGATATCAGAAAGAATACAAAATCTTAAACATTTTACGCAGAAATTTCCTAATAGCAAACAAGCCAGAAGGGACTGCATGCCGTAAAGGCTGAGAATTGCTATACACTCCCAACACCACAGAGAGCAGAACTCCCATTTGGGAGCAATCCTTTTGTAACAAGGACAGGTATCTCTCCCCTGAAAAATTACAGGTTGGATCCCTTTTAAATTCAAGTTTTCTCCTCATACTGGCTTTTCCTGAACTATTTTTTCCTTCTCTTTGAGGTACTAACTGCGTGTCTCTCTCAGCCCTCTCCCAATTACCTATAGTTCGACTGTAAACATTCATCCAATACTTTCTAGCAACACCTACTAGCACTTGCAATCTCTTACATACATTTTAAACCATAGTTCCTGCTGAGAGTTAGTCAGCTGTCTCCTGCTTTCCCTCAGTTTAACAATGAAAATGTTAACTGAGCAAAGGATCCTTGGCAAAATCCTTAGCAAAGCTTTTACTTTTAAAAGAGCTCTCCCATTCAGTAGTTAGCCTGACTGGCTTATATATTACATATTCAGTCCCTACATCTTGCTCAGTTCAAATGCGTCTTCTCTCCCTGTATGAGCTGCAGATTTCCAGAATGAACATCACACTTAGAAATAAAACAAAATACTAAAAGAAAAAGCAGACTAAATAATGGAAAATTAGATTTTTTTTTTCCAGATGGAATGACTTTAAAGGCTGCAAAAGATAAATGGTCAAGAAGAACTAGCATCAACTCAGAGCCTCAGATGTTGATATGCATCTTTAAATCTATCATAGCCTTGGCTTTTGCTGAAACAATCAAAAAAGGAATTTAAATAATACTCTCTCTTGTTAGTTGTTTTTAAGAACCATTTCTGCTGAGATGGAAATAGGTAACTCAACTCATTCAAAACACTGAACACCCTTTAGATATGACTAATTTTTTGCTGAATTTTGCCCACAGTCAAAGAAAGAAACAAAATGTTCTGTACAGACGCTGCTCTTTCCAGAAACACAGTCCTGCTATCAAAATGGTCATCATATTGTAAAAACATTTCATTGGGAGTGAACTTTTAACAGAGATACTCTGTCTCCAACGGAGTCTAAAAAAACATTTTGGAACAGTCTACTTTGCCACAGGAAGGCCTATTTCAAAAGCACTAGTCCTAAGCAAATGAATGGCTCTTCCTTCACCATCTAAAATGACTGGGAGAGATGGAACTGAGATGAGATGGAGCCAAAATAGGTACCAGTTTTTTGGTCATATGTAACTCTCGCCTCCAAATTATGATTCAGTTTTCACTGAAGTTCTATCTCATTCGTATTTAAACTAAAGTGAAATCATTACAGCAGTTTTTATGTTTTAATACTTTCTGTGCATTCAAAAATGCCTAAAATCTTTCATAAAATAAACACATCCACAAAGAACGCATTTCTACAGCTGCTATTATATGCAACAACCACATAAGAGTAAGTGTACAGGCAGAAAAGAAATGCAAGCAAGTGTATCAGTAATATTACACACTTGCTCTGCAGAGAAAGATGCGTTCACTTCCCACTGATTCCTTAAAGAGAATACACTAGACAAACATTAACTGGTAATCTTCTCCCTCTTCTTTCACAGGCAAGCCAGGGAAAAAAAGAAAGAAAAAAAAAAAAAGAGGTCAGAGATCTAAATTGAGTGCAGGACTGGCATTCATTACAATAGTATATCTAAACACTGGCTATGAATGGAGCAACCTTTTGCAAAAGGAAAAAATAAAACAGGTTGCTGAAACTCAAGACTTCACAACAAAGTCATGAGGGAAGGCAGTGTAGGGAACATGGAAAGAAATCAATCTGGAAATGCATGCAGACAGGCTAAAATGCAGGAAAGGAAAGGAACGGAAATAAAAGTATTGCATTTGGTACATGGTACTGTGGAGAGACTAAGACTTAATCATTGTGCCACTATACCTTTCATTTCCTTCAAAGCACCCAGTGCTGCTAACCCTGAGACCAATACGAGTCTACTGCAGCAGGATCAGTGGAGAAGATTCAAGAGCAGACTGACCAGTGACTGGCAGAATTTTTATCATTGTTTTCTCTAATCATACAACAACTTAAACTTGTCAAATATACAGCGTTATTAACCAGTTTCCAATGCAAAGCACAATTCTACCTTGAAATAAAAAATAGTGGCATGGTGATGGGTCAGTTCAAAGTTTAACAGAAGTTTCTACCCGAAGTAGCATGAAACAACACTAATTTCACAATTCTCACCCATAATGTAACCCATAAAACAGGCAGGAATTTCTCCAACACACTGTCATAGAATCACAGCAATGTAGATATAAATCCAGTCAAGACAACACATGGGAAGTCCATTTGGCCATTACTAGTTAATAGAAGGCATTTGCTAAAATATTTCAAAAATAGAGTTGCCAGCAAATCTATCCATATAGATGTATTAAAAAAATAGTCTGGCTGAAATACACAAGATATGTAGCTATAGGTGTTCAGAAAAGGGAGGAAGCTTAACAAAGAGGAAACCTGGAGTGAGAGGGAGAAGTTTGAGGATCTTAAAGATTAAAAAGTATCTTCTTGGGAGAGTCCCTTCAAGTTGCTCCAAAAATAAGAACTTTTTTTACCCTTAACATATTTTTGACCTAATAAAGAAAACATACATGAAAACTATTTGCATCCCAGTTGCTCATTCTATCACTCACATGCTTCATAAGAACTTCAAATAATTCTTGTCTTGTAACCATGTCTAATTTAATATGAAAGTCAGAACTTCAGCTCAAACCTTTTGGGGCACTCAGCTGGATTACTGTTAAATCTTTGCCAGTACTTTGGAAGGATTCAACACTGCAGAACACCCACCCAGTCCACTCATAACTAAGCCAAGATGGTAATAAATTCAGTAACTGGAAAAAGCCACTTGCACTATACTAGTTTCTAGAATATGAAGAATATCCTTGTAAGGGCCTGACATTCTCTCAATTCTCTCTCTTCACCCTCTCTCTCCTAGTATTAAAAAGCACACACAATATAAGTAGCCAAATTCTCCCTACCTGTACCTAAAAGCTAATTTGCATTTTCACCCTGTTTTGGAGTGCTTCACAGGCCAACAATGGGGTCAGTTGCAAYATTCCCAAAGAACAGAAGCTTCTTCCATGAGATACATGGGCATGGGGCAGGGTGGGGTGAAGAGTTTCAATTCTCCTGCAATTCCTTCCCTACACCTAACTATAACTCCTCCTTAGCCAAGATGCTAAGAGCAATACGCCTTTTATGGTATTAAGGATAATATCTGTGTTGATAACACCTCACAGCTTAGTCCATTTTGCTACTTACAAGTTTATATATATATAAAATGCAAGTATAATTACAATTGTAATGAAAACAATGGTAAATTGATCCATTTTTTTTCACTTTCCAGTTTTTCCTCTGTCAAGAACATCGAGCTATTCTGTTTTGTAGATCTGCAGGTAAGTAATCCAGAATTAATGTTTCAGCATTCATACTCAGGCTTTCATAAACATAGAACAGACACACTTGTGTGTCTAACACAATGTTATGGCTAATTAAAACTCAAGTACATATAATATTCTCCAAAAGCAACTCTTTTCCATTGCAGACTTGTTGAGCCATAAGAAATTTTTATTCTGTCACTCAAAGACATTTTTACAAGTTTTTATTCATTTGGCTCATTCCAAATTTTGAGGGTAATAAAAGCATTCTGATAAAGATGACTCAGGAAGAGAGAAGCTGAAACACACCAGCTTTTTATTGATGAAAGGAATACAGTCAAACAATGGCTCACATGTAACTTGTAACCATCAAGTTGTGTTGCAGACAAACACGAATAAGATACTGAAAAGCTGATATCTGGCAGAAAGAACAATTAACTTTTCTATCTCCTTACTCTGAACAGTCAATGCTTTGACACCAAGCAAAAACAAACAGCAACTCCTGAACTCTCACAGTCTTAAAATGGAAAATGGATTGAGAAGCAAAGATAGGAGTTACAGAAAAACAATTTTTCTTGGTTGAAAAGAGACTAAAAGGACTCATCAACTAAAGCAGTAGCCACTCCTTAACCTAGGCATAAAATGCATTCAGACCTATAGTTCACTTCTTCAGTTGACTGCTTGGCTGGAAAATAAGGAGGACATAACCTAAGAAGGGAACTAGAATTACTGATTCCTATTTACACATTGTCCTTCTGTCACTACAAATGCAATGTAATAAAGACAACAGGTAACTGTAGAGTAAGAAAGTGATCAGTCTTTCAGACATTATCATCTCCCTAGACTGCAATAAATCAAACCACCTGTTGTGTCTGAATTAGACACACAGTGACAAAAACTATGGATACACTCTCCTCAGTAGCCACACAGTTCAAATATGACAATTCAATATAAATTGTTTTTCAAGTACTTTCTTAATAAGTAGGCACTCAAAATAAAGCAAAAATTGTAAGCACATGGCACAATGGAAGAGTAAACAATATCGCTTTTAGGCCTCGCCAAGGGATTACTGTTACATGAGGAAATCAAGGTTGACTTTTAAAAGTCTAAAAATAATTCTAAGAATGCTTCCTGTCTCAATGCTCTGGACAAGAGAAAACAAATGAAAAGACTTACTGTCTACACGCCATCTAGGTCATTCATATTACACAACCTCCCTTTCTAAAAACACACTTCAAACAAATTCTTATACAGGACGTTCACAGGCTATAATTGATAAAAAACAAGTGCAAGATATGAAACACACCCTGTAAGAACAAAATGACTTGTTTTCAGAACTCCCTATGTCCCTGACAAACTGCACAGGAAACCATAAAAGAACCTGACAGTCTGCCCAGCCATCTTTAATTAAATTTAACTATTTAAATATTTAACTATGTGCCACTTTATACTAGAAGGCTAGATCAATACCCAGACATAATGTGTTGTAAGTTGCAGAAGAGCATACAGTCATTTAGACAAAGATAAAAAGTTAAACTGCTACTAAATTACTACCCTTTGAAATATACTCAAAGCCAACACTTACATTTGATGCTTCCAGTTAAACTATTAGCCATAACCTTTGTTCATTACTAGAAAGTATGTTCTACTGCAGTATAAATATTGCTAAAATATATCCCTACACACGTTCATGTTTTCAGCTATACTGCTGTGTGCACTAAGCCTTTTATAGTATTCTGAAAAAACAAAGGACAGTTGCAGCACTAGCTTCTGTTCCCTGCTCTGCTACAGCTTAAATGTATCACCTTAAATAAACTATCTAATCTGTCCATACTTCAATGCCTTAAGCACTAAATGGAAAATTGTGCATTCTAATTTCCTGGTATTTATAACAAAGAGAGCCCTCGGGTGAAAGTTTAAGCGTGTTAGGACACCAAACTCAGACTTGAAAATTCCAGTCCACTTCCCTGCTCTGCTCAACCTTCCTAGGTGCCTTTGGACAAGCTATCTAGCATGTCCATGCCTTGGCTCTCCATCTGTAAAACAAGGAAAATATTAAAGTTCTCTGTCTTTCTGCAGTGGCAGCAAAGGAAACACCCTTTTTTGCTGTACCTCACTCTATGGTAACAAGGTCCTTTGATGAAAAAGGCACTTCATGCTCCTTCAATAGAAGGCATTTTGGAAATGCACGGTCCTGTCACAGCTCTATCTTCACACTACTGGCTAACATGGTGTTTTGAGAAGCTACTTTAATACAACTCAGAGGTTCCATAAAATAAGGAGCAATGCACAAAATGTACAGAAGAAAACACTGTTACGTGTTTCCTCCCCTTGTTGATAAGTAGGTGCAAATGTTTAATTCCCTGATAAATACTGCAGATATTACAGAATAAGAGGGTGTGTCAGCAAAAAAGTATATTAAAAATTATGTATTATGTTAAAAAAATTAAAATGCCTCTTCGGTATCTAAAAATCTCATATCTATAAATCCTCAAGATCCCTTCTGCTGCCTTCCTAGTCTCTTCAAGCAATCAGTTCTCTTAAGTACAAATGTTAGTAGTCAACACATTCTGCTACAAAAAAGAGGAACAGCAAGAAAAAATCTGTAAAATTTCAAATTCCTTCTATTTTCCAGTAAGCATGTGAAAATTTAAGTGGCTTATTCAGAGTAACATTGAAAATAAGTTAAAAAAAAAAAGTGAAGTTTAGTTTGGGTGCTAATCTAAGAAAACCTGCACCTAATTCTGCCTTATGGGTTTCTCATACCATATACTGGTGTATGTTCAGAAGGGCACCTACTTTGGCTGAAGCAGGCAGAAGAGGCGAAACTGCAGGAGGCAGAAAGGAAATTCTTATGAGCTTAAAACAAATGAATTCTTCAACTATTCTCCTTCAAAATTTGGCTAAAAAATAAAGAAGCCCTACTCAATGGCTTGTCTATGCTCTAAGATAAAAAGTTATATATTTCACATCACATCTCCCAGAAAACAAAAAATAAAACAACAAAAAAACTCCACATATTCCAGGCAAACAGAAGAAGCCAAATCTCCTCTTCAATCAGAAAAGTAATCACTTCGAAAGGAGATCTTGAGGATGACTGATTAAGGCCTGGTTTAGCAAAGCATCTGAACATGTGAGTAACTCCACTGAGTTCCTCAGAAGAGCAGCCAAAATGCAGAGAAATCTCTTGAATTTAAACAAAAACAAGATGACAACTATAGTTATTGCAAAACTGGCACTGAACTGGTCATCTTTTCTTTGAAATAAACAGAATCTTGGGAATGGAATCATTTAATACTCTGTAGCTTTATTTCATTTCCTTTCACAATATGGATGAGCGAACATAAACAAAATGATCACCAGCCTTCCAGACTAAATCCTAAGTCCCTCTTTTTTCTCAGGTATTTGTGTTAGAAGTGGAGAAGGAAACCAACTGTAAGGCAAATTCATTATCCACATCTGAAAGACATGAAATGCCTGAGTTTGTGGGTGTTCACCACAATCAAGGCATGTGACCTGTAAAGTATGTAGAAAACAGTTCATAAAATCAGAACAGTAAGTTCTATAAGAATCAAAGGTAATAAAATCCACTTTCTTATGAACTGGTGTCTCATGACCAAACTGTCTAACAGGTCAAAGTGTCAACAGATACGTATCCTGTGGTTGAGACAATCACAACTTCTCCCTGTCATGTGGCTATCAGGGTTCCCAGAAACGATGGAGCTCACACTTCTGCTTTGCCTTCAATAGGGCTGTTCTCACAGGATCGCCAGCAGGAACGTGGCAGTTTCAGAAAACTAACAAGTTTGATTGCAAAAGCCCACTGGAGGCCTATATTAAAGGGAGAAAAGGAAAAAAAGACACATACAGAATAAGATAATTGCCCAAGTTTCTTTTCCATCAATAATCAGTTTGATAAAATTAAAAGCTTTTTTTGAAAACTGCTAAATAAGTAGAATACAGTTACAGTAGAGGAGGAAAACAACTTTCTTACACCTTTTTTACAAACTAAATTGCTACAGGAAATCATTGCAAACCAAATCTATGAAAAATTAAAACAATAATATTCCCTATCCTTCAGAGACTGCCTGGGCAAGCACTCACTGTAGGGTAAGAACTTAGCTTAAAAAAGAGGAAAGGAAAAGATTCTATTTGCACTTGCCCACAGTAAGACTACTGTTTCAGTAAACCTGTGGGCAGACATTAATAGTTCATCAGCATCAAGAGTCTTTCTGTAGATCTACACATTTCCATGATGACAAGTCACACACTATTGTTTAGTTTTAAGTGCTGGTACAGGGCTCAAAAACCTGCGAGTCTGTTTCTGAAGACAGAAACTAGACAACTGTGAAAAGTCACTCAATCAGTGCCCACAAGAAACAGAACAGCTTACATACCTTTAAGAACTCAGTCCAGCCTAATTAAAGCTACAGAGGATGTATTTGCTTTTGCATTGAGCTATGTGCCTGTTTTAAAAGACTTTTTGAGGGGAAAGAGAGGGAAAGGACAGCAGTATTATGAGTGGTACCTATGTTCACTTCAAGCATAATGGCCACCAAAACATAGATTAAAAACCTTGAGAATCTCTTTAATCACATTTGTAAAGGCGTTTGTCTTTGCCTTCAGTGCTCATAAATTTCTTTAAATGACAACATCCACTTTTACAAACTCCTATGCATGTGCTTTTACAATACAATATCTGAACATACTCTAAATAAATAAAAGACAAAGAATGAGGGCAATGGTTATGAGCAGTCACCACAAAATCATTAAGCCTATTTCTGACAATGTGTATTAAATATAATACTGAAATAAAGCATGTTTGGACCAGCAAATCATTAAGACTCCTTTGGAGTCATTATGATCAATCACATTAAGAAGAATTTGGGGACATTTAAATTCAGTGCATTATTCAACTGCCAAGTGCAAGTATATACTCTCAAATAATAAAAAAATCCATATGAAGTTTTTGTAGAAGAAAAATTATGAAATGTTTGAATTCAGTGTCCCACTTGCTTCCAGTGTAGTAAGTTGTTCTGTTTTCCAAATGTCCTGAAAGTGATAAGCTTGCTTTCTAGTTCCAAAACTCACTACATTTCTGCTTAGAATTAATTAGACAAACACTGATGGGGGGAGACATTTAAGAAGCATTAAAAATGATCAACTGCTTTTTCTTCTTCTGTATTTTGGAAAGAATGAAACTGTTCTCACATTTTCCATTTCCTGTTTTATTAAAGACAGAAGGTACTTGCAAGCGAAGATGTAAATGGAACACATTCTAACCACCAGAGGGATTTTTAACTAGAAACAACACGAGACCCAAATTTCAGAGGTATTAGTAGATCCCAATAATACAATTTATCCTGTTAGTATCATGTGATAATATGCACAAAGACTATCTAATTAAAATGCCTCCAGTGAGACTTACTGCCAAATAAAGTGTTCTATCACAGCAGTTTAACTAATTTCTGCTTCAAATCAAAAGGAAAAAACCTCTACTAAAACAGGTTTTTCTCTTTGCTGCACAAACCTTGTGTTTTACATTAAAGTGACCTTAATCTTTCACTGCATAGGAGGAGGGTGGCTGCTGGCTTGAACTGCTATAATTAACAGTGATGTAATTATCTGTAAACCTTAAACTGTTTCAACGCATAGCCATGCTGGCCTGAGTTCTCCAAATTTAGAAATGGTCATCTCAGACTGTGTAAAGGAGTGGGGTCATTATCATACATGTGCTTTCATTGATCTAAACATGTGACTTAATGGGAATTATTCACTCTTTCACTACATAACAATAATATCCATCTGGGGGATATCTTAAGCAACAACATTTCCTTGCTAACAKATATGGGTGCTGTTATAAAGAGAACTAAGATCCTGACACAACATTACTGCAAATGAAATATAAAGCACATTGGGGTCAGAATTGGAATTTTTTTTATTATTATTATTACGGTTAAATCAAAAATTCCTCTCAAATATTTACGTACAGACATAGTATTTTCTTATTTATTAAATGTTTCTTAAGTCAACTTTAGGCAGAGCTATCCTAAAAATAATAAAAGTTCTTTGGACCTGTATAATTACCGTTTCCAAACAATCCATAAATGCGGRTATTTTTATGGGGACAGACAGTTAAATGCTGAGAATGCTTAGTTCTAACAGTCTGAAATTACATTCATATGTTTTTGGAAGAAAGAAAAGATTTTAAAACCACAAGGTCTATTTTAAATATGATTTAACAATATTTACTGCAATCAAGCTCTTGTATGTGAGATGGATGCAAAATCTTCCATCTGAATTCTCCTGCCCTGCTTCCCACTGAGTTAAATGTTGTATGTTATCAGTGAAGGCCAGTAAATATATTTATAGGGTTCCTAGAAAGTTCTGTAAGATAAAGAGAATTTGGAAAAGTAAGGTATAGTGAGTGAAGAAACAACAGCTATTTCAGAACAAAGTCCTTTTTGCTCAGGTTATTATCAGCTTAAATACTGCTAACAATTATAACTCTCTGGGGTGAGAAGAAAGTGAATGATCAATGACAGTAACCACTAAGAAAAATTAGAGAAAATCATACTTTTAGTAAACTTGCAGATAAACTTTAAATACATGAAGACAGTATTTCCAAGAAAGCAGCAAAAAATATTCTAGAGAAGCTGAATTACTCCTAAAAGTTGCAGTGTAGAATCAAACTAAAAACTGAAAGTAGACAAACTTAATTTTGATGATTTGCAACAACTAGTCTTCTAGTATGTACACATACATACATATATTTTTATACATATATATAWAAAAATATATATACAGTTCTCCCTTTAATTACTGAATACCCTTGGTATTGTGTCCTACGCACTTTTCCACTAAATGAATCCTTTCAAAGCAGCTTGCACGTATCATTTTTAACGCTGAACTTCAGTCAACGGCAATATAGACACAAACATTTGTAAGCAATCTATGCATAAAAATGAACTAGTCTCCTAATAAAATATTTCTCCCTTAAATTCCACCGTAGATGCAGATCACATACTACAATTCTATCAGTCTGATTAAAAGGTTGTTTTCTTCCACATCAAATTCAGAACTGGCAAGTACAGTGGAATCTTTTTGTCTAACCAGGCATAGTCCGGTATAACAACAACAAAAATAATAACATTCAGCATTTTTATCACACTCTGCATATTAAAACAACACCACTGCTAATTTCAATCAGCCAGCTCTTTCCAAGCTCTACTCTAGCCTTTCTCTTCATCTTGTCAGTTAGCTGGTCAGTACATCTAGTGATCAGTACCATGTATCAATACAGTAATAAGCACAGAAGAATATTGTTTATGTGAGAAAAGTAGAGAGGGTACATACAGGTAAGATTAAATGAACAGTAAAGAAAGTATGAGATGAGGGAGAATGACAAACGCAGAAGGATGAGGTTTGAGTGTGCATACACTTGTGTATGCACATGCACACGTATCTGGGGAAGGTCAAAAGAATATCTATAGAGTACCGTAAACAGAAAATAGGATGAGCAAAAGGGAAGAACTTGAAAAGGTGAAAAAGGTAGAAAAGGGGACTGAAAATGAACAGAAGGCATGAACAGTAATGCAGGTTACTGAAGGAGATAAAGCTAAAGAAAAGAGCATGGGAAAGAAGCAGAGAAGGAGAGATTACAATCAGAACTGCTAAAAAATAAAATAAAGAGCAACAGGAAAGTCTGAAACAGAAAAAACCCCAAAGAATTAAAAAAGTAAAATGGAAAAGAGAAGAAAGCAAAAGAAATGGAACTTTTAGTTACTTATTTAGAAATTCTTTCTCACCTATGCGATTTGCTACACTGCCGTAATCCATTGTGCTCAAGTCCACAGCGGAGAGCAGCACTGCACCTTTCTACACAAGCTTCCCCACTGGTTCACATGCCCCTTGAGTGCTGTTAACACTACCAGCTACAGAGTTCTTATCCAATGCATGGTATCTTCAAATGTTTTTTAAATACATTTATGCACATGTAAAGCCACCTCCTAAAAACTTAACTCTTTAGAAGGAAACCTTTTTCAAGAGGCAATTTCCAGGCAGTTGTCAGCAACCTTTCCTCCACAATTGTTTCATTTATCCACACAGAAAGAGTTATCTCTCTGTCCTAGATTTTGTACTTGGACGCAGAAGCAGTTGCTTTGATTTTGTGGTGTCTCAGTATAGCAAAGTCATCCATCTTGTGTTAGAAATGGGGTTTCCTATCATAAAGAAATAGAAATGACAGAGCAAAATCGGACAGCACAGGAATACAGAAGTTTAGAAGCTACGTTTAATAAGTTAGCGCATGTTCTGGCTGGAAGATAAACAAGATCAACACACAGTTCAGTTTTGAAGCTCTAGCAAAATACGTCAGTAACCTTAAGTACACTTATACAAGCATAACGAGGCTGGTACCAACGTTCTGACTTCTCTGTTTACTTATTTGCTCTTCTTCTCATCTCCCTCTTATCACTTGACAGTTTTATCCCTACTTCTCCTACTTTCTTCAATGGCCTCTTCCTTTTTCATTATATATTTTCTCTCTTCTTTCACACTGCTGTATGATGCCATTTCTGATATAAACCAATATGGACACTGCTAAGAATCTAAAATTCCAGTGGAATAGAGGTTAGCACCAACTAATTGGACACCACCAACAACAGTTATGCAGTCATGCTGGAAACTTTAGCCAGAACCAAGCCTGATTCCAAGTAATCCAATAAAGCTTTGCCAGCACCAGAGATCTCCCTCCCTTTTTCTCTGCTTGTCCTTAACTCTATTGGAAGAGTCATCTTTGCAGCGACCACACTTCTATGGAACCAGGAAACCCCGCCTTCAGCACTCATTCTATGGTTGCTGGCCCAAAAAGCAGCTCAGTGCTAAACTCCCTTTCTCCTTTCTCTTGGGTTAAGTACCCTGCAGCTGCAACATTCTAGACCTGCACTGAGTCTCACAGAATTATTAATATTTATGGATCTTAGAACACAATACATATTCTTGCTAGTAATTTTAATTTATACTTGTGCTCATAGTTCTCACAAAGAATTACTACCAGCAAAATCCCTACACTTTCAGTTATTTTTACAGTAAATAGACCTTATTTTTATACATTACTTTTTGCATTTCTAACATGGCTAGTCTATAAGCTAGATTTCTTTCTCACAAACATTGGAACAGTAAGAGCAGAATAACCACACCACTGCAAATGGAACTTTAACATTACAAAGTGAGGAAGCTTTCTCCTATAAAAAGAGATGAAAAAGGTATAACTGTAAGGTACTTTCAAGCCTACTGTCAAAGATATAGCAGTGAGCCTACTTCGTGTAATTTAAAAATAACTCAAATTATGCAAACTATAACTTATATTAGGGCTATTTGTACCTTCAATGCATGATTTTGCTCAAGTTAGCAAAGCAGCATTAAGATACATTTTTAACATTAAAAAAGCCTGCATCATCTAAACAGAAAGTCATCTTAAATACAAATGCTAAACATAAATGCTTCTTATTCACATACAGAAAAGCAAATAGAAAATGAACTATCTGGTACAACTGTTTATTGCTCTCTCTTCTTAAATTATGTCTCTTAAACTATGACAATGCAGAACATATTTTCCTAAATGGCATATTCCAGCTACACAATAGAAGTAGTGAATTAAAGGATGCAATCTGACATTTTTTTAACTCACCATAGAGCTAGTAAATCACTCACACACAACAATGCACTTTGTGGACATTTGTCAAATACTGCAATGCCCATACTAAGGCAACACATCTCAGGAGTTGGCAGCCATACTATCAGCAAGAATTTGGCTACAGAAACAGCAATGATTCATCATACATTCTAGAAGCGCTGCCGAAATAGCAAAACAACACACTGCTATTTTAATCCTTTAAAGGTAACAAGAGTTTAAAAAAATAATTAAAAACTTGTTTGTAAAACTGAGACAGGCAAAAATCCTGCTTCTGGTAACACATTTGGAAATGTATCATTATTCATTTATGATCAGTATTTGAAACAGCATTTTTTTTCTTCAGAAGATATAAAACAGCTATTTAATGCCAATGTCAGCTAGTTACTCACCTTGCCATATTGTGATTTAAACAGACAGCATTATAGAACTAATATTCAGAACAGCCAATCAAAAATCATTAGTTTAAAAATATTTTGAGTTAATTTAGCTTGTAGACAATTTTTTAAATCTTCTGGAGTATTTTTTTAGAATAACCATCAAGGCACACTTTCATGAATTCTCTTACCACAGCAACTAGAAGACTCCCAAATACATCCTCTAAATAAAGTGTCAACAGCACAGCCAGAACATTTTATGTACACTGTACATTCTGTGTACTTATCTATTATTGTCCCAATACCTACCAAGAAAACTGTTTCACAATTAACAGTATCTTAAGGTCTGCAAGTGATGGTGCATATTTTGTCAAAAGCTCTCAAGTACTATTGCTTTTTCTGATTAAACTCTTCTTATCCTTCTTCCTCAGGACATCCATTTTAAATGTACAGAAATGTTGTCTTCTCAATTACAGACCTCTTGAAAGATGATTTCTTTCCATAGCAAATATGTAATGACATAAACTGTATCAGTAACTAGCACTCTTTTACTATTACCTTGTCAAAGCTGCTTACAAACATCTCTTCAGTGCTTAAAAGAGCATCCTCTGAAAGCATTCCAGACGTGCTGCCCTTTGTCCCACTACACAAATACACAATGGGAACCCCCTACCTTCTGGAAAATGACTTCACCTTGCTTTCTTTTCCTTTTGCTGCTTTTTCTGATCCTCTGGTTTGTCTGAATCCATTTTGCCACCTGGAGTTCAAAACCATAGTGCTTTTTTAGGAAGAAGACACGACTTGAATGCAGCTACACAGCATTAATAAGAAGCTATAAAAAGACTCAAGACACATTTTTCCATTGCTTCATTGGAAAGAGGGAAAACACTTTTCCAGTCTAGAATGACATGGTCTTCAGGTAGTCTGGCCAGTCACCTGCGACACAGTCAAAGCATGAAGTGGCGGTCTTCATCTTACACAGCATTATTTTTCCTTCTACTTGTTACTAACGTAAACTTACAGCTCCAAGCTTAAGTTTTTCCAGGGAAAAAAAAACCAACAACAAAAAAAAACATGCCTGCTGCCAAACCAGTTTTCCAAATGAAATGTTGTCATTATGGCATTCAAAAATTCTATAGAAAATCTCTGCACTCTATTCCTTACACTTTGTGCTTCAAGTAACATTTTTTTCCAGCCATCCACTCTACCAACATCAATTTCAACTGATGGAAGGGTCATTCATAATCCTTAGTCTTTCACACACAAGTATTTATATTCTTAATATTCAAACAATTATTTTTAAGGCAACAGCAAGAAAGGGTAAGGGTGTCAGGTGGGAAACTAGAGGAGGACATCTGCAAGGGAGTAAGGACACAAGGAGGAAAAACGGTCCGCAGAAGGCACCGAACAACCGCGAAAGACGGTTTTCTCCTCACCTCGCCGCTCACTTGCTGGACGAGCTGACACTCCTTCCAAGTCTCACCCTCCTCCAGCAAAGGCTGCACGGGGGAGAAAGCGCACGTTGAGGCGAGCTGGCCCGCAAAGCCCCCTCGCTTCCCTCCCCGCCGGGCTCCGCGATGGGACAGGGCGCGCTGCGAGGAGCCGGAGCCGGAGCCGGCCCCGGCCCCGGCCCCCGCACTACCCCGAGCCGCGCTCCCGCGCCCGGCCGCGGCGCCCCGCAGCCCTCGGTAGGAAATGAAACACCTCCGCGGGGTCCCCCGCCCCCGTGCTCCGGCCCCCGGAGCCCGGCGGAGAGGAGGAGCCTGCCTCAAAGACGTAGGGGCGGGCGGGCTCCCGGCCCTCCTCGCCGCCGGCTGCGGGGCGGCTCGCCGGGCTCCCCGCGCCGCCGCCGCGCCCCTCCCCCCGCGCCGTAACGGCCGCCGCGCGAGCCCAACGGCAGCGCCGAGGGGGCCCCGCCGCCCTGAGGGAGGGCGCTTCGCAGCCGCCCGAGCGGCGCTTCCCGCCGCTGCCGGCCGCCCCAGTCGCTGCTCGGGCCGGGCCGGGCCGGGGGCTCGGCTCACGGCACTAAGTGCCACCGCCGCCAGCCGCCTGGAACTTTTCTCCACTGCTTTCTTGCCGTCTAAGGAATCCAAAGTAGCTAATGAGTTATCAGGAGGGTCTGAGACGATTCTTCAAAGCAAGATCCAAACCACCTTTTTATTCATACTCTAGCGCAGCAAGCCCCTTACTCAGGCTTCAGTTAGGCGCTTTGTTCAACAGAGACAGCAAACAGGTGATTAAATTCAGGCATGGGACTTTAACAGATGCCTGTGCACTGTTTCCACCAGGATATTTCAACGCTGCTGTGATTGAAGAGGCTCAGCTACTGTCGAGCATGGACAACTGAACACTAAAAACTCTTAGGACATTATAAAAGCTGGAAGTACTTAGCATTTAAAGCAAAAGACACAAAAAAGGTAAACTTTGTCACATCTGATATAATTAAAACAATGCTGGTATGGTATTTCAGACTTTTAAAAATATTTTCTACCATGTGCTATATATGACAATTCCCTGAAAGCTTCAGAAGAAAATTGTGCTCTTATAAAAGAAAGGGGCTCATCAAAGCATTTGTTTGAGCAAACCCTCCCACATATAGAATTAGATGGACTTTGCAAACAGATGTAAGTAAATAAAGGTAGGTCCAATTAGTGCCTAGTAAATCTTGACATTATCCCTTTAACTTTATTACTAAAAAAAAAAAAAAAATCTCCTACCCTTTTTTGTTTTACTGCCACAATGTCCTTTTTTCAAGATCAAAAGCTTTAGATCAAAGCCAAGATCAAACTCAATGCTTTAAATAGAAGCAACCTCACTATGAGGTATTGCACAAAGAAGAACTTCTTAATGGAGATATCACAGTATAAAATCTTATTAGGGCCCTTTTTATTTCACACAACAGGTTACTTAAAACAGGTATCGACAGCATATTTTTATATTATAAAACTACAACAGATATGCTGCTTCTGAAAGCTGCTATAAATTGACTCTTGAACTCTTGCGTTAGAGTGAAGAAAGAATAACAGAGCATAGTTCAAAGAAAATGAACACAAATATGACCAGAAATTGATGTTAATGGCAAGACCAAATTAATGTGACTACCTAAAAAACAATGCTCCCTTTAATCAGTTAACAGATTAGATCTTTCATTTCTACAGAAAAAGTTAGGGGAGGGACTAGGTCATAGAAACAGCAAAACTGATTTTTCCCAAAATACTTTAAAGAATTAAAGGAATTCTTTCCTATTAAAAGTTTGGAGAAAACTAGAGGGAAAAAAATTACAGAAGACATTGATTTTCAGACCTGCAGACCCCGAGGATGAAAATCCCTGAATGAGCAAATGCAGCTAGCTCCTGTTTTCGTCTTACAAGCTGTAAGGAAACTCAACAGTTGTTGTTAGCAACTCTTTTTAAAATGGTAGTATACCTGGTGGAGCTGACACCGGGGGTTCCCTTGTGCTAGGCACCGTGCACATCTATACCTGAAGAGTCTCCACTGCAAGATGATGCGATGTGGCATAAGAGAAGAGCCTTGGGGCTGCCCTAAGCAGACTGCTGAGCAGAGCAAGCAGTGAGAGAAACAGGGTGGGCCTAACAAGCTGTGGTCTCAGCACACTGGCTGTGCGGTCAGCCGTTATCTCTACTTACTGATGCTTCAATAAGATTTAGCTCATGGCTAGACTAGGAAAATTTGCTTGGAAAATGAGAGAGAGAGAGAGAGAAAAAAGAGAGCATTATGCTGTTATGAACAGCTGGTCTCCTACTGCTTTCTTCCATACTCCCAGAAGGAAAGACCTTACAGTAGGTACGAGGGAGACAGACCAAAATGGTAAATCCTGACTTGAAGGGAGAGCCCTCCACTAGCAGTCCTGTGTGCTATGGCACATGAGACTGACCTGYCATACTTGAATCCCTTTAAAACTGAAATGATAAAATTAGTCCGTCCTGCATATCCTTTAACTGGGAAGACATTCTTCCATGGACTCTTAATGGRGCAGTCCTATGTAACAATTTGAACAAGCATTTATATATCTCAAGGCATACTATTGTCCTCTATTCTTGAAGTAGCAGGATTACATATAACTGAACTTTGAAGTATGTGGGAGGAGGTAATACTTTCTACCAACTGAGTGAAGACATGCCCAATATTCTGGTACATGACTTAGTCAATAATTTACATCCACTATTCTTCAAGTCGGACCAGATCCCAAGGATACTACGAACTTTCAGCACTGAACATAGGTTAGAAAATAATAGGGTATTTGTGCAAAAAGGCAACTGTTTAATTTTAAATTGAAAAAAAAATGACTTTAAACTGTTGGGACTGTGATGGCTACTAGTGACACTTACTGATTTTGTGAAAACTATCATAACACACTTTTCTTTTACATAAACAGCCTATAACTTCAGTTGGTCTGTATTGCTCTAATGCTAAATCATCCAATATTGATAAACTAACAAGCTCATCTCTTATCTAAGGTGAATAGGGAATCAGTGCCCTCTTTGGCTGACTTGCCAATAGTCCTCAGATACTGGAAAGCACAGATAAAAAAAATGGAAAAGAAAATGGAATAAAAACATTTACTGTAAATGAATTTTGGGAGAACTTCTGCAAAGTAGAGAAAACACAAAAGTAATTCAGTCGAGTCATATTTTCCAACCTCTCCTCTCCAGAGATTTGATTTTGCTCTCAATTACTGAGTTTTATACCCAGCATACACACCTACTTTTATTCAGATCTATGTGGAAACCAGAAAGAACACAAAAGAGTCCTCTACAGATTTTAGAGTTGTATCATGTGTTTTTCTTAGGGGACCTAACTGGCTCCACTAGTATACAAATTGGGATTTTGCACCTTCATATGCCTTCCCATATAACATACACAAATAAAAATATGGACTGTCATTCAGTTTCACTTTATGTAAATAAAGCTGTACTGACTGTTTTTAAAGGATGATATCACCACTTCTGTGAAATCCATAAAATTTCTTTTATTTTTTAGAAAGCTAAAAAGAAGCTTTTTAAATGAATTAGGATAAAATGTAAGTTATATAAATGTTTTTCTACCACACAGAAGATTTATTTTTTAAAAAGCCTGAGAACACTAGTTTAAGTCAGAAAATTAACTTATTTGGAAATTGAGAGTAAGAGGTGTCCTCAGCAGTCTGTGCAATCTGAAAGCTGCTTCAGTAGAAAGGACTTGTTTYCTAGTATTTTGTAAAAGGGTTGAGAAAATTAAAATTCAAGAAGTACTTTATCCAGCAGCTCACAAGATGATTAATAATGTGAAACATTAGCCTGTATTCTATGGGGCAAGGATTTCAAGGGTTTTAAAGCACAAGTATCACCAAAATTTGGTAGAGAAGCTAATAAGCAGTGGGCTACAACTCAAAATAATATGATGGCTGGTGCATTCACACTGCAACCTGTACTTGCAAGAAAGAGTACAGCAGTGGTTGGTGAAAACTACTGAAAAAGAAGTCAAGCCCAGAACATGCCCCCAAGTGAATTGGTGTAGTTTTCATGGAGACAGCATTATTCACTGAAATGAAAAATCAAGTTGTTCCTGAGATTAACTGTATTTTAGAAATTGTGTTTTGGTCATTTAGATTGATACAGAAAAATACAAATGCTCTCATTCCACCAAGAGTCTGTGGCGGTGTAAAAATTCTCTTTTGGGATCTCTATGCTGTGTCTAATATTCTTCCACGAACATACCCTATACAGAGACATTATTTTCAGATGAAACTTGCCTATCCTGAAAAATAGCTCTACCTCCGGCAGACAAAACCTGTTGAAACAGTAACTTAAGAGTATGTTCTTTCAAGACCTCTTTGAAAAAAACATTCACGCCAACACATGATTTTCAAATACTGTGTCATCAACATTTTTTCAAAGGGGTGCTACAAATACATCCTTCATATCCACATTTGCAATCCTACCTAGGGATGAAGTTCCTTAGTAGACATGATTCACATTATATATTACACATAGGACAGTGATTATACTTTTAGAATATGCAACAATTTTTGGGGGGTGTGTTTCCTGTTCCYATATGGGTGCAAAAGTAGATTATCTTTTTTGTATTTACACCCTTCTGTTTGAGAAGTATACCAAGTGCTGGGTGCATTCAGCAGCACAGTCCAGAATGTAAATTGCAGCATCTTCCTCTAGAAGAAGCAAGACAATTTGTAAGAGAAAGTGATTGTTAATACAATCATAGATGAAAATGTGACCTTGGATTTCAGAGATTTCAGGTTGRCTCTTTCTCTTTCAATGTAAAAGTAATTTGAAGCCAGACATCTTGAATCCAGAGGACAAGGACTAGGGCTCAAGCATCTTTAATAAAAAAGAATCCTCTATAAAATTCTCTTTAGCTCCATCCAACAGTGAGATCTTAGTAGGCAATGGGTAGTTGCTGGCTGGMCAAAACTACATAGGATTATGAAAGCCCTTTGTTTTTTGGAAATTACAGGAAAAAAAATCAAAAACCCAAACATGCTGAAACACAGCTAGTGGACAATCCTGAAAATCAGCACTGATGTGACAAATAGTGTTTTCCTTCCTTTTCCACTATAAACAGCCTGCAAGAAAATGAAGCAGTCTATATTTCTCCCTGAAAACTACCTTAAAATATAAATGTAAAAGTGTCTTTCAGAAGTCTACTGATCTTCGAGTCGTACTGATCTCTCAAAGCAATAAAAAGCCCTACCAACAGCTCTGGTAAAGAAACATATTCAAGGCAAAAGTCAATTAGCCCTCTGGCCATGAAATCCCGTTAGCCCATATGCTTAGAATAATAACCGTAAGCTGAACCATGACCTTTACTGCTCATTTTTATTTTGAGCAATAGGTTTTTCAGTCAATAGACCTTTCAAACCTATCTTTCCCTAGACATGTTCATTTTGGCATTTAGGTTTTACTGTGGGCCTACAGAATATATATAGTATCATGGAAAAATATCCCTTTCTTATGGAGTAACTTTTAGAAGAATCATTTATTTTCTCTGTGATTAATCAGAAGCTGGTCATCATCTATACCTTTAGTCTGACTATGAAGCACTACTGAATGACAAGAGTGGGTAGATAAGACTGTAGGTAATATAAACCAGGAAAGATCTTTATATTAGTCACAACAACTTYTATGGAACTGGTGGAGATGGAATGAAGACCATGACATGACATATTGTTGCAATCTACTATCTAGAAGTAGATACCAACTACTTAAGTGGTTCAGTGTTTTTGCAGAACATGTTCAAAACAGTGTCTTCAAAAGAAAAAGCTCACATCTTCAGCCAACTGGAAATGCAATGGCAGGCTCTCAGCCTCTGAGATCACTATGAGTTTCTGACTGGATCACTGAATGAAAAAGCAAGTCACAATTTTCTTGGTTTTCTCMCTCACAGAAAAAGCCAAAAATTCACCTCTATCAGGAATCATTCAAAATTGATTTGTAAGTTTCACTAGGAATTACTATATTGAGAAAGTCAGCATTACCTAGGGCTACACAGACTTCAGATATATAATTTCTGTTTAGACATATGCAKAAGAAATTGCCCATATATATTCATTCTTTCCAATCACAGGCAAGCCTCTCTAAAAGCCCGGAAAACAGAGAATTTTTCCAGGCTATTAAACAGTAATATATTTGTTTCCTTTAAAAACTCTAGACCACTGAGAAGGTGGTATCTTATTCCTTTCACATATACTAAAATTACCTATAAGGGGTTCTGAACTGGAGACATTTCAGCCATTTGGAAGGCTATTTACTCTTTCCTAATTAATACAGAAAAGCAATTTTTCCTGCAAAGTATTATTCAAAATATTTCAGTCTCTATGAATTGTTTCCATTGGCTAAAGAAAACAATGGGTAGGGTCAAAATTAATTGGTTGCTAACTTCTGTGCTTTTCTTCGGATGTTTTTACAAGGAATGGATTAAAATCATTGTTTATTGCTGTGCAAGTCCAGCTGTGTCCATATTAGGCAAGTCTCAGTTCAACATCTCTGTGCGAAAAAAGACTTGTCCTCCCTCTCTTTGCTATGTTTTCACCCCCTGCATATGTAGGTGGAGAGTGGGAGCTTGGGAATGTGAACTTGATCCAGCACTGATCAGCCAGGCAGCAAAACCTTATTGTTCTTTAGATGCCAAACATAACTCCTTTCTAGTAGGGATAAGCTCAGTCATTCTGCACATAACACAGCTTTTGTGTTCAGCAATGCAATTAAGAGGAAAAGGGAACCAGAAGGACTGCTAGAGATTTATTAAACTTAAAACAGATTCTAATGAACAAACCTGAGGAATCCAGTCTGCATTTACTTTAGAAATGGAACATTTATTTCAGATGCACTTCAGCTTTCGGAACAAGCTATTACTCGTTCAGATTTACTATACTACTATTATTGTAATTCAGAATTCGATATATACATATACATATATATACACGTATAATGCTGMAAGGTAGCCTAAAGAGAAATAGAAAGATATTTGTGAAAATCTGACTTTTGACTGAAGAGGTAAGCCAATGTTTTAGCAGGTCATTAAACTAAATCCACTGAAATATGCCTTAGTGCAGATTCACAGTCCCAGTAGAGAATCTCAAAAGCATTTTTTCCTGCATTACTCAATTAATGGCTAAATTAAGGCTCCTAAACTACTGTAAAATATCTTAAATTTCACTTCAGAAATTATAGAAACAAAGGCATTGAAATGTTATAGCCCATATTTTCAAAAKTAACATTTAAAATGGAACACTTACATTCAATCTAGCTATCCAGTTATTAAGCAGTATGTATGTGCCTAACCTGAGGCATTATGTTTTCCAATTTTAGAACATAATCACAGAATAATTCATAACAATGCAATTCTAATCATGAGTCATGTCTCTATATTTTACTCCTCAACCCAGCAATCTCATGCAATGTYGAAGAAACTTAACCCAAACTCTCCAAAACTATAGCAATTTCTAAGTTATRCCTCGTTTGTTAGATAATAATCTTGAAGAGTTCTGAAATAAGTTTGGGTCTTTACTGACATTTAATGATGTAGCATTTTTGTAAGCTATTTTCTTGAGTTTTTGAGCTATTCAGCAAACAAAAAAATACAAATATTGGGCCTTATTTAACAGTATATTAAKTATAATCTGTAGGAACAACCAAATCAATTACAAGCCCATTTTATATGAATTGACTTTAGATCAGTGTAACGCTTATTAAAATAATGACATACCAGACAACTTATTTGAAAAATTATCACAAACAAAATACTTCCTGCACTGGATTCTACATATAGGTCTCTAGCTTTGGTCTTAGCTCTCATGTTTCTCTATCTAGAAAGACTTTCAGAAGGATAGATTTTATCTAATAGGTCTTTCAAAAAGTTAACAGAATAGACAGAACGCCTGTTTGTGCAATCTGTCCTGTTTCTCTTCATGATTCATCTGACATTATGCACCCTGCAGTACTATACAGTTTGTTTCATAGAATTTTTACACTTTCTAAAATTCCATCTTCTCTTCTGAGAAAATGGAATGCAATGCTGATAGTACAATTGCTCATTTCTGAAGAAATAAGAGGATCAATGATTCATATTTATAAAGACTTGTCTTATTGTGCTTATTATCAKTAGAGATTCCATTAATCAATTTATATTGTTGATCTACGCTAATTTAAAATTTTAAGAACTTCTGAAGGCTCTTTCAAATCTTCCAGTCTGCAAGCATGCCAGTGTCAAAAGAAAACCATTTTTTTTGAGGAAAAGTGTCTATTTTTCAACGTATGCTTTCCACATACAAGAATAAATACTTCTCTCAAACAAGCAATTAAGCTTTCTTCAGATTACTTCTCAAATATCAACTCAATAGAATTCAAATATCAATCAGTTATATTCTCTGCAATGATACAAAAATGTACGCTCAAGTTTCCATGTTCAGATTAAAAACATTTTTTCCTGAGGTCAGCTAAGTAGTAAACTTGAGCATTTAAGCAGCACCTCATTGTCTTTGTAACTAATATTTAATACCAAGTTTGAAATGAAATCTAACAGAGCCACTGTTAAGTTTCACTGAAGGAGATAAAAATTGTATGTCTTCATATCCTACTCCCATTTTTTTCCCCAAAATTTGAGTTTGAATGAGATTTTCCTATTTAAAGGGTCATTCTCATTGCCAGTGTCTACAAATGTACTCTTTTTTGCACAAATAATTAGGATTTAACTTGTTAACTGAGTCAGTGTTGCCATCCATCAATGTGACTACATATATCCAGACAGAAAATATTACAAGCTAAGGCATGAGTAGGAATGACAAAAAAAATATTAAATTATGTGAAAGCCTTAAACTACACTCTGATCCAATAAGAGTAATTTTTCTGCTGAAAGATTTTCTAATACGATTTATAAAACTTAGGTACATAACTGATAAATGTCACTCAGAATTGTAACAAGAGTATTCTTTTAAAATGTCTGGATTTGGCTGGTTTCTTAGTAATTGACTATAACAGTTAACTTATGATGCATTCTCTTGTAGAGCTGTCCTTTCATCAGTCATTTTCTCAGTAAAAGGAAACAAGAAATCTATAAAATTTACAACACAGGAACCTTCTAGGTAACAAACTGCTTTACCAGAAATTATAYTAACTCCTTGAGCTTCTGCTATAATATCCTCCTAAAATTTATAAAGCCACTAAAAGGCATCATTTGCATTGTTTCAGGATATTTTACAAATAATATTTTTGCTCAATTTTTAATGGTTTTGTGAAGTTTTGCTACAAGTTTTTCATATCCAGTCCTTCTCTTCCTTAAGTAAGACAATCCAGGAGCCAATATATAAGCAAGTCCAATGTACAAACAAAATCAAAAATACTGTGAATAAATGAATATTCACAAATGGAAGAATCCTCTTGACCATATACTTAGAGAAAAAGAAAAGGTGGAGAAATTGAAATGTGTTCAAAAAGTACAGGTGGGAATTTATGAGATTCAGAGACTATCTAATTTGTATTTTTTTATTGCTCAGTTAAACAATCTAAGATGGAATTGAAAACAGGGAAAGATTTTAAAGTATAATTTAAGAAGGTTAATTATTAAGAAGGGTAAAATAAGAAATTCAGGTATTAGTAACTGGACAATATTAAACAAAGCAAAGCCTATACAAAATAGAGAAAATCTTCCTAAAAACCATACACTTTTTTAGTCTAAAGTTCTAATTAAATCAGGGCAAACCACCACATAGACTGGAAAATACAACAGAAACTGTGCATTAAAGAACAACTCATCAGTGGCAGGGATAAAGTGGATTTAAGTGATTTCTTAGGTGTTTTCCTAAGGTTTCTAAATGCTGTTTTGTTCTTCTGACTCTACTCCTTGCCAGCTTAACTCATTGGCTAAAGTTAGTGGTGTTAAGTTATTACTAGCCTCACACAGGATGAAAGGTTGCTATAATCCCCTGGTGAGTCACCTCTAAGACTTAAGTACATGTTGAAGATTGCTGATACTTGATTTGATAAACTGCATTTTCAACAATGCAACATGCTTCATCTTATTTAACACTGCCACAATGTGTTCCCAGGGAAAAAAAATCTTCTGAAAGCTTGTATTTCAGAAATGTTTGCTTTTTATCTCATATGTTGCTTATTGTTTTATGTGTGAGAAAACCTTATTGCAGAGCAAACCAGAAGAGAAACCAATGTGCTGTGGCATGGGTGGCATTCTCTGTGTAGGAAAGGATTGGTCAGTCATTAAAACACACCCTCTTTTATAAGATTAACCTTTAATAATTTTAAAAATGCAGAATTTGGAACTGTTCCTTGGCAAGTCGATTTTATTTTCAAGGCAGTAGGCCAAATTCTGGTTTATTTACCAGTATGACTCTGCTAACTTTACTGGAGATACTTTTGATTGGTACTGGGTATATGTGAGCTTGGAAATTGGCCTAATGATTAGAAAAAGAGAAAATGCCCTTTCCAAGRGTTTAATGCTAATAGAGATTAACAAATAAGTTTTCTAGATAAAAATATATATATATTTTTATGGTTCCCTGCACAGTGTGGAGATTTGGGACAGGAAATGGAACAGGCCACTGGTAGGGATAAAGGATCTTCCATTACACAGATACCATGACAGATGACTGTAAGGAGTACAAAATGCTAATTCCTCCTTGGAATTAAGATATTAAGTAATGCTGCTTCAGCAGCCTGGCGGAGTGAAAAGTAGTAACCCTCATCCATCATTTGCACAAGGACCGAGCCAATGTCTTAAGCTAGRCATTGGCATGAAGATAATGAACTGGTGGGGTTGGCTACCAACTCTCTTTTTACATTGACCATTTGTTATCAAATTTTACAGAGTACCAGATGTCTACAGCTGATAGATATGTATATAACCACAGAAGAAAATGCTTAAAAACACTTTTGTAGATAATACTGTAAATAAGCTAGGAGTAGTGCATTTTCTCTATATTCAGTGACTCACATGAATTTTCTGAGCAGAAACCACCAAAACATAAAAATGAAAAATGCCATGGTAACAACCAGAACCACTATAAAACAAACACTCACATATGGTAGAGATATAAAGAAACTATGTCTTGACCTGATTTTCAAAATGGACAGCTCGATATGTATTTCCCTATCCCACTACACTGGATACTCTCTTCAGTAAGAAAGTTTCATCTCCAAATACAATGAGACTTAGATACTATTTGTAAATTTATGTTTTAAAAATGTGAGTGTTCTTAATTAAATTCTCTCTTGTAAATACCTCCTGAAACACTAACAAATAAATACATTTTGTCCTGAAAGATATCAAACCCCCTAAGAGCACACACTGTAGGATTAAGAGCATCTGTAACTCCCATGCTACAAGGTTCTATACTGCTGTTGGCAAAATAAGGCCAACGAGCAAAAAGTTGCCAAGTCGAGGGTAGGGCAAAGGTTGCTGTTGCTCTGTGTTTGGGACACCCTGGAAACTGAGATTCACCACTGCTTCTCAGCTGCTCCACTACTTAAGAAAGGGAGTCAACTGCAACTGTCAACTCCATCCCATATAGAGTTCACACCACCTGCCTAGCTCAGTCCTCTCACCTAATCCAAAGGAGCCTTCCTCCACTCCCATCCTAGTCTATTCATCTCCCAATTCATGTGAAAGAGGATAAATTAATTTTGTGGTATTCCTGGGCTGCCAGTTATGATGCAGGTAGTTCATAAAATGTAACCAAGTGGTTTATATGCCTTTGTCAGCCCTGATCCATCCTATTAGCCAAGGTAACAGCTAGCTGAAAAAAAACAATCTAAACACTAAGTGGGTATCTGTATCAGTTCCTGTACAGCACATTAGAAGATTTAGACTATAGATCTACAGTCAGTAAATACAGCCATATTTAGATTATACAAGAAACTAATGCCTTGAGAGTTACCAAGAACCTCTACAGTCTTGATTTCAGGAATAAGGGCTTCCTCCCTCCCCCACCACAATGATTTAGTCAAGCACTAAGTGAATAAGGTTTCCTATTCACTGAATGACAACTCCGTGCAGAACAGTTCCCGCAAGAGCATGAGAAGTGCTGAAGGCAACAAGGGTATATCATCAAAAAGGTTATTGATGRAGGAGAGAGACAGAAGGAAGACGTCAGCATGCTGATTCTCATAGGAAGTAGAATTATAAATCAGTACCATTCCAGTTGACACTATTTTTACAGAACAGCCAAACTCTCAGGGAAATMTTTTTGGTCTTTAAAGAAAATTTACAGTGATTTACAAGCATGCTGGATGTAGAAATATTTTTACTGCTTGTTTTGCTTGTACACCCAATAGATACATAKATACTCGTAGGGGATAACTTGCTAGTTATGCTGGACAGTTTAAGGTACATACTCGTGTAAACAGAGAGTTAGAATTCAGTATTCATATTAATCAAAACTATTTTCAGCTTTTTACTCTACATAACACATCCACATCAACAAAGAGAGAGCTGTCAGTAAGATGCCAGAAGATCATTTGCTTTTCAAGTGACAGTTCAGCATCTTACAACTAACATTAGTTTCTCACCTCTACTCAGAGCAGCTGTTTTACAATATATGGAATTTTCTGTCAGGAAAAAAAGCTTGATCAACATATAATATTAAAAATTATCCTTGATCATGACATAATATTAAAAATGAATGCCTTTCTTCAAGAATCATARAATCAGTAAGGTTGGAAGGGACCTCTGGAGATCATCTAGTCTAACCCCCCTGCTCAGCAGGGTCACCTACAGCATGTTAGACAGGGTTGCCTCCAGGCAGGCCTTGAAGATCTCCAGTGAAGGAGACTCCACAACCTCTCTGGGCAACCTGTTCCACTGCTCCATCACTCTCACAGTGAAGAAATTCCCCCTCACATTCAGGTGGAACTGCCTGTGCTTYAGTTTCTGCCCATTGCCTCTTGTCCTGTCACACGGGACAACTGAAGAGAGTTTGTCCCTGTCGCCTTGACACCCTCCCTTCAGGTACACATTGATAAGATCCCCCCCTCAGTCTTCTCTTCCCCAGGCTAAACAGGCCCAGCAGATGCTCATAGGGCAGGTGCTCCAGCCCTCTGATCATCCTTGTAGCCCTACGCTGGACTCTCTCCAGTAGCTCCATRTCTCCATTGGACTGCAGAGCCCACAACTGGACACAGGACTCGAGATGAGGCCWCCCCAGGGCTGAGTAGAGGGGCAGGATCACCTCCCTCCACCTGCTGGCAACAGTCTTCCTGATTCACCCCAGGATACCATTGGCCTTCCTGGCCACAAGGGCACATTGCTGACTCATGGTCAACTTGTCATCCACCAGCACTCCCAGGTCCTTCTCTGCAGACCTGCTCTCCAGAAGGTCAGCCCCCAGCTTGTACTGGTACATGGAGTTATTCCCCTCCCCAGGTGCAGGACTCTGYASTTGCCCTTGTTGAACCTCAAAGGRTTCCTCTCYGCCCAGCTCTCCAGYCTGYCCAGGTCTCTCTGAATGGCAGCACAGCCCTMTGGTGTGTYAGCCACTCCTCCCAGCTTGGAATCATCAGCAAACTCACTGAGGAGGCACTCCGTCCCCTCATCCAGGTCACTGATGAAAACGTTGAAGGGGATGGGACTCAGTACTGAGCCCTGGSGGACACCACTAGCCACAGGCYTCCAACTAGACTCCGCGCCACTGATGACGACCCTYGGAGCTCTGCCTTTCAGCCAGTTCTCAATCCACMTCACTGTCCATTCATCTAACCTGCACTTCCAGAGCTTCTCTAGGAGGAAGAGACAGTGTCAGAAGCCTTGCTGAAGTCAAGGTACACAGCATCCGCTGCTCTCCCCTCATCTACCCAGCCAGTCAGGCCATCAGAGAAGGCWATCAGGTTGGTTAAGCAGGATTTCGCCTTGGTGAATCCATGCTGACTACTCCTCATTGCCTTCTTTTCCTCCATGTGTTCAGAAATKACATCCATGATGAGCTGTTTCATCACCTTYCCAGGGATGGAGGTGAGGCTGACTGGCCTGGAGTTGCCTGGGTCCTCCTCCTTGCCCTTTTTGAAGACTGGAGTGACATTGGCTTTCTTCCAGTCCTCAGGCACCTCTCCAGCTCTCCAGGACTTTTCAAAGATGATGGAGAGTGGCCTGRCAACAACATCCGCCAGCTCCCTCGGTACCCGTGGGTGCATCCCATCCGGGCCCATGAATTTATGGATGTCTAGCCTGCCCAGAAGGTCTCTAATCCTATCCTCCTCAACTAAAGCAAAGTCTTCCTTTCTCTAGACTTTCTCCCTTGTCTCCAGGCTCTGGGATTCTTGAGGGCTGCCCTTAGCAGAAGACTGAAGCATTCAGTAATTCTGCCTTCTCCATATCCCTTGTCATCAGGGCCCCCGCCCCATTCAGAAGTGGGCCCACATTTTCCCTAGTCCTCCTCTTGCTGCCGATATATTTGAAGGAGCCCTTCCTGTTGTCCKTAACATCCCTTGCCAGACTCGATTCCAGCTGGGCCTTAGCCTTCCTCGACGCATCTCTACACACTCTGACTGCATTCCTATAATTCTCCCAAGTTTCCTGTCCCCTCTTCCACATTCTGTGTCTTTTCTTCTTCTGTCTGAATTTKGCCAAGAGCTCCTTGCTCACCCATGCAGGTCTCCTGCCCCTTTTGCTGCACTTCTTCCTCCTTGGGATGCACCGCTCTTGAGCTTGGAGGAAGTGATGCTTGAATACTAGCCAGCTCTCCTGGACCCCCTTCCTTCTAGGGCCTTAACCCATGAGACTCTACCAATCAGGACTCTGAAGAGCCCGAACTCCACCCTCCCGAAGTCCAGGGCTGCAATCCTGCTTGTTGYCTTGCTTAATGATACGCCTTACTTAAAGAAATGATGGAACATTATGATAAATGATGATACATACTTTTTTTCCCTGTTCTAATTAATATTAATTTTCCTTTTAGAAAATTTTCAGAAAAACAAAACAAAACAAACTCCACGTGATCTTCTAGCCTCTTCAAGTATTATTCCTAGAACATTTTGATCTCAGGACAAAGTTTCCAAAAGAAGCCCCTGTAGGATACAGGGGCAAAATGGACACATACACCTTCTTTAAGTGGCCAGTGGCAGAGCTCAAGAACAGTGCTTGGCTATGGCTCAGGTTCAGTGACCACTCCTTATCATTTTGACCTCTCCAGCTATTTTGACAATTTCATCTGCAAATGTGCAGACTCCACACAGCCCCAATCCTGTTGCATATGTGCACTTTAATTTTTGCTCCAGAAACTAGAAGCTATAGCCTCTTAAGAGTTTTTAAAATACTGCTAACAGAAAGTGGAAACAAATGCGATGTGCTAGGTAAGATAAATCCCAAGCAACTGATGTGAACTTGGGAAAATCAGTTATACATTGAGCTCCAAGTTTATAATAAAAACAGACTTTGTAAAAAGCTGTTTTTAGAAAATTTTATCCAGGAAGATCTTTCTTCAGCTGATCCCCATCTTGGGCCAAACCAATAATCAGTCTTTGCATAGCACAGAAAATTAAGCATTTAAGTTCATAGAATTTAAAACATTTAAAAACAGAAAATAATGCTCAGTCTCAACTACAACAGAGGCGGAACACCAATGAATTATCCATTATCCAGAAAGSAGATTCATGAGCAAGTCACAATATTCACAATATACTAAAGGAAAAATAATATTTAGTGAAGTTATTGCTATCAGTATGGCTGTCAGTAACTCACATACTGACATCTGTGAACAACGCTCCTTACATTTATTAGAGTCCACCCCTATATTACATAGCCTACATCCAGTGACTAGAATCTTAAGCAATAAAATAAGATTTGTAAGATCTGCCCTTCAGCAAATTCTTTGAAATGACAGTAGAAGCAAAAATCTACAACTGATAAAAATTAACCCTATATGAACACTGTATAAAGACATGGAAAGCAGTCATCATCAAAATTAATTCATCTAAAACAGTGTATGTTATAACTTAATGATTAAATAACATGTAATGTAATGTGAAATGCAAGTCTCTAGAAAAACCAGAGAACAGATATTTCATGTTTACCTTTGGTATTCCGGAAGTGTCAAGCCAGTTCTGGAAGATACTTTCAATAGTTAAGCCAGACCTTTAAAAAAATAAAATAAAATGGGTTTTAACGAACACAAAATAATTTATTTTATATTAAAATAAACCCTGTAAAAGCTGAGCAAAACCCTGAATTCAAATAGTAGTTTGTACTGCAGTAGTACTACCTTGATTTTTTTAAAAGAATAATACRATCAGAGGTAACACAAGCAAATTAAATACAGATTAGTTTTTGTGTGTTTAAAACTCAAAAGATAAATTTAGTGCTTATGAGAGCTGACAAAGTGCAAGATGCTAAATGCATTTATGAAATGCTTAAAATATGAGCAGGTGTGCTACTTCTGAGTGGACTTCTGTTTCCCTTAAGTAAAAAAAAATTGACAGAGGAAGTAAATTTAGCCAGAGACATTCAAAACCAGAAATTTATTAAGGAACCAGTGCAAGTGTATTGATATTAAGGAACCAATGCAAAGACAAAATACCAAAGAAAGTGAAATAAAACATTATCTACTTTAGATTTATGGATTTTAAAAGGCTCTACTGGACCTTAATCCTCAAAAGTTACCAAATATCTACTATATTTCAGTTTCAGCTTTTTTTGCACTTTCCTTCTTTCCTGGTAACATTAATAGTGAATTCAGAGAACAGTCTGGAGCCCCAGCTGCTAAGAAAGGAAATAGTTTGTCAAGATCAAGCTGAATGAGATTGAAATAAGCATATGCATAGGTATTTGCAAATTCAGAAATTGTATTTCCCATTTTCTATTGTAAGCAACTTTTTCTGAATTTGCTTCAACTTTGACTGACATTGAAGAGGCTTCTCAACTTGCACGGGACCCAATTTCCCAGAGAAACATCCCCTTATTCTTTTATCTTCATTTCTTTATTACACTGTCAATACTGATAAACAATACTTGAGTAAGCCTCGAATGAATGTAATTTATTCTGCTGCATAGAATATTTATTTCAAGAGTGTGGCAATGCTTTGRTGAGATTCCTTAGTACTAGTATTTGCAGCTAACTTCACGTGTGCAGCATTGACATATGACCAAAAAATTACTTGTGAAAATAACAGTTGTTCTGAAATTCTGGAGGGGGAAGCAAACAACTCAACACAACCTTTATTCGGATTTTTCTTTTTGAATTATATGACACAACATTTTTTAAAATCCTAACAAAGCTGTGTGCTAAATTCTGACTCTAAAGATTTATTTCTGAAGTGTATCAGTGACTAAGAAGGATTTGTAATGAATCCATCAGTCATTTTTACTGAACAATTTTAAAACACCTATAAATACTGATTTTCACTGTGCCCATGGGAGACAGATCAATCATTGTTATTCCTGACATGCAAATGGGAAAACTAAGGCTCAGAGACTCAAAAGCTGTCAAGCAAGTTAGTGGGTGACCCCAGAACACAGTCCTAGATAAAGTTTTCYGTGTGTTTACTGATTGTAATGAATTTTTTAAATTTGTCTAGTTTCTTTTAGAATGGCCAGAGATTTAAAATTATTGATGTCCATATATATAACAGTGGTATCTTTCTAGACATAGATTATATCCTGGGTTAGATTTTTTTATGCTTGTTGCATTCAAGATGGAAAAATTTACTCTCAATTTCTTCCCAGTATGACATCAGAACCTTTGAGCCAAATTAACAGTTGCATCCTCCACTCCCTTTTTTAACACAGAAAACAAAACAAATGTACCCTTGTATTGTGAGATCTGCCATCCCTACTTGCACTCAGCAGCATTCTGAAAKAAATCTCATTAAAATGAGTGAGTCTACCCAAACGAATAAAACTCTGCACTGCGAATTAGGAGTGGGAGAATCTGATCAAAATAGAAAATCAGATGGCTACTGATGGAGTAACTGTTGAACGCTGTCTGCAAAAACTATGCAATCTAGTCTTAATAAGCTCATCCAAAATACACAGGAATTTTGGCCCAATGCCAGAAATCAGTCATCAACTCATTTAGACACAAAAAAGTCTTTCCTTGCAAGGTCTAGCTACGTCATTCAGCTTAGATAGTCTTGTACACRTAGGATATGGCGTCATACTGAAAACTGTCAGAAGTTACAGATTAAAAAAAAAAAAAAAGATTCAGATGCCATGACAAAAAAGCCATTTATACATGCTTTCACTGCCTATTCTTTTAGTAATTTTATTCAATTTTTGATCAGTCATATATGATGCTGCAGGCCAAGGAAACTATGCAGAAGCAGCACTAGTGTATTCATTACTGTTAAAATCTTTTGATAGTTCATGCAACTTAGGCCCTAAAGTTTCTTCAACAGTATCTTCGCAAGTAAGAGATGACACATCAGCCAGGCAGAGGTGCCTTAAAGAATCCCAGGAGGGAGAACAATTCCCACAGAGACAAATGATTCTTCCCATTCACTAAATCTGTATGTCAAAGTATCTCTAACATCAGGAGACACTAGACTGCCACAGGGAAAAAACGTCCCTCAAATCCTGTGGTTCAAATAATCACAGCAGCAAGCAGAAGACTTTCTACACAGCCAGGATTCCAAATTTTCTGGAAACTACCATTTTTCACATGTGATCACTAAGCAAATTCCTTTTCTACAAATAACCAAACATCAACATCATGTTTATAACAGAGTATTGTTCTACATTCCAGTGAATTATTTACATGTAGAATTGGTTAGCTTTTAGTAATACTTTTTTTATTTGTGCAAGTTTGTTAAATTTCGAGCATTTGAGTGCTGGGTCCTTTAGYATAATTACCTTTACCTTACTACACTCTTTTACAAATTGGTGTCTAGTCTAAGTCAGCTAGCTGAAGCCCTTCCACAGATAGCAGAGAGAAAGAGAAGCATCTCCAAAAAGCCARCCAATTCACTTATACTGGGATAACATAACATTTTTTCTTGAGATTTTATTTCTGTTCTGTTACAACAGAGGGCATATACAAGACTAGCTTAAACTAGACTCCCGAATTTTATATAGCCAAAGCTAGATTGTTTACCTCCTGATCTATTGTCTGTCTCAGGCAACAACAAAGCAACAATCAGTTTCTTATTTGTTATTGYATGAGTCAAAACCTGAACCAGAGCTAGCATCTATGGAAAATATCCTTATTCATGTATTTAATTTGTTTTTACCTAGGGATGAGAAACACAGCTTCGTAACACCAGTTTTTCCACGTTTTTTTTCAGAATCTAAGCTAAACCTAAAAGGCAAGATTTTCTCAGAAAAAGTTATGAAAAATAATAAAACTACACTTGCTTTATAGTGCCTTTAGTTGATCTACCTTCTGTGGCTTTTAGAGGCAGCACCAACTCATTTCAAAACATTGCCTTTGAAATGAGCTTATAATACTAAAGGGGTAGTGTGCTCTGACAGCACACTAATCTAGGCAAAAACACCATCCCTAAGTTGTTGAAACTCTCCTGAAACTTTGACACTTTTCTCAAGGGCAAAGACTGCAAGGCTGCCATCTCTGTCTACAGTGCTCTTAGCTTCAGCTAAACCCTTGTCTTATGACTACATAGTTCGCTTTGTTTGTACTTTCTTTCTTTTACACTTTTTTAACTTGGGACATTCTTCTTAGTACCTATCCAAAACAGCAACTCTTTTTACCCTGCTTCGGGCATTCACTATTTTTTCCCAAATATATTAGTAATATGCAGACTGTTGCAGAAACCTAATCTGAACATGACTGAGGGTCTTCATTGAAGAACTGTGAAGTCCTTTAAGGTTTCYATTGACTTGTTGGGCTTTGGATCAAGCCCAAAGATTGGATCACGAACAGACTGATGTTGTAAAACAAATGTCCTAGAGAAAGGACACAGAGCCTGATATAGAGGCTGCAGTTCAGCAAAGCATCCATGTTCAGAAAGGGTACTTACTGCCTGCTTATGTTGCATTTAAGCACCTGTAACGACTTAAATCTAATGTGCATTTGATTTCCTGACTGGCTTTGGTTAGGGTATTGTATGGGGTCATGGTAATCTGGGTTCAATTGATCGGCACTATAACAGAGTCATTGCAATATTGGGAAACTGTTTAATTGTACCACAGTTTCCCTGCTGTAAAATCAGAATGCTAGTACATCTATTATCTCCTTCCTTGTCTATTTGTTTAGACTACAAGCTGGTCAGCCTAAGAATGATCTCCTAACATGCATATATTCTGCACAGGGCTATATTCAAGACCTCTGAAAGCAAGTTCTGTATCATACTAATATTAATGATAATTTCAAATCTAGTATTATAAAAGATCTCTATATAGCAGGCTTTCATTGCATTGGGCTCCAACGCATTCTAGAAGCTTGATGCACATCTGCCATATCCAATTGAAAATACTTCATTGACAATATTTTCTTCATCTGGTATATAAATTGACACCAATCATTTTTTGAAGTGTGCCATCCCAGCTTAATAATAAGGTGCAGTTAGGACCAAATCTAAGACTCATGAGATTAGTCATTCTATCAACTGCCCATAGCTTCCTACAGATTTCTTTTTCTTTTCTTCTTTTTTTAATTCACCATTGATGTCTTTTTTAATTTTATCCAGCATATATGTTTTGGCTTACAAGACAAAAAAATTGATCAAAAAAAAATGGAAAAAATCTTTCACAATGATTTACTTTGGGAGCTGGATGCCTACCAGCTGTTTGTCTCTGAAAATCATTACCTTTGTGACAAGTAGCATTCCACGTGAGTAACTAAGAAAGGAAGTATGAAAGGAAAAGACACATATACCTGTGCAGCTGAGTAGATTGAAATTACAGCATTATTTTAAGATTATTTAGCATTTGGCAATTTTTAAAGACATCCAAGGAACGTATTTAGTAAGCCCAAGTTATTTACAGTACAAATGTCAGAGCCATAACACAAGCCTTCCTTTGTCTATCTTATATTATTTAAACCATAGCTTTATTAGTCCTCTTATTTATTTTATTGAATCAAGTTAAATAAAAAATACCAACAGAAGAACCCAAAGAGCAGAACTGAACTGCTCAAAAAGATTTGCAGTCATAAAGAGCGCAAGCAGCTGCAACTCTGATTTATCTGAGGATGGTGAAACTCACGCTCTGTTACAGGGCCTTAAAAACACTGAGTCTTTGCATGGCTCACATGCTGGGCAGATGTGGAAAGGATCAATTTACAGCAAGAACTGTAAGCCTTGGGGGGAACAGAACCACTGGGAGCTTTGATCAAATTTAGTGCACTATGATATACAGACAGAAGAGTTTTTGTTGTTGTTTGGTTTAGTTTTTAGATAAACTGTAATCAATTCTCAAATTAGGAAATAAGATGCCTCAGTCACAGGTGGGAAGTAGGGCAGATTTCTTACAGAATGGCCACAAGAATGCAGGGCTGTAGCCAGTGCATTTTACAGTAGGAAGGCTTTAAAAACAGAGGAGCATGATTAACAACGTAGACATTTGTTTGTCTTTCTTGCCATTAGCCTTTCATAAACAGATGAAATCTGTCTTAAGTGCAAATTAGGAGATTCTAAAGGACAAAAAGGGGGTGCTAGGCCTGTCCCATGCAGTTATTCAGCCACAGTCCAGAAACAGAAGGATCCTGTCTTGGAGAATGGAGTTGTATAGCTAAGTTACCATTGACATTAAGTCAGAGCAGGAAGTAAAGTAATCCCATAAACTCAGCATATAATCCTCCTCCTCTGGGTACAAAAGCCAGCAAAAATCAGTGTCTGCTACTTATGAGGTTATGCCTGTATCTTTGAACTCCTCGTCACTGGGTATGTCTTAAAAAAATCTCCAGTAATTAGAAACCAAAGGCCTTAAGTCTTGGAAGAATGAAAATCTTTAAGATATCGCCTGCTGTATCCAACAGCAGAAAATTCATGTAGCTTCACTCCAAGGTAATGATTAGGGATGATTTCCACACTGTTGTATGATTGCTTTCTGCCAAAGTCAATCCTGTTCTCACTGCAAAAACCCTCCATGACCCAAATTCTACTCTTTAGCTATACTAGCTTGTCTCTATTACCGTAGATGAGAATAGAATTTGGTTTGATTCCATACTACTGGGTTTTTTTTATTATTATTCAGGCCAGTCTACTACAAACATTAGGATGTTGGATTGCTTATATTTTTCAAGTAATGACCTTTTCTTAATATTATACAAATAACACACAAATATTAAAAACAGTGCACTGAAGAGTCAAAAAGCATCTTTGTAGCAGAGAAAAAATAAAAGTCTGTCCAAAAGTATGTCCAGAAGTTCTATTACTCTTAACATTCCTGTTGATATCCTCACCCAAGGTAATTTTGGCAGTGGGTAAGTTCAGATATGCTATATGTCTGGTTGTAATATAAATTACCATAGATCTGAAATTTTGTCCATACATTTGATGCAAACCAAATGGAGCCATACTTCCTTTGCAGTGGTCTCACTAAAGGTTTAAATATTGTGGCATGTTCCTAGGCTGAAAACCAGATGCCTTATTCAAATACAGCTTTGTACTAGTTTAGGTTTGGAGAAACAAATGAAGAAAGGATTAATAAAGGAATTAATAAATCTACATATACTCATGTCAATAAATAACTCACTTCCTCATATATTCCATTTCTTTTTCCCGATCATTTTTGCACTGGAAACCTGTATCACATAATGTAAATGAAGTAGCACCCCAAGATATACTGTTGAAAAAAGTAACACCACCCAAACTAAACTCATGATGCCACAAAACACATTATCTCAATGATAACTAGCCTCCCTGCCACTCTTTCCTTGCCGCAAGTTTTGCAGCCATCATTCTAAAGAAAATCTATACCTTGAAGAAACAGTAGTATATTTAAAATATCTCTTCTGTCTTGCTCTTCTATCTCCTGGGAGATAGTGTTACTATTATGCCCACTACATCTGATTACTAAACCATGGCTAAAAATTCTATTTTTATCACTGTGGAGTGTAAGCAGAGTAAAACCTAAAAAGTCCACCAACTACAAATTACCCATATTTTACAGTCCCTATGCACACATTTTGGTGGGAGGCATGAATTCAGTTACCTCAACGTATGCAGAAATCTCTTAAACTGTTAAGATGACAAACTTTGCTTTTGTGTGTGTTTGTGTGCATGTGTGTGCATGCGCGCACACGCGTGTGTGCGTTTGTGTAGCAAACAGGTGGCAGAGAATACATCCTTTATTTCCTTTGCTCAACTAATGTTGCTAGTCACGGGTTATGCAAATATGGTGAGGAAAAAAGAGGATATTACCTCTTCCATCTTCACAGGGCAACTGCTACAAGTAAATGATTTTCTTATTTGCTGTTTGAAAGGACTATTTAGAAAGAATCTTTTTTCCTGAAACAACTGAAAATGAAAGAAGTTCTTTCAAGAAAAGAAAATATTTGTAGTCTTTTATAATCTTTTTTTCCTCCCTATGACATTTCAATGCCTTTAAATAGAAACGTAACTTTGAAAGGAAAAAAATCAAATGAAAGAATTTTGAAATGAACAATAAAAGTGTTTCACTAAAAAACTCAATATATTTGACTTTTATGAATTTCCTCTTCCCTTTTCTTCAGCAAAAACTATTCACCCAAATTTATGAAGAGTTCTGGACTCCTGCTCCCCCAAACTGCATTTTCAAGTGAATGAACTATTTGAAGATATTATCTGCCAAGCTCCACTACCAAGAGAACCTGTATTTGTAGTCTGTAGTAGCCCAGAGCAAGCCAATGAATAAGTAGCAGTGGATTTAAAGCTCTGTTCCAGACTAGCTGCGTCATCTTCAGCCAGTCACACGCAGGAGGATTTTGAAGAGCATGTGAGGCACTTAACACTCAATTTCCATTAGGGATTTCCATCTTTCCCCCATCTGACAAACTATGCGACAGGAAGGGGCCAGTAAGGGGCTCCTGCCTGTGAGAAAGCATCTTCTGTGCTTTCCCAGATGCCGGGCAGCAGTCTGGCCTCCCTGCTCCGGGGTGCCATGTGCCAGCGGCAGCTGGCAGGAGGATCACTGATGAAGCTGAGCAGCTGGGCCTGGCACTTCAGATCACATAGCAAACATAGGACCTCACTGCTGCCCTATTAACATGCAAGTTAAAGGAGCTGCTGGCAGGCAGCACAGGATAGCAGCATCACAGCAAGCTTCACATGTGTGAATTCAGAGAAAAAGTGAGATACACAGATACGCAGATACACATACATTTAAAAACAATACTCAGAACAACACTAAATGAGCATTTCAACTGTTATTTCTGGCTAGCACAACTGATATTTAGATCTGATTTCTACTTTCTTCTTTAGCTTTTCAAGCCTGCTTCTCACTTACTCTTTTTGTTCAGGGATGTCTTCCAAGAGCATGTAAAGAAAATCCTGAAAAATGAACAAAGCACTACAGTTAGTATGTTTATCAAACAATATCTCTGTGTCTACAGATCCAGCACTGGATTTTTAAGTATTGCAGATTGCAGAATGGTTAGAAAGTTTATGTATCTGCTATAGTGTTATACCGCTCAATTATTTATGCAACACACATTATGTTTGTCAGTTTTCCAACCCACTCAAGCGAAAAGTGTCACCATTGAAAGAAAATGGGCTTGAAAAGCCTGCTATTTTAACACAATCCTACATTCCCATTTTTATTTAATCTACAATAYACACACACAAACTACATTAAATAGCATTGTTAAGAGCTGCAGATTCACATACTCAAAAGCTATGAAACACTAGAATTAAGGTTGTCCTTTATATTCTCTCCAATATGCTTCTGTTATCCTGCTGTCGTTAATTGCATGACCAYAAGCTTTTTTCCTTTTAGTGCATACCTGATCTAAGGACAACACTTGCTCCTCATTCCCTGACAAAATTCATGCTGCTGCTGCCAGCCATACCAACATGGTATAAACCTCTTCAAAGACCTAGTAGCTAGAAATTTTTTTGTGGATTTAGAGGGAAAGTGCTAGGCCAGTGAAATAGTATTACCATCATCCTCACGTGTAACTGTATGATATGCCCTCTTTATAAGTTACACTTGACATTACTCAAAGGCACCCCATGCTGTGCAAGACCCAACTCTAAAATGATTCATTACTTGCTTTGTTCCACTCAGTAACTGCCTAGAAAGAGAAATTWTTAATATGAACTCTCCATTTATATGCTGTTTTATAAAGCAATGCATCAACTTCACTAATACTTTGCGGAAACAAGTTTCATAGCCTAATGATGTTTCTCACAGCAATGTATGAGTGCAAGGCTGATTTCTAATTGCAAGCAGTTGTAATCAGAATTGACTCCTCAAACTCAAACTATTGGTAACACTGTAGATCTTTCTCCTTTAGATAATAATGCAGGTCCAGGCTACATCGCAATGGCTGCAAAATCTGCTTATGAAGAAAGGTGAATTACACAGTGCTGAGCTCAGCGCTGCTGTGGCTACATTGCTATCATTAACTATGCTAGCTGCATAGGAATGGTTCTGCCCAACTACAGAGTATTTCTGACACCATGATGTACTGCAAAATCTCATCACAGTTTATATAATAGTAATACTTCATACTATTACTTGCAGTACCATACTGTTATTCTGTACGTCAGAAGAGAATTACTGACTCCTTCCACTTGTGGAAGCTGTGCTGGAGGCACAGACTAACTTCCATGGAAATAATGAATATGAAAAAATGGAAAAGAGATTATCATTAGAGTTATTTCAAGAATGAGGCATCTGAAAAGCAATATTGAAGTGTTTATCCCTGACACTATTTTATACAGAACTTTGTATATATTAATCCAACCAGAATCCCTGATCAGACTGCAATGTTTTATAATCTACCCTATGGTCCACTTGATGACACCTCTGATACTAGAGGTATTTTACATTCTGTATATTGTACTGTGAAATTAAACATCTGCTTSATGAATAAGGCTGTCTCCATTTTTCCAAATAACTTAAGAATAAAGCAATAAAAATCATTCTACTCACTTTCTTAAAATTAGGATTAATCTTTTTTGGTCTTAACTGCTTCAATTTTAACACCCCAAAACAGAATAGAATACTAAATTATCACTTACCTCATATTGGCATGTCTTTTAACATTTGCCTATTATCAAGTCTGCCTGACACATCCAATTATGGGTTGGAGTTTTCAGTTGCATATAACTTTGCCAAATTTTAACCATCTGGACTGAAATTTTATCCTCAGGCTATTTTTTCTTCTTTCTCAGATAAAATGGTTCAGAAGTGCCCAAGAGCAAAGTTAGGGGATAATGTGATGTTTATAAATTTTAATGGCATTTTCTTTAAGAGGTTCTAATGACCATACATTTTGAAACAAGGCTCATGATATGGCCTGAATCAGATCATTAAAAAAAGAAAGAAAAAAGCATATATATGTATGTATGTATATACATGTGTGTGCATGTATATACGTATATACATGTATATATGTATTATACATACACACACACATACGTGCATATATAAAATATCTATAGGTAAACATACATATATGTGTGTGTATATATATTCTTTGTCTCTGTTGCAACTAGTTCAATGAAGCCAGAAAGAAAATATAAGTTAGTGATCATATGCTACTACAGTGCTACATTATTAACAAACCAAGTTTTTTAATATTGWTAAATAAACTCATCATCCCTACTTTTGTTGTTTTTTCTGGACTGGAAACCCAGAGGCTAAAAAACAACATTTCCCTATATACAGAAACTGTTACTCTGCTGTTTGTGGAATTTTATTCACATTTGGCCAAACTGAAAAAGGCTTTGAAAAATGAGTTTGCACATGTTCACAAAGGATTTGTGAGACTGTCATAACTAAATTCCCTGAAGACTCTTGTCTACTCTCACCATGTTCCAGACTGAAGCCAGCAATTCTCCTCACAACTGCAACTCTGGGCTGCTGCTGACCAGATCAAATCTGGAAACAGACTGTGAATTCAGATCAAGGAGAAAGTTTCTTTGCGCTGCTAATGAGTGTGGCATGTCTGAGTCAAAGAACAGCARGGACCTAATGACTGAAAAGTAAGTTGAGAGAAGTAACCTTGAGGAATTGGGAATGGAGGCTACTTGAAGCAGGAAGCAGGCAAATCTGGGTTGAGAAGATCTTTCATTCTGTTGCTGAAGACACTATATGATATGTCAGTTTTTGTATACTAACAACCACTAGGATGTTTCTATTCTAAAACTGTTGGGGGGAATCACATAGATACCTTTCTCTGTTCATATATGTTGATATTAAATAGGGAACACGGAATATTAAAGGGCAGATAATAGACTCTTGTTTGTGGAAAAACTGAAATCAACATATTTCAAGTACTCCATGACCAATACATAATTTCACTTAAATTTCTCTAACTGCAAYATGAATGGAGGGTACACAGACGAAATGGAGATTTCATGACTAGAAGCAATATATCTGAAAGGACATTCAGTTGGCAACAAATGAACTCCAAATGCATTTATATCCAATTTCTTACAGAAATTACAGACTCAAAGTTAAACTACCCCAACAATTATGAAATTTGCAAATGACTTAACTAAATAGTGCATGTTACCTCATCCCTTTTAGGGGGGAAAATATGCATACGGCAAATAAGCACCCTTCCTAGGACCATGATTATTTTGAATTCCCTCCCCATTCATCTTCCTGCCTTTTATTTAACAAAATCAGCAACACRTTGAAATCTTCCTTGTGAGGTTTTAGTAGCAAGCCCAAAATTCCCCTCCAAAGGCTACAACTTCCTATCAGAGTGAGCACATTTAGACTCCCCAGCTTTATGTTCTGTTATCAGGCAGCAATCTGTAGCCAGACAGAACCAAAAGCTTAAGTCCTGGGCTACAGAGCCACTGACCAGCTCCTTCTAAAAGATGATTTTTTTGCTCCTTTATCCCTTGCCAATGAACTGCACTGAGATTACTGGCAATTCCCTACAGCAAAATAACCAACAGTCATGGCAACCAGGAAAACATAGCACACTAGAAAATCTGGCAAGCATCTTCTGGCAAGCTTTCCTGCGGACTTTTAAGGTGATAGCAGCACCTGGACGTCATTTCCAACACCGCATTTCTCTGACTGAGGTTACCATTCTGTATCTCTGTCCAAGATGCCCAAATTCAGAATCCAGTGGTTTTGCACAAAGCAACTTTCATTATAAGTCTAAGCTAACACACAAGACCGAACCACTCCAGCTAAAGGCAGTATATTTGTCCTCTTAGGTACAGGATGAATACCTATGGGATTAAGTCCTAACTTTCCCCATCTATACTCGTAAGAGGAYTTCTGTCAGAGCTGTAAGTCTTTATAGATAACGTCTATCACTTCCTGCATATCAAAACACCTTAGGAGCAGGTAAGCCCATGCTTGGAATGGGTAAGTTTGAGGAAGTATGTTGATCACTTAATTTACTGAAAAAGTGTTTGCATTCCTCCTTGCCTTATTGATAGGAACGTTCAAACTAGATTTCAGGCAGGGAAGTGAAAGCATCCAGTTGGAACATGCCTCCTCCGAACAATTTGCCTCTGGCGTTTATGTTATCTCAGACTCAACTGAATTGCTTTAATTTCTTCAGAAAATACACAGATTCTTACTGTCTGTTAGCAATACTGCCTAAAAATTTGAAACAATACAGATTCCTTCTATTTTATATGTATAAACATAGAAGAACACAAACACACACATTAGAAAAAGATGAGGAACTATACTTTATACTTGTTTTATACCAATGGTACTAGATAGAACCCTCAATTATTCTTTGGACTTCATTTTAATATTATCCAGCAGAAAATCATACGGAAGACACATTYGACTATGATTACTTAAAATATATTCCACTAAATCAAACAAAAACTGGAGCTGTGATTCAGCAGGCACAAATAAAATCCACATGCTTTGGGAGTGCTCCCTTGTCTGTTTGCTCTGGTCAGAATTTAATTGAAGAGTTTTCCTATCAAACTAAATTGCACAACAAACTACCATGTAATTTTAAACCTGAAGGATGCTAAATGGAAGCTAAACAAATATSAAAACTTTAGCTCAGCAAAGAAGTTAGAGAATTCTATAACAAAAGAGAAAAGGCAGAAAAGTATTCCATAGTTGAAGACTGAAATTCAAAACTTAGTAAGTTCAGAAACTATAGGAAAAATTTATCAGAAAGSTCTAAGATGCATTTTCAGACATATGGGACACTTTCTTGATAGAAGGCAATTATACTTGTACAATTTACTGCTTCCTTTAAGATCTTTGTATTCGAGACATGAGATAGCAAAAACTACTTAGATTTTTATATTGTCAGATATTAAAATATATAGAACAATTAACTGTTTTTTTTTTAATCAGTCATCTATACTAGACATGATTATAAAACATCTAGGGTCCTCCTAGCTTCATTCCTCTCTGCTGACTTCTTCAGCCCTATTTCTAGCCTTACTGCATTGTGTTCTTTCTCTRTCCTTTAAAACACACAGTTTATCTCATTCTGAGAAAAGTATATCAGAAAAGAAATAGGAAGTTTTCTCATAAAGAAAAAATATATTGCCACATAACAAATTAAACACTTATTAACCCAGTATTAGTTATACTTCAAACAAAATCCATCATTCCTTCTTTCAAGATATTCATATMGGTTGTTAAAATGTGCAATATAATTAACTGGTCTATATTATCAATYGCCAAAAACATAAGTATTTTACATATAGTTAATCTCAAGTTAAAATGTGTGACCAAGATAGGCAATTTTTTAAAAATTTCTGTATACTTGTTAGAACTTAAAAAGTTAAACAGAAGGGAAAGCATACTGTACAATAAATAAAGCAGGTGCCAAGCATTAAACAATGAACAGAGAACAAAATATCAACCAGCTGCTTCATATACGAGTAACACCTATTCCACATAAATGAGGCAAAGGTCTTGGAGGAGAGTGGAGGAGGAGGGACTGATCATACGTAAATTAAAGACTGTCTCATTGTGTGTATAAATCAGGAAACTGAATGAAGGCTGCACAGGGCTTACCTAACAAGAAAAAAAGTAGGGATCTGCTCGCTTGTGCAAGAACTGGAAAAGAAAACTAACTCAGTCTGAATAAAATTGTCCCGTCTTTTTCTGTTTTCCTAGCACAGAGGAGTGCAGAAGGCAAAGAMTCCCATGCTCCAGGCTGCTGTGGGCAGCCGAGCACCAGAACTGGCTTCACCAAAATATACGTACGTTGCATGCTTAGACTTCCAATTCTAGTTACAAGAGTYCTGAAAGCAAAGAGATGAATGATGATTTGCACGCGCAGCTACCAATTCCTTGTAGAAAAYTGACAACAATGGTACATACCTATGCAAATAGACATGCAGGAACATGTTGATATAGGTAAGCACACAGGGGGTTGTGTGCGTATAACATCTGCCTTTAAAACTTTCGAGTACAGCATAAATCATCATTTTTTGAAGAGCTGCCTTAATTGCCATTTTACTATAGCAAATTATAACTCTTAACAGAATAGGCAAACACAACAGACCTTGGGTTATTACGTAGATGGAACTACATGTAAATGAAAGTCTGAAAACAATTCAATTCCCAAGGTATTCTTATTTCAGTATCAAACTGAACAATAGTTTTAACTGCGTTAGGAATATCAGCAACATGCACTCCTTTCTATTTATTTATAGTCAGTAACAGACAGTCCATTCATTGTTTTAAAAGTTCATTTAAAACAGTTACTAAGTGAATTCTCCCACAGGAAGAAAAATGGAAGTTTTTTTTAAATAATCTCTCCTAAAGATTTCAGACTTGCTTTACTTGTCTGTTGCTAAGTCAACTAAAATAAACAAAAACTACTATTAAAAACATACTAAGCATGCAATCAAAATGAAGGAAAAAAGCAAATTGATTAATGTTTCACTTCTGAAGTCATTTCCTTGCACCTGCGGCTCTCATCTAGGAAAAATACTACAAACACCACTGAAAACAAGACTAGTATTCAGAACATGGGCAATTATTTTTACACTGTTTTTACTTTCCCTCTTCCCCACAATTCCTAAGGCTGAGAACCTTCACAATTATTTTGGACAAGGTGAAAGTACAACAACACAATATTTAAACTTACYGTTTGTATCTCTATTTATTTTAAATCTTTTATTGATTTAAATGCTGACAGCATGTTTGTTCAAGAAAGAATCTGAACAATAAACTTTGTGTACTAACTTTGCTTCATGKCTTCTGCATTTCCAATTCCTATTGTGATTGCTCATCTACCTACAGCAGATACCTACAAAAATACAACTTTTAAGCTAAGATTTCTTACAGAGAAAGTAAATACATTTACAGTCAGATACAGCTTATCCCCTGTGCACTTTTTTCTTTAGCACAGTGACCAAACTTCAGTCTTGCCAGGCATTTATTAATACACAGTTATCTACCTGTAGTTCATGTAGCAGCATGTAGTATTTCAGCTGGTGAGACTACTTAGTCCTCAAAATGATACTTCACAGTAGCATACATAGCGAAAGGAGAAATCACTAGTAGATTAGCAGTTCCACTGCAACACTAYGCTATTAGTCACTGTACCTAGACAATGTGCAAGGATTTTTAACAGGCTGCAGTACTCACACAGTCTACTGACATAACTGGTTTCATGTCAACCAGGAGACCTAAGCAGCTAATMTTTTCCTCATAGAAATATCAGCACCTTGCCTACAACCTGATTAAAGTACTGGACTGCTTCTTGCTTTCAGTAACTTCAGGTTATCTGTATTTTTTAAAAACTTTTCAGCAGTGTAACAGTGAAGCTTCATGTTCATGATTTTCGGCACCCTAGTACAGACAAGGCTGTTACTGGCACTTTCCACAACTGCTCAGGATCTCAGTGATGTGGTACAGGAAACAGCTACAGCAGTGGAAACATTAATTCCCTTTACACYCTAATTGTTCCTCCAGAGTTGCTGTAGTACAGCTACTATGCCTCCCTTTTGGATAATTTGACATCCAAATGAATCCGCAGGTCTGTGGGCTATCTGTAAAATACATAGAGGCAGACAGGTCTTTCAGGACGAGATCCAGAAGAGCCAGCATACTGAGCAAAGACTTACTGTAGCTGGAAAGACAGGAGCATGTTAGATCCCGTCTCCTCAAGATCTGATGTTCACCATTCTGAAATGTCTCTACAATTTAAAAGGTATTCCAAAACGACAGTCTTCAGTGAAGAAACCAATTTCAAGAATTCACTAATATCTCATTTCTTCTTTCTTCTGCTGCTCCTCACTCTGACTGCACTGCCATCTTCTAGTTATGCCACCTGCTTGTCTCATTGTGCCTTTTGTTCCAGGCCTGTTTTTAACCGTAATTTCCTCAGCAATCTAGTTCATAGACAGCCTCATGAATGGTTGCATTTGCAGCACTAAAGAAGCAACAGACTGCAGTGCCAGGGAATAAGCTGGTTTCATCACCAATGACAAGGTTTCCTGTAACTTTAGGTTCAGAGTTATGTCATTGCTTTTCAAAACAAAACAGTGAAGGACAAGACAGTCCAYCCTCTAATCCTAAATACTATCAGTGGTTAGAGGACTCCTTCAGAAAGGCCTTGAGGAAGGTAAACTTCTAACTATAACCCCTGATGGATGTTCTACCTAGTGGTTGCTTCTGTGGTATGGTTTGCTCAATCTTTCCTTCTGAAGCTGTTCTATTTTGTGTGAAATAATCATAAATCACTTGTGCCAGGAAGAGAACAAGCTAAGTCTATAGATCAAGTGATTAATATATCTAGTTGGACTTGGAGAGAGCAGATTCTGATTTCTAATTMAATGTTATTTCTTTTAAAGCCAAACCTTCACCAATCCAGGAAGAAATTCTTTTCTAAGAGAAATATTGCTCTCAAGAGTGGGCAGCTACCTCAGGAAAGTCTATTGAAATAAAGAGGAAACATTTTAATCCCTTGTGGATTAATGCTTCAGCAACAGAGAGACAGAAGAATGTTTTAGAAAGAAAGGGTGGGATTACAGACCATGATAAGGAAACCTATACAAAGGTTGTGATAAGACTGTAATAAAGGTGGGTGTAAGGCCACAGAGTGATGAGACATTGACCTGGTGGGAGAGAGACTGTCCTGTTAGACCGTGCACTTTTAAGCACTGAATACAGCAGCAAGTAGGGAGGAAGGAAATAAGTCAGAAAGCAATGTTAATACACTCTTCSGATTTATGCAAGCTTTCAGTTACATTCCTACTGAAAGAGGTATCTGGGAAAAGACTGACTGACCACAACCTAAACTGAGCAGTTATGAGAGTAGAGCAGATAACTCTAGTACAGTAAATGACCATATCTTTGAAAGTGCCATCATCTGTGAATATTGGCTTTTCAGAGTATTGAGCTGATACTTCCAAAAAAGGGTCCATTCACTGTTTACGAATCAGACACAAGCAGAGAGTCAGATTTAAGTATCACCCTGAGAAGTGGTACTACTCCCTAGAATGCAGGAGTTTCACCAATATTGTCAGGTTACAATTGCTGTTCTCTTTTCACACCATAACCAAAATCAGTGATTTAGTTGGGTTTTTTTCAGAMAGTAGGTAGAAACCGAAGCAGAGTACCTGAGAAAGGACAAGCTGCCCATGGAACTTATGGACAAATTTTCTTAATGATGCAAGGTATGAAGCCTCTCCTRTTGTCCTTGCCAGAGACCGCAAAAGGAAGTAACCCTGCAAGAAATTATGCCAAGAACAAGGAAGCAGCCATGAATTAGCTGATGTCTAAAAGAAAGAAGTCTTTATAACATTAGCAAATCAATTCCAATAAAAAACAGCTTATAACACTCACCTTTAAATAGTGAACCTGCATGAAGATTTTTTCTGCTTTAAGACCATGTTTGACAACAGATGCTCCAGAGTCGCTCACTTCTCCTGTGTTCTCTTTGTTGGGCCTAAAACGACAGCAGACTAATTAAGGCTTGGGTAAGAAARTAAAGAAATAACTGACACAGTACATGCCCTACAGTTGAAAGCACTATAATGGCATAGTATCTCTAGACCCCTGCCACTAGTTCAATCTTTTTCTCCACCCTAAGTTAAATAATTCGACTTGAACAAGAAGAAATAAGGAGTTGCATACTTTTAATGCAATTTTGTACATAGCTGCCCAGACAGCTGTGGTAAAACTGAGAGGCATCACTAAGTTGCTGTATGCTCTTCATTGCCAGCATGACATTATGTCATTCCACAGTGCACTGGCACATCATGAACAAAGAGAAACAAAACAAACCAAAAAGACAGCCATTTCAGACAAAAGGGAAAGGAGAGGAAGAAGACTGAAGTCGTTCTGTTCAACTASAGCTTCCCTTTCTCACATCCAGTCAGTGCCTTAACAACAGCTCACACAGCTACACTCGCAAGAATAATGTCTTTCATTTGCATGTAATTCACTGCAGGTGAAATTATTTTCTGTTCTTCATTTTGCCATTTTGGGTTGCAAGAAAAGGGATTGAATTTTTAAAATAGCCTCTTACACGCACACAGATCTAAGGGTTTCAGACAGGTATAGAAAAAAATTTAATTGTTGACTGCCTGATTTTAAAAAGTAATGAAACATCTGGTGTGTCAGAAATCTACATCAGTAAAGTCTACAGGACTCCTAGGTTCTTGTAAGCACACACTGAAAACAAAAAGAAGCTATGCAAATATTTTTTTGTCATTTAAGAAGTATTTTCACAGACACAGTACTGATGAGTCTTCTAGTTTTTACTTTGTATTCAGAAAACATCCCAGCCATCTGTCTGAGAACAGAGGTCTGTGTGACTAAAACAACTTCTCTAAATGTAGATTTTGAACCGTCAGTCTCAAAAACCAAAGCTCTTTTCCCCCAATTCTACAAAACAGGGACAACACAGACCACAGCAGTGCAGGATTCTTCAAACCACATCACTCACATGCTACTCATGAGCTAATTCCAGTGACAAATTTTTTCTTTTCTATCTTGGTTTGCCCTTTTTTCTTTTTTATGTTTATAATGGCTTCTTAGTTTTGCCAAGAGCGCCAAGCCATTTTTTCCCCTTTAAGCACTATGTTTAGGACCCGTGCACACCAAATTCACTTGACATAGAAAAATCTAGATGAAAGATGACTATCTGAGATCAAATRGAAAAATAAAATTCAGATTCAATTTTACACTGTTCTTAAGAGTCCTTTCCCATGCTGTCCCTCAGATTTCTTCCTATAAAGATCCTTCAACAATGAAAGGAGATCAGTAACTGATTTTTTTATCCTATGGTAGCTCTGGTTCTTCAAGATACTGCTACCATTACAGACCCACTGTTGGAGGTAAGTGTGTGCTCATTTCCCATTTGAATCCGTCTCCTGGAAATAAGGCCTTTTGGAATTTCATATGTGACTTTTCATGTTGTTCTTTATGTATTAAAAAAAACAGCTAAATTGCTCCTTGTTTCTCTCATAATAAATAGAGTTTTGTAGACTTTGAAAAACAGACTTTGAGCACAGACTATAGKATCTACACTAAACTGAAACATCTCCCAGAGCCACAATTATTTTAAATTAGGAAGTCATCCTTCCTTCCTTCCATCTTCAGCCTASTGCCTGTATAGATCTTTTGTAGTAGGAGTCTGGAAAGCAGTATCCCATCTGAATGATAGTACTGAAGAATTTCTTCTCGCAAARGATACGTATATACTATAGACCCCACAATGCCTGTGCAATAGTGTAAATATTCAGAATATTACCCTATGCAGTGCTCTCAGTACTTCATCAAGCCAATTTAAAACAATACTTAGTATACTCACAATATATTGTAGGTCCAGAGACTGAATGATTGTTCTACTGCCCTATAAACCTGGCAYCTTTTCTAGCAGATAAAGCTAGGCATAATGATAAAGCTAAGATGATTCAAATTATTCAAGTTTCTACCTGGCAGAYTTTAGACACTGGCGTATTTCTGAAGGAAGCAGAATAGGTATCCACTGGTTTGTCTTTGTGAAAATTCAAAGGCAGAAGTTGAATCACAAGGGCCAGTGCAAGAAATGATCTCAGAACCAGCTTCACTCCAGAGAATGAAACTGACTTCTCAAGTCTTCTTTGTTTTGATACCATGAAAGACTTGTACTGATGCTGGCCAGCAAAATGAGTGATTTTTTCCTAAGTGATTTTATGTCTTCAGGTCTGCTTCAAACTCTGTGAGAAAATACATGGGATTCTGAAGTCTTATCTTACATGAGCACTACATTTCAGTGCTTTAAATTTTCTTCAGTGCTGATGAATTGCTTGTGCTGCTTTTCAGAGCTGCTGCCTGCTRGAAAGACACTCATCATTTTCCGTCATATCCAGCCTCATTTTTCATGGGTATCTCATAAGATGGCGAGAGCATCAAATATCCATAATCAAAAGACAACTGATCATCAGTATGGTGTGTGACTTTCACCTAGTCATAACAGGTACTTATTTCCTGGATCAAGAGTTAATAGGATCAACTGTCAAATCATGGACAGGGTTTTCCTGCTGTCAGAAGAAAGCACAGAAAAAACACATGACTGTCCAGGGGGAACAAAAAAAATAGTTGAAAAATGAGTTTGTGCTAAGGAAGAGCAGGCTGGTTGATTTTTGTCTTCCTAACATGGATGAAAAAAGAAACTAAAGGTTATGATTTACTTTTGATATGCTTACATAAAAACACAAACCTGAACCAGCACAAGCTCAACATTCAGTGCAACTGAAAGACTGAAATTTCCTCCCTGACTTACCGGCACTGGAAAGCATACTGACATAMTTTGAGAAGATAGGAAAAATACTAAATATGCAAAGAGAGAACCAATTTAAATCCATTCCACAGAAGGGGTAGAAGAACAAGTCCTTCTTGGATACAACTGCAGGCAAGCAGAGAAATCAGAGAGGCAGAGATTCAYAGAACCCCAAGCTGGCATCAAGTTCCTCTTATGAAGTGTGTATTTAGTGACAAAGTGATGCAAACTGATTTATCATTCTTTCGTATTTGCACCAATAATATCACTATGCAAAATGCAAGTACGGCATGGTAACTACATTGATGTCTACTAAATGTGGAAATTTGCAGAAAACTTAAGTTTTAATTTCCAGATAAACAGCCCTTTCTTGAGTCTCAAACTGTAAAGGATTTTTTTGCACTAGGGAAAAAAAATTAAAATGTTATACCACATACATATTAAAAGTAAATACATAATTCATGTGAAAGGCAGCACATGCAATTCCATAATATTGAAAATCAAAACCAAACATCCAGGTAAGTCCCCTATCACAAGAAGCAATGTTTCCAGGCTAAAAGTAATTTATTTAAAAWCAAACAAAAAAACCTCAGACTCTGTCAATCAGTAGTTGTGTTGTAGCTGTATGGCAGCTAGCGATAAGGCTTGCTTTTGTATTTGTACCTATCATCATATTGCACACTTACAAATGTATAAATTGACTGACTCATATACACTTGTGTGTGACACACAATTCATCAATAAACGTGAATTAAGGCAGATCAATGAAACACTACAGTTACGCAAAGTCRATGACACAATTTTGGATGACATGAATCCACAGGAAAGAATTTCTCCATTGGTGAACAGTACCTAGTACCCAAACATAAAAGGCTTTGAGACCCTAGAGAGAAAGCACATAAAGAGGACCTCGAAATGAATGGAATGACAACAGTTTTCTGAAAACACATAAAAGAGGATTACAAAAAAGACGGTGATCAAATAGTTCTTCACTGTTGCTTGGTGAAAGAAAAGAAGAAATCTACATAACTTGAAACAAACAAGACTTTAGCCAAATAGTAGGAAATAGTTTTTAATTGCTAGCACTAAAACAGTTTAGATACTGCACAAGCCTTTTAACTGGAGGTTTCTAAGAACAAGTTAGTAAAAATCTGTCTAAAATGGTCTGTGCATATTGCATATAGTGAGGATAAAAGAATGTTCTGAATAATCTCTCTGTTCCTGTACTGTGATTTGGTCAGTATAGGGCTAATTGGAGTTCAGATTAGCAAACTCAATTTTCTTGGTCAAAGATTGTTGGGGGTGACAAGCAGTAAAGCTGTTGGGCAACCACTCTAGGTACCTCAAGATAAAACACTGGCAAATTCCCAAGACACCAATTAGRACAGTCCAGATTATTAAATCATTAGCAAAGCAAGAATCCTTTTTTGATCTAATGTATTTAGCTATGTGAGAAGAAGTCTTGAGCTCAGCATCTGATACACAAAGAACAAAACCTTGTCTAAAYAGCATTACTCATTTCTAAAGAGAAAGTATACTTATGTAGTTCATTTTGCATTTTCCTTTGTTTTTAAAGTTTCATTCAACTTGGCAGATGTATTTTATACTCCTGTATGTGCTTGTCTTCAGCCAGACGAATAAAACAAATAAAACAAACAGAAAAAATTGCTAAGGCTTCAAACATTGAACTTTGTTCAGGAAATGGCCTCTTACTCTTTTCCCAAATAGAAGCTCTTGTAAAATGCTTAGAGACATTTTATATCAAACTAACCCTCACATTTTTGGAAAGCTTTTATTAACAAGCAGAAAGGCAATTACATTATGCAGAAGATGAATAACCTGGTCAATTTAATTTGACTTTTGTTTTACCTTCAGAAGGAAATGCAGTGGATTTAATCAGATGATTTGGATGTATGCTCTTTAGAGGGAGAAAATAGATGGAGGAAATAGGAGACAGAGAAAGAGAGAGAGAGAGAGAGAGAAAGAGAGAGAGAGGGAGAGAGAACAAGCAAAGGCAAACATTACAATGTCAGATCTTTACCGTAAAACTTGTAGCTCTTCTTCAGAGTTCTGCACTTCATCTCTGAGTCGTCGCCAGCGAAGTAAAGCTTTCAATTCCTGCTGCCCTTTTACTTCATCACGTGACAGCTGCCCAGTATATAAAAACCCCACAGATCATTGATTGTTGTTTCCCAACAGTCAATAATAATTTGCAGAATGAGAAACTTGCTTTGTTTCCCTTTAACATGCAGGAAATGCAGGAAGCAGCACAGGCATCCACACCCAAATCATCACACATCCACAACAAAAATTATGGCTGCTGCTCTAAGAGTTAATAGCAACACTGAGGGAAACAGAGCCTCACTGGGCACATCAGATCAATAGTCGGTTAAATATTTCTGCCKGAGGAGAGAGATAGGCATGTTGTTTTCCCCTCGCTGACTGGCAATAAGTGAACTGAACATGCAGTACAGATACCTGGCATATCGGTTCTGGCTGCATCTTTACTCTTCCCAGCCTTGAAAGCAAAGAGCTGCTTTGTGTCCTAATTTTACCCCTCTTTCCTACTCTTTCTGCCACACTGGTACAAGTTCCCTGTCGTATTTTCCCCCATAAGAACAATATTAACAGAGAAGTATGCTTACGAGATAAACTCCAGGTTGTCAGATTTCAAATCAGCAACTAATTTACACTTTTGTATTATGAGGGAGGAAAGAAGGGAGACTGAAGAAGGGAAAAACAGTTAATATTCTCCTGCATTAAATCAATATTTCAGTCACAGTTGAAATTGCAGTATGGAATATATTCCTAATCCAACAATTACATAGCACTAAAATTACTCAGTAATTCCCCCCCAAAAAAAGAATAAAGAAAAAGGTAACAAATTTTCTGACCTTATAAATTAACAAGGGTAATATTCAGCCTGTTTTGTTGCTTACTCCTTTCCACTCAGGTACATGGAAGGGTATCTGCTACAGTGAAAATGCTTTCAAGTAACTCTCAGAAGTGTAGGATGAATATGAACAGCTCACAACAGCTAAGAAGTAATGCTCAAGGTAATGACATAAAGAAATTTGAGGACTAGAAGGAAAAAGTAAAGGGTTTGGACAACCTTTCTGTYTTCCTTGCTCCAGAAAATGACATTCAGTGCTACAAATATGCCTGATAATCTGTAAAATGGAAACTCAGAAGAATTTATGATGCTGGTTCCCAGTCCCACCTGCTCTTCCACACAAGGAGCCCTACTAACTTAAATAGCGCCCTGTAAGACACGGAGGAAAAGGGAATCAGGGCCTGACACCAGAATAGGAGGAAATGAATACATAAAATGTTCGAAGTAGCAGAGGTATGACAAAAAAGAATTAGATCAGAAAAATATTTCACTAGCTGACATGTAATCTCTGATCTTTAGGATGGACTATGATTTCTAAGCCTCTGAGAAGGGAGTAACTTCTGCTGGGCAGTATTAAAAAAAAACGTGCAAGCTTTGTTGCTTCATTCATCAGCAATCCTTTTATTTCAAAGCATGTTTCTTGGCTGTTCATAGGGCAAACAGATACTACTTTCATGAGTGTGTCTGGAATATTACAGTATTCAGTAAGACATTGCTGAGTATTTCAGGTTCAGAAGTACAATACAAATGGAAAGAATGACAAACAACTATCTGGTAGCTCAATGGTAATGTTTGAGTAGTACAGTTTTGGGAAGGTAATCACTGACAATCAGATGTTTCCATTCTTTTTTGCATTGACCTTCACCTTGGTAAAGAGTAGCATTCATTGTGGATAGTGGAGGAAGGAGTATTTTTTTAAAAAACAAGTTACTATGCAAATTCCAGTGCCATTTTGAAAGACTTAGCTTCATAACACAAGAGGTTTAATTTAACACAAGAGGTTTAATTTAAAACTAATTGACAGAAGGGTATATAATTTTGATTCTCAGATGACTCAATTGAGAAGTAACGTATTCTCACCTTACCTGTTGAGCCTTAGCCCAAAATATATCTTCTAAATACGTGGCAAACCCTTCACTTATCCACTCTTCAGTCCAGTCTCGAGCACCAATGGCCAGTCCAAACCAAGCATGAGCAATTTCGTGACACAGACGTGCTCCACAGAGATGTCGCCCTCCAGGTAATACACTCTGAGACAGGAAGATGACATGGGGGCTGTACAACACAAATGAAGGACCAAATACATTATAGATCTGTTACAACATGCAACGCATGCCTGTAATAACACATAGACTTTATTAGCCTTCTCAGACGCAATGCATGCCTGTAATAATACATAGACTTTATTAGCCTTCTCAGCCTGTTATTACTGTATGCATGCTAGGTCATGACAGACAGTTTATAGCTCAGGCATTTTCAGGAATTAGGTTGCACTTCAGTGTTGGTTGGCAGAGATTCAAACTAAAACTCTGCCAAGCAGTTGTTTTGTATTAAACCGTCAAACTGTTATTACCTTACTTAAACTAAAAGTTCTGTATTTTTCAAATTACAAGGTTGTTTTATTTCAATAGAAGCATTTATATTTAAGATAGGATAATAAAAGATGAGCAGGTGCGAATATAGGTAGCAGGTATATATCAGCTAAATCATCAAAGCAGGAAATAAATATGAAACATCTTATAAAGAAAACAAATCACTTTCCAAAAGCAACAAAGACCACGCATAGTAAAGCGCATGCACTTGCTACAACTTAAAACAAGCTAAAAAGATACTATCTGAAGATAAGAGGTAATAATTTCAACAGATGCAGAGGAAGACGGACATCCTTTACCAAAAGCCCACAAGCTAAATAAAAGCTAGATGCCCAGTAAATGTCTACATTTCACAACAAGCAAGAACAACCCAGTCTGTATCTACTCTACTTTCCCCCTGCTCTCCTCTCCACTCCTCAAAAATGTATTAAAATCTCTGCAACTTAAGTGCAATATGAAAAGAAAATGAGGGGAAAAATCTGCTATGAATAGTTGCTCTGTTATGAAAAACACTTCCACTGAATTGCAAGTTACTGCAGTTTCAAACTCACGTTGTGCTGTAAGGCAATTTATGCTGTGTTTACACTGATTAGACATTAACTCCTCAGCAGCTACATAATTTCTAAAATTAAGTACCTCTAAGTAAGAAGGATACAGAATTAGGCCCTCCAGGACTAACATACAAGGGGTTAAAAGATGCCACAGATGGGACTCTCAAGGGCACAAATKATTTGCAGAGTGTTCCTGCACTAACCCTAGGCCTCCATAATCTGCATTTCAGCTGTTTTCAACTCCGGCCAGCTAGAAGGGAAAGAAAGCACAACGGTAATAACTTCAAGACCACAGGTCTTTAGCACCGAGTCTAGCCTTCTTCGCGTGGGAAGGGAGCACATGGCCTTAAGACATTTCCAAGAGTCAAATATTAGTTGTCAGCATTCCAGAGCGCTTCCCCACCCGCCCTGCCCTTCCGTTGGAAATGTTAAAACACCCACAGCTCTCTTGCAACTAGTTGAATGTCTGGAACCGGGACCGTAAAATATATGGGCCTAGATAGGGAAAACATACTCCATCGCCATCTCCTCATAAAATACTAATAATAATCCTGTGAAGCAAGTTAACACATTTCAAGYGGTTGGCGCTGTAAGAGATAACGTAAGGAATTAAAGCACTAATAGAGGAATTGAGTCACTGAGAACAAAGCAAGAGCAAACACCAGGTCTCCAAATCTTCGCCAAAAGCAATTCTGCTTACAAAAAGGGAGGGAAGGAGGAAGGGAAAGAGAGGGGAAAAAAGTGCGAGTACAGAAGCAGCAGAACGTGATGAGCTGCTCCCTTTTATTATAAAGCCCCTGTTGAGAAGAATAACTGCAGCTTTGGGGGTATTACTTTGGCCAGTTGCAAGTAAATGACCCCTAACTGTGGCATGTGTACAGTGCTACGAAGAAAAACCTTAGAAATGGACCAAGTAAATAACATTCCAGACATACTGCTGGCAGTGTTTCGGCCTTTTGGTTAAGCAAAACAAAAGTAACTTCAGGCCTTATAAACAGGCTCACGGAATAGTCTGCATTTTAAGTGTCTTACTGTAGGTATATACAAAATAAAAATAAAGACTGCATTTCCTGGTTTCTGCAATCACTTCATAACAGAAATGCCACATTTCTTTACAAAAGGATTACCAAAACTTTTCTGCAAGAAAAAAAGTACAAGCTACATTTGCTCCCCCCACCTCCACCCAAACACAGCTTTCTCAAGGAAAAAAAAAGAACAAGATTATATACAGAGACAGAATTTCATTTTAGAGAGTGAGTACAGCCAGGAATTTCCTTTCCTAAGAACACCTTAAATAATTCCAACCATTTTGCTTGCCCTTAACAAGTAGCTATGTCTCCAGTTCAGAGCCTCATATAGTGACGGAGTGACATACCGCAGTGCAAAGTACCCATTTATCTTAAGCTTAATTTTCTCAAAAACTGAACGTATCTCCAGACTATGTCCAGCATTTGTTAGTCTGGACAGAAACTTGACTCTATGCACTACTTTAAAATACAGATTCTCTATTTCCAGTGTATGTTTGAATGCTAGAAGCTCTGCTTTACCTACCTACTCTACTCTACCTCTACTGTTCCCAGCAAAATCTACTTTTTTTAAAAAAAAAATCATCTAGGGTGTGCAATTTTATTCATAGCTATTATCARTGTTCTTCCTCAAAGACTCACTAATGCAAGAAAGTCTCCATATGAAAAGTAAGATAATCACGATGATGACAAAATTGCAATTGGCCAAAAATACATATATTTTAAAATTAAAATATGAATTTGAATCTCCTACCAGCCATCTGATTTACATATTATAAGKCTTGATATCCATTTCTTTCACTAGAAGTGAAAAGGAAAGAAATCTATTTCTTACATTAAGCACGGACAAAGGTGATTCACCTCAGCAATTATATCCGACCTGACCAGGTATGCCCAGCTTATAAAATGCCTCTAGCTGACATCTTTTCAAGTCTGGCCCAAGTTTCTAAAGCAGGCCAGGACAGGTTGCCTGGATGCGGTAAGGAAGATGGGAAACCTCTCCTAGTTAACAAAAGAAGAAAAACCCCCACCAGTCCTTCCCAGGAAGCTGGACTAGTTCCCAATGGCCCTTGTAGAAAAAGAAATTAATCACTTGTTTTCAACAAGTATATACTTGGTTATACTTTTAAAGTAGAAGGTTCATATTCTAACCAGAATCACACCCTCATAACTTAGATCTTCATATCATTTGACAGAAAGAATGAACTAGTTCTTTCTCCCAGTTAGACTGTAGCTAAAGGAAATCTCAGCTCCATAATTCATTCTGAAGACAAGCACATGAAGGAAAGGGGAACATACTTCCCAAAAGGGAAGTATTATTCCTTCATTTGGTGTGAAAGGCCTAAGGGTTTAGATATACCAGTCACCTGATTCCACCTCTATAGATGTTCTTCATAAAAGTTCTCATTAAAACAAGTTTTCCAAGGAGTCCTAGAGATCTCAACAGTAATCTGAAGCCAAATCTCTGAAAGCAATTTTGCAAAACTTTCTCTYTAGACTAAGCTAGATGCAGGTGCTGCTCTGCACACTGGCTGCAGTKGTGTGTTATCCTTGGCAGCTCAGGCAAGAGCCACATGGCACAAACTCTAGCCAAATGTACGTGCATTAACTTAAGTGCACTCAAGTTAGCAAACTAGGAACATGAAGCGCATTTCTAACATGTTTGTTCCATTCCTTTTGAAGTGGAAATCTTTTCCCCTTAACGTATGTGGATCTGCAGATACAGTTTCTTGCACGTTACTGAAATAACAGAACAGGGATTGTATCAGCTGGAAAATTATGCTTCCAGAGTCAGTAGTAGTGCCTAAAACCCCTATCATGGATAAAAGTCAAATAATAAATAAAAAGAAATYTCTATTTTGACAATACTACACGTATTGCCTATCTTTTCCTACTTAGGAAATGGCAGTGAGGTATAACTGCTTTAGATCATTACTCTGCTTCTAGAAAATCCCATTTCAAGTATGTATTTCAAGTATGAAAAATCCCTACATTTTCATAGGCACACACTAAGTTAAGACAAACATTTAAAGATTACTGGTTAGGGAATCTGATGAAGTTAGACAATTAAATGACAGTTCTTTACACATATTTTGTGCAGTCTCTCATGAGCACTGCTCCCTTCAGCCCACATTATTCCCGTGACACAGAGAACAATTTTAGCATGTTGTCTGTGATACCTCCATCAGACTTTGAATGTTAGCTTGCTTTGTGATTTATCTCAAAGGACACTTGTGTCATCAGACCACAGATGAAAACATGCAACATCCAATTATTTACATCTATAATCTCCAGCRTTCCACTACGTATGTTGCAATCAATACTGAGAAGACTACAGAGATGAACAACCTTTTTGATCACCAAGGTTCACACTGTATCATAGACTCAGGTCTGCATGCTGATGCAGCTGTAGAGACAGGGATCTGGTAGTCAGAGTACTCTGAGTATTGTGACAGAAATACCTTCCTAAAGAGGGTTTTCTCTCCTTAAAATCATACCGGAAACCACCAACTGACTGGTGGTTAGAAATGAAGGTCATTCTAGGGCAGATCACTAACTCATGGCTTTTTACTCTCTAACTCCCACAAAAACATGGGATTTTGGGTAGGCAATAGGGAAGAACAGCAATCCCTTGCATACTTGCAAAGGAGGATTTTATTAACCAAGCTGAGACTGCAATGATTCAGCATCCAATCTTTGAACCACAGAGTCAACCATCTAATTGCCCATTCGAACACCTGTGCAGCACCTGCTCCTGCCCAAGAACTAGCAGGCCATCACTTCTTTCTCATTTATTTCCAAGTACCAAACCAGATTAGATGGGTGAATCTCTCTCAGGATGGACTCTTATTGCTGTTCAGCAGCAAAATTGAYACTTCGCGCAAGACTCGGAAGAAATGATAGGGTGGAAGGGAAAAGGTAATGTGCCTAAAGCCAAATAGTTGCTACAGAAATACCAGGGTTTGTAAGAACTCTTAATACTTTTCCTGTCTGCAATCCCAAATCACACATTTTCTCCTCAGTACCAAACAACAAAACTTGTTGCGAAAATTTGCATAAAATGAAAAGACAGTACTTATCCCTTACAGCAACTGTCACATCCACCACCTTCCACAGCTTTTTATTTGAATTTAAAACGTCTTTGGACTTGTAAATTAACTATGGATTTCATTTGTCCAGGCATTATTCACACTGGACATTTTGTAAGCCATCTTTAGAAAAAAGAATAGGTCTGGAACTTTAAGATTAACAAAACCACACTGAAAATATTGTCAGAAGTTGACAAATCAAATTTTCATATGCCAGGAAACCTTATTTTGCCACTATGAAAGGAGTAAGCACATGTAAACCAAGAAGGAAAGAAAGAATTTATTTTACATATTTTACATGTGGAGCTCAATCTGAGGTCTGGAATTCAAGTGTATTGAGCAATCCAATTTTATAGTGAGTTCAGCAGGAACTAGAGGTGACGATCAATCTCCAGTCTGCCAAGTAAGAACCTTCAGGTTGAGCAATGAGTCATTAGTCGGCTGCTAATAGCCCCAAGATGCCTAATGACATCTCTGCTTACTTCTTATCATCCTACATGTCTCTATCACATAGAAGAACTTGCAGGGCATGAACCTTCTTGGAGTTCTCTAGATACAATGTCCCAATGTCTTATGCAAGCACAGCAGTATCAACTCATTTAGAAACTTCTGTACTCCTAGGATTTGCACAGGCAACAAACAAGCTGCCCCCTGTTGTACAGAAAGGAGAATTACCATAGGTAATCATGGGGTAACAAAGAAAGAATTACAGATCCAAAACCTTCTCAGTTCCCGCTAAACTTTTTATTTATTTTTTTTTTTAATCCAGACTTATTTGAACTAAAATACAAAGACATTAAGTAAYAGAAGTCTCTTACAAAATCAATTACACAATACCGCCTGGGAGCAAATCCTACAATATGTCAAAAATTTTATATTAGAACCTTCAACTTTCAAAAGAGATATTTGGGGGACGGCAGCTTTTTGTGTTGTAAATCTCAGGATGGATTTTTTGTATTTAACTGATGTATTGGAAGGAGAAAAGAGAAGTAAAGTGGCTTCATAAATACACATTCTTGTTTTGCCCTAAAAATACTACAGTTTACTTAGTCATTTGACTCAAAACCACCTCAATTTTTATCCTTCATACTTGACATACAAGTAAGCAACAAAAACCAACATTGCTAAAAGAAAATAATTTGTGAATTCTGATTTCTAAATCCCATACTAAATATTCCTAATAGAAAAATCCATTATTTTGTGACAAATACTTCCAAATTATGTCTTTCAAGCTGTATGATTCAATTAGCTTATTTTTTCTTAAAAGAGAAAACACACACACACACACACACACACAAAGATACCGGATAAATTGAAATTCTATCTGGATTACTTCAGTGAGCCAACAAATCAAGATCAAGAAACTCAAAACATTTTAAGTCCAGATTTTCCTGTGAAGAGCACCTAAGTACTTTAGTTTTCATGGAGCTAACTTTCTGCATTTGAAGCAAAACAGCTGATGCAAAGACCATGACAATTTGAAGTATCTCTATTCTTGCTGACATATGTACTATGACAAAAGAGTTTCAGAGGAAGAAGTAAAATTTTTGCTTGTGTTTGAGGAGCTAGAGGAAATACAATGCTCCCACTGATTTCAATAAGAATTGTATATACACAATATAAAGGCAACATTTCATCTACATTCTGGAGGAAGGAACTAAATTCCAGATTTTGTAAGAAACTTYTACTACATTTTCCCGAGGGCTTCCAAATTGATTTAAAAATGGCAAAATGGAGAAAGATATTATGTTATTCACTATTTAAATGGTTAATTAGAAATAACGCGGTTCAGGAAGTCTCTATTAGTACCTTTCTTATGTTCATTCTCTTTCATTTAGAATTGATTCATAAAATTGGGACCACAAGATTAACCTTAAAAATTTGTTCAAACAAAAAAAAAGTTAAAAGAATATGGTCATGGAATTCGATCATTGTAATTAATCATTTTAATGTAATTGATCGCTATTTTTTTTAAAAAAGAGGATAATGGAAACAGATATAGAATCTCTGAAGAGTGTACTCAAACCTCCCATTTTACAAATGCAGAATGATTGTGTGAGGAAAAAAAAAGAAAAAGATCCTCTTCTAATGTACTGAAGAGAATATTAGAAAATAATCTCTTGTATATTAGAAATGTGCATAGCATTTGTTTCAGAGCCTTTTCAGACTGCTCTTTGTATCGTCACTAAAATGATTAATAYGATGAACAGTCTCTCACAATGTTTCTCAGTTCCAGTCTAAATGATAATATTTGTCATTGATGGATGTTTTTATTTGATCATGGATGGATTTCATTTTTTGGAGCTTTCCATCATTGCTCTTACTGGAAGCCCTGGATTTCCTTTTCCTACATCATGAAGTTTCTGATATTAACAGAGCTAAGAGCCAAAGTGCAAATAACCTAATAAGACAAATACCCAGACAGAAGAGGGACAATGTATCTGCTGCTCCATATTCAGTGGAAATTTCACTCAAGTCAGTTCACTAAAGTCTGTACATCGAAGGATCTCAAAGGGTCTCACAAGAAAAAATAAAACAAGGAAATGTGCCATCTTTTCTTCATTTAATATACAGAAGAAATCTTTGAAAGGAACAAGAAATATTTTCTTTTGTGTATTTGCTTGTTTTGGTATGTGTAGATAAAGATTCTGCTTCTCAGTGTAAAACTACTGGGATTACTGTGTTAAAAGCAGGACAGAAGTGAAACCTGCTTGAAGGCAGAAGTCATTCTTACTRAAACTGGACAAACTACCTCTAGAGGAGCATCACAAAACAAAACAAACCTGACAAACGCTCTTGGTTTTAAGGATTCTTAAAACAAACATTTCACCTGAGAACCCAGGCTACTATAGAGCGCTCTGAATCACCCAGGAAATCCCTAACATTAAGGGAGAAAGCTGCAAATMTCTGATATTTATAAGGAAAATGCACAAATCTAAGAGAGTTTAAAAGAAAAAGAATTGATCAGAACTTTTTTCGTATTATAAAAGAGGCACAGATCCATTTTTTAAAAAAGTCTTGATTTCACATCTAATACACACTTGCTTCTTGTGCCAGCTAGCAAAYGTGGCAACAAACAGCGAGATGAAGATAACTATCCAATTTTGCATGATGAAGATAATTATCCAGTTCACATGTGATCTAATTTTTGTCTGTAAAGAATATCACTCGTAATTCTTGCTTATAAGAATCCGTATCTATAAGCTCTTCTGGAGGCTTTCATCTTGCTTAAAAACAGGGGTACAAATCCAGTGCTGTCAGTATCTATTTTGATAGTCAACATTCCTGTTAAAACGTATTAATTTTACTATGCCTTCGTATCTTATATCTTACAACAAATGCAACACTCTGAAGTCCTCTACCTTAAAAAAAGGTAATTTTAGGCAATAGAAATTTAACTAACTAGCCCTGCTGTTCTTCATTACCTGTTTTTCTTATTTTTGTCTTCTATAAACAGTATGTAAACTGCACCTGATGTAAAATACATGTTTGAATTTATTGAATGAGGATGCAATKCTTCTTCTTACATTGATTAATGAGATGTGTTGTTAGCAAAAAGAGAGAGAACAACATAGAAGAATAAGTAATGGCTCCAAAATTATTTTTTTAGTTTATTTTGTGCAGCAGCTATACAAGCCTTCCTTTTTGTACCAGCCAGTCAATAAGATATCTGTTGTGCTTTTGCACAAAGAACAAAGATGCCTTTATCAATTCTCTAAAGTCTGTAGGACAAACCATTCATGCTGTCAAACCCCCTAAAACCCTTTCAGCAAATAATGAAATCCATCAGTGACAAATGTCAACATACTAATTTGTTAAATACAGAACAAAAGCGACATTCAGATGAGGTGCCTCATTTCATGTTATATCAGCCCTCCAATTTGTAACAACTTTATGGCAGCCCACAGATCATGCAATATTAAAACAGAACTGTATTATAATGATTAAAACTAGAACAATCTACTCGCCTTACAATAAATGCTTAACAGTTCAACAAAATTGTAAACAAAGTCTTTTGGGAACATCAAACTCTTTGCAGCATATTCATTTTTCTCGGGTTTGGAAGATTATTTCAAACTAAAATGTTATACACAATGCAGATTCAGTTTCACACAGACATATTTATTGTACTGGTGGAAAAATAAGATAAAATTACATCATATCCAATGATAGAAGAGCTTCAGTGTGCATGTGAGTTACTTTATTCATCACACAAGACACCCAGCTATATTATATTATAGCTATATTAGAAATAGCTAGCATACCTAAAAACTATGTTAACATCTAATAATGTTAAATACCATCTACTAATGAATTTATTCTGTTGCATCTTTTATCAATTTAGCTTTTCATAAATCTCCAAATTGGTATCAGTCATGATATGGACTAAGTATTTTATTTGCTGCCATGTGCACTACTACAGAATACATTTACCTACTCTTTTTAATTCAAAATARAAACAAACACCTTTTTATTTTAYGAGCATCTATTGCCTCCAACACTCCTTTGTAGGCTTTCAATGGCAGCCCGATAACTGGCATTCTGTATATATATCTAAAAAAACTTGAAAATAGGGACTTTGACATTGATAAATTGAGAATGCCAAGTTCTGTATGTGGCAAGATGCTGATGAGAATACAGATTATATTTGTATATGCATATAGATATTTTAAAGTCCCACAGGAAAGAGTAAGGTGATTTCCTGCCTTTCTACTATACCACAACAAATAAATTACCAAAGGTTAAAGTATCTGTTATGAGGTTTGCTTGGTTTTTATTAAATCACCAATGTTTCAAAAAAAAAAAAAAAAGAAAAAAAAGAAAGAAAGAAAAGGAAGTTTTTTTTTTTTATATAGCTTCCCTTGTTCTCTTTTAAGAACAGTTCTGCCCTGTACTAAAATCTCTGTTTCTGTCAGGTTACTCCATCACATTTGCACGTAGTTATTAACCACTCATAAGAAGAGGATATATTCCAAAACTTCTGTGAAGACCAAACACGATTCAGGTTTCCAGTTAAAATCCAGCTAATGCTRGTTGGTGACAGATAGCTCCTACTGCATATTTCCTTGCAAACTCTATTGGGTCTGCCCTTTGTCAATCAGTTAAATTTTGTTTCTTTATGTCCCACATTGTTAGCATTAATCAGATGAAGATTTTTTTAAAAAAAATTCAATGATACTTGGCATTTATATCAGTTTAGATTTATTAACCTGAAGACCAAAAATCGTGTAACTTAAGATTTTTCAGAAAGTACAGATTTATGTTTCCAAATAGTTAACAGTTTTAGAGCCAAATTTAGTCACTCTGCTAAAAATCTAAATATTCTCCATAGACTTCACTGTAATTACTTTAAATTTTCATTTAGAGTGGAATTTAAACCTAACTGATTGAAGACTTGGCTCAATTTATCAAACAGTACCTCTCTGACATGGCTACAGAGTTACTTGACCACAACTTAAATTTACTTTAGTATAGCAGTTTCATGTGATTTTTTCATGTAGGAAACACTTTTAAAAGATAAATTCCATACTGAGGTCATGTTCCAGGTTCATGCCTTTAAGTCTACCATACTGTCCTCACCACTCGCTAGTGAAGTCGTAGGTGGAAGAAAGGAGCTGATACCCTCTATATGGCCTGACACTAGGAGAGATCAGTTCTCCAGTGACAGCAATGTGCAGGAACTGTTTAGTTGTTTATTATTAGAATCACAGAATCAGTAAGGTTGGAARGGACCTCTGGAGATCAYCTAGTCCAACCTCCCTGCTCAATGTATACCTCTCTCCCTGCCTGTAGCTATCACTATTTAACTATGCCTCCAATAGGTTTAAGTTTAGTTATAAGAATTAACTGCAAATGTTATGGTTATGGTTATACTGGCATAAGCAAATTGGATGCAACTGGCTTTTCTCAGAAAGCACTAGAAATACTTCTGCGACTACAGTGGATTTTTTTCTTTTCTAAGATCACACAGAACTTGCATTTAACAAATATACATTACTGTATTAAATGGCATTGACTGGCTGAGCAAAAAGCAGAAATCAAGCTTCAACAGATAAACAACACCTRATCTGACACTACTAAATAGCACAATACCATCAGACTTTTTTCAAGATCTGAAGCCTGCTTCTCAAGTAATATATGCAAAGAGTTAATACTCTTACTAAGTATTTAGTAAGTCCATTGGTTTATATTGGCCATAATGGCAGAATGGTTTAAACTTAAAAATATGTGTCTATTGTGTTTTTTAAGAAAAAGTAAATGCATAGTGTAAAAACACAGTTTTGTGAATCCTACCTTCTTTGTCAGTAGCTCCCTTTTCAGTAAACTATGTGAAACTAAGACTTTAGATAGACTGTATGGTACAGTTTTCATTTTATCCTTTTGTGCCTTCCTTCCTTTTGGTAGATAGTAAAAGCAAACCATTTTTTTAATAAAGTAGGCTGCCTCATGGCAATTAACTAATATAGTATTCCAGTATTGCTCTGGAAAAGCTACTGAATGAAAGCAGCTCCTTCTGCACTGTTTTAAGTGTAAACCTGATAACCCAAGCTTAAGTCAAGGGGTCCAGAGAGAGGAATTTATCTGTAGGTCCTTTTGTTCTAGAATGTATATACGGACAGCTTGTACATATACATYACATAATATTAATATAGGTGATGTTCAGCACATCACACAATCAAAATCAGAAACAGCAGCACTAATCTGAAAGATTTTGCTTTACTGCACTGTTGAAGGTATCTCCAGGAAGGTTAATGAAGCACTTCAGAATTACATCACAGATTTACTTCAACATCTATCTCTATCAAGCCAGTGGTCACACTGTACTCCTGAAAGTGAATTCCCTGACCTTTCTTTTAATAAAATGGCTATSTGTACATGTGAGAAAGTATTCCAGCAAATTCACAATATTAGCTCCTTACAGTTCAGAACACTACCTTAAATTTCAGCTTCAGATTATTTAAGTAGAAAAATGGCAGTTTTGTCCATATAAGCCTAGAGGTGCCTGGAAATCATGCTACAGAGAAATGAACCTTTACAAATATTAGTGCAGCATCATACTATGAATAAGATAGATGATCAAGTGAATATAGCTTGACTTTCAACTTTTAAATCTAGACTTAGAAGTCAGAATTAGCTTGTATTACCAGAGCACATAGTAACCCTTTTTGTTAAGCAGAGCCACAATTTATGCAATATTGTACAAAAAGGTAGTTCTCAGAGCCAGATGCATGCCACTTGGCAAAAAAAAAAAAAAAAAAAAAAAAAAAAGAATTGGCCTTGGGTTCAAAAGGAATGAAACTATCTGTTTCCTTTATACTACCACAGACAAAGGAAATCCAAAAAAACCCCCAAAACCAGAGATGGTGTTTTAATTACAAACAATTATCTCTGAGCAACTGTTTCATATTCTCAAAAACACATCTTATCAAGTTATTTCCCCAAATACATCATCTCTCCAATTCTTGCAGCGAAAGAGGAAACACCTAGCACCTTTCTTTTCTCCTTGGAGGCGCTGTCAGTGCTCTATAGGTCCTCTAGACCTTCCAAAGGATAGAAGGGTCTCAGAGTTGTCTCCCCAGCAATTTCAATTCCCCAGCAATTTCAATGGGGTAACTCCTGATCTTCGTCGTGAGATCTCCATTAACTGCCAAGAAAGTCTCCTGTAGTAACAAGCTGGTGGGAAGCATGTGTATGCAAACACTCATATGAGAGCACTCAGTCTACAATGTATCAGCTCTTGGAAAAATGAAAAATAATGTTCTAAATTTCCATCAGATACAATGATCCACAGCACAAAAGATGCTAACTTCCATAGGACAAGCTATAATACTTTGACAATTCTCTGAAGATATCTGTAGCTCCACTATTCAGCTTTTCTCCAGAAAGTCCTGAATAAGCAAGATCAGAAGAAATTTATGTCAGAAGTTCATTCACTGAACTGTCAAAATCAGGCAGCAAAATCTTTTTGGCTGATGGATTAAAGGTTTGGATGTTTGTTTCAAACACTTTTGAAGGTGTGAAGGGTTTTTCTTAAAAATTAAAYAATATTACAATTTCAGGGGAAAAAATTACAAATTTGTAAAAAGGGCAGTAAAAAGATGGAAAAAGTTCAGGTGTGCTTTTTTTCTTAAAAAGAAAAGAGTTTTAAATGTTACTTTGTATGTGAATAAAGGTATGAAAGTCTGCTTATTCTTTTCAAAGAGTATTGTTGCCTACAAGAAAYGTTTCAAAAAGCCATCTTTAAATTGAACTATACGCATATCAATCCATTTTGAAGAGAAATGTTGCCAACTTTACTTTAAATATAGTGGAATAGACACAAGAGTTACATGATCATTGTCAGAATACAGGATTCAGTTTCATTCCTTCTCTCACACATCACTGAATTACTACAATGATGGAGAATGATTTGGAGAGCACCAACACATCAGAGGAATACTCTATTGCAGCATAAACCCCTCAAAATCCAGTAGAAAAAGCACAAGAACTAGCAAAGACTTTTCTCAGGCATTTGATATAAAAGAACTCCAATGACCATCCCTCATTTTATTTGCTTTATCAGCGCCTTCAGCGCAAAAGGCTCACTTCTGAGCTGAGGGTTAAATCAAGGTATTACTATTACTACTACCCAATTCCCTTCATTGAGATATATAATGCTACCTTTCCTTTTAATACATTTTTTCACTATTATTTAATGAATATTCTTAATTATAATGCTGAATATTTCCAAAATGAGCACATGGACATTCATATCATGACAGAACAGCACACCAAGTCAGTTATATCCAAATAATCTTCTCTGCTTGTATTTACATGTCAAGAAGGAAAATAATGAAAATATGAACAATTTCCTACACAACATGAAAGAGAAATAATCCATTGCCAAATAGGCCTAACTAATATTGCTTAAAGCTTCGAATGAGCAGATAATAAYGATTAGTTGAAAGGGAAGTTTGTTGGAATGCTGGTTTGACATTTGAGCATTAGTAATAACAACAGACACCAGTCCTGCATTCTTAGATCAAGCAATCTCTGCAATAAGTAAAAAGGGATCAAAAYATCAAGAAGTCCCTGCTATTGCTTGAGGGATTTGCCAGATTTACTGTTACCGTGAAGATTAAAATTACCCACCATTAGGAATTGTATGCATGCATCACATCCAGATGTCAAAGGTCTAAAAATTATGTGATTGAGAGAGTGGTTTCCAGGCAGACAATAAATAAAGTTTAAGATAGAAAAGTTGAAAAACATCCTAGGCATTGCATATAAAGGAATAGACCCTTGATATCATCCTCATTGATATCAACAAGCATAGGACTGTGCTCAAGTTATCACAATAATAGTGATGACACCTTTTCCCATGGCTTAAGATAGCAAGGCTAAAGATAACAAGATGAAACAAGGTCATTTAAAACTACCATATTAACAGAAATGAACCAACYCACTGACACTTTGTTGGTCTACGTGGTTGTCTACGATCCCAAAGTGCTTTCAAGTTCAATGAGCAAATACTGAGCAAAGCCATCTGTTTCCCCAAGTGTGAGAGCAAGGTGATAGGGGCTTTTTGTACTACCGTATTTTGGTGTATCACCATCACTTTTCTGCCTTTTTTAAAAAGCAGTAAAAACTGTTATACAAAAAGCAAAAAAAACAAAAGTTGCCATTATGTAACAGCAATAACAAAGGGCAGCCGAAGGCTCTAGAAACACATTTCAGATTTATACTCAAACTGGATTTTCTGGAATACTCAGCATCTGGAAATAGAGCTACTGTGTTTGTTTTTGTTTTGTTTTTAATCTCAACTTTATAGCACTGGGGAAAAAACATCTTAGAATCTGAAAATAATAATAAATTAYGTGACTCCATTCTCTGCTCCAAAAAAGCCAGGTCTGGAAGCACATTACAGATCACTATTTCTGTAGTTCCTCTTTCAACTATATTATAAGCATTAAATAGGGCTGGCAGTAAAACACATGACCACAAAACAGTTCCTTACTCTCAGTAAGATCCGTAACTACCAGCTGTTTTCTTCAGGCTCTCAGTAACCTTGTCTTTGCAGTTTAACTCTGCAATGTTGACAAGCATAAACTAACCCAAGACACTGGAAAGCACTGGAGCTATCTGTGTGATTACAACTGCAAACACAAAGCTCTTCTGAGATGGATCAAAGTCGGAGAACTTTCTTGGGATTTCCTTCTGTCTAAACCCCGYCTTAAAAAGACTGCACGTTTCCATCCCAGCTAACTCTTAAACTTTGCTACAACATTAATCGTGCAGACTACTCTCAGGAAGATCAGCTGGTATACTACTCCAAACAAARCACGCTATTTAAGTGTATATATCCACAGAAACAGACACTAAATTGGATCAAGAGCTAGCAGTAATATTATGTTCCTTGCTGGCTATAATCCTCCTTCAAATACATCTCYTATCAGGCATCACTGAGTCATCTGTATGTCAGAAATCTGGATTTATACATAAAATACTTTGCTAAAGGCAAAGACCCAAACTATGATTCTGAGCTGATTTATTCAAAATATGCAGAATACACTTTTTCTCGGAGAATTCTACACTGTAGTATTTTTAAGCTGAAAATTTCCAAGCAAAGGCATATATCTTCCCTCTTTTGTAAAGATCAGATTGTTGTGTAGAAAAGTTAAATCAAATCATCACTCAAGTAATGCAGCACACAACTCACAATGCTAAGATCATTCAGTTTAGCAACTCTCAAAATTTATCAGCTTTGTTTATTTGCTTAGGAGGAATTTCTCTCAATAAACAGGCCAGTAAATACATAAAAAATAATTCTTCAGTCAATTCTTCAGTCTTGTCAGCAGACAAGTCTTGAGCACACACATTTTCCGTTAAAATGGAAAAATGTCAGCAGTCTTATAACTGGAAAACAGGAAGAATTTAGATTATAAACATGTTACCGTCCAGCCTCTCATTTTCCTGGCCAGTGCAGTGCTGTAGCTTTATTCGATAATTTGACATAGTTAGAATGAAATTTAAGCTGGTCATATTACCAAAGCAGAAACAGCAGAACAAATGTGCTCTAATGCAGGAGACATAAGCAAAGCTGCTAACAGACYGTTGCTCCCTCAAGGAACAGGGACTGCAGCATCCTGGGTGCAATGGCTATCGTGTTGTGCAAGTCTAAGGAGCTGAGCAGACCCACAACAGCTCATCAGCTGCAGGTCCCTCACAGTCATAGTGCATACAAGATCAGAAAGAGCCAACTTCAAAGAGTGCTGCAGAAGAGAAAAAAAAGCAGAGCAAGAAATGAACAGAGAAGGTGAACAGTTATAAGAATCACAGTATTTCTGTGCTGACTGTGCTCTGAGTCCTTTCGGGGAACACCATACTCAGAAACAAAAGAAAGTTATATTCATACTTTACATCTGTTTGAGAAAATGTTTGAAGTCAAGTTCAGATACTCATATATAGGCATATGGCTTTTATTATTTCAAAGGGAGACATGCGTGTATCTCAGACTAGAATTTTATTCCAATATTCACATGTATAAAACATAATCCAACACAAAGCTTTGGGCAAATTTATAACTGAAGTTAAAAAAAAAAAAAAAAAAAAAAAAAAAAAAAAAAAAAAAAAAAAAAAAAAAAAAAAAAAAAAAAAAAGCCTCAGTCTCTTAACAGTTGACTGGCAATGACCGGCAGCAGGCCTGCAATACCCAGAGAAGTGTATCATCCTGAACAAAAACACGAGGCTCTGAAYTGACCTAAAGAAAAGAGGGTCAGCTCATTGACCAATAATTCTCGCCACTAATTGCTTGTTTAGTCACAATGTGCCTTTTACACAAAAGGTGTATCCAACACTGATCCCACAGAATCAGAAGCATCTAGTAAGTCAGTACAAGATGATACCACCTGCAAGAGGGCAAGCTCTCTATTGCAGCAGTAGAATCAGATGAAACACCACTTCTCACACGCATTACCTCCCACTGAAATTCGGCCAACTTACGCTTATCTAAGCCCATGAATCAAATAGGCACTGGGAAAACAGACTGCACCATCTGGGTAGGACAACAGGGAGGGGTTGTCTTCGCACAGTGACCGTGTGGCAGCAAGCACAGGCCGTCTCAGAGACTCCCTCCCTTGCCCTGCATGAACATTACACAAAGGCAATGCCAGAAAAGAGCTTTGCAAAACACATTACAAAAGAGACTCTAGGCTTAATGAATACTCAACTTCCTTCTCAGCATCTCGTAAAGCAACGCGAGGAACTGCTGCACGGAGCTTCAAAGTCTGCCAGAGCAGCACACTGCTCTTTGCAATTATTAAAAAAAAAAGAAAGAAAAATTAGGAAAAAAACCCCAAACCATCTGTATTTGCAAAACTTCATCGTCCAATGAATGTTCCAGGTTACATTTGATTTAAACACCATGTGGTAGGGAATAATCAGGTGCTGGCCTTTGCTGGAGCTGYTTCATCTTGTTTTTGAGATTTCTGCACACAAAATAACAAGGGTAGAGATTAGATTTTTTAAAAAACTATGWTGTGAGCACTGACAATTTAAGCAAAACAAAACAGATTTGTAAAAGCAAGAATATACTGTTTTCTTCAACCTTCTTGAAAGTTCTTATGAGCCTGTCAGTGTTAGATCCACATCTCCTATGCTACTTTTTTTCTAGCCATAAATAATAGAGTCATCTCAAAGTTTACAGGTAGCAAATCTCTCAGCATCTCCATAACCAAGGACAGGACATTTATCTAGAAATTCCTTGTTTCCATATGGCACAACTGATGAACCACATCAGCAGCCTATATTAGCACAATAATTTTTATTTGAACATTGGTCAAGTCTTTATATGAATTATGCACTTGGGAAAAGGTACGTGGCTTTTAAAATGTTGCACGTTGACAAAAAAAAATTCTGATTGTCCGCTTACCAAGGGAGGAGCGAATGGGAATCAAAAAAGAAACAAGAATAATTTTTCCAGGATCACARCTGCATGAAGTAACACAAATGAATTGGTATATGATTCATAGTTGTAGTTTTTGCGAACTGAAAGGATCTAAAGTACCATAAAAAAACAAGGAGAGCTAGGTATTTATGATTTTTAGAAGTTYAGAAGAGACAAAAACACAGACTACGAGTTACCAAATGCTCTACTTGAGCTAGAAGCCAGAACAGAGCAGCACTAAGGAACGAAAGACATGTATTGCCCTCTGTACATTTGGTGCCGAACACGATGAAAAGCAARGTGTGTACAAGCTGCAGATGTTTTTGCCTAGCTGAAGTTGTATCAGCTTGTATTCACTCGTGCATATGTGCTCCAAAGGGGAGCATGCATATTGACAGTCCCTCACAGGAGGCACCCACTGCAATCTGTTTTGAGCATGGATGGCCTCTGACCTCAACCATAGGGCAGCAGATGTGACCATGATAAAAAGCACAGATGTTACTACCTCATTTCCAATCTCTGAGTTAGGGGTGTAAAGACAGCTAACTGTTGTCCTGGCAAAAATATTAAGACCTACAGTTTTCACATTGACCAGAACAGCCTAAGGTTATTTACAAATGAGAGCAGCACAGATACCATAAGCATCCACAGCAACCACCCTATTTAACTTCAGTAGTATCAGACTTGTACTCAGTCAATTCAGGTGGAAAATCTGAGGTACTAAGAAGCAATTGAACTAGCGAAAATTGCTAGTTTAATCTCATCACAGAACTTGCATTCAAGATGAACAAACCTGGTCCTATACCTGATACCAAATACAAAATACAGAGCTAAATTCTCTCATCCACACTTTCCTTGACTCATTTAGAAATGAGTACCTCGGATATCAGATTTGAACTTAGCCTCTTGATTTCTTTAATCAGATATGAGCAATACAGTCTCCTACCTGTTAACACAAGCAGATAATTTAGACTTGAATGTCAATATGTAGACAAATACTTTAAAAAATATACCATACAAAACAATAATCAAAGGTCTCAATCTTTTTTAAAAAAATCTAACTTATTCCAAATGTCCAATATCAGAAGTACTGACATCTCTGGAAGAATAAAGCAGTTGACTGTTCTATTCCCCAACCCAGATAGCATCCATATACAACGTAATCTTTTTTCACTGTATATGCACTGTTAGTGGTAACTATATTGATAACTGATATTCCACGCAAAAAACAATACACATGACTARATAAATATTGCTGCATGTTCCAAAACATAAACTTGTCTTCAATCAAAGTGTACAGAACTGACTATTCAAAAATCATCAAGTACTACACACACGTGAAAAACAAAACACTAAAATAGTGTGAGAAGATGGCTAAACAATTTTTTTTAATACAGCTGACATTTTCAATCAATTCAAGAACAGAAGAAGAAAATGATTAGTGTGATAATAGTTTATAAACAAGAAGGATTTATTCTCTTATCAATTTGGAATGGTAAAACTAAAATCTAATAAGAATGAAAGGAAACAAACTGGCAGACTAAAAAAAAAAAACCTTAATGCAATATAGCCATTTTTTAATGTGATATTATATCATTACCTTCAAAATAAGATTATAGCACAACAATATTACATTCAGATCTGGATAATTTGTGCTTGACTACGTCTGGGTATGCAAAAGATGTAAGGTAGAAGGCAAATTTTCTACCACTGAGACTAGCTCATTTCAAGGTTTGTTTTTAGTTCATTTTTTATCAAAAGGAGAGTTAAATTTATTAACTTATTGGGAGTTACTACAGACTAAAGATTAACATTCTGTTAAGTGCAAAGATGAGCAGACATTGCATTTTCAGACATACTATAGTAGATCTAACCCTTTTTATTTTTAGCCATTCCACCCATGTCTCTCTATTTAGGTATTTCTCTAGCTCCTATAATCTTGGTATCTAAGCAGTGATCCATATGTTCTGTAGTTAACAATAAACAACTACRCTTGCCAGATATGAAAGCATACCTCCTACTGACGTCAATAGGAACCCTATGAAGAAAATGTGAAGCCTGAATACAGCCCAGAAGTCTTTAAAAATAACATCACAGAGACTGTACAAATCTAGACAAATGGTTGTTTTTATCCCTCTTTGTGAACATGTGATGCCTATTAGCATTAATAAGATTTACACATGTGTTTCAAAAGAGCAGAATATGTTATGTCAAATCAAAGTTTTTTAGGCTGGTTATAGTTATCAAATTTCCTTGCTGGCTACAAAGCAAGGGCAGTGATCTGAGCAGGACTGAGCACTTTCTGAAAAATAGTGAACACAGCTCCTAAAACTGAGGACACTCAACAAAACGGCAGTCAGACCTGAGCTGATACAGCCAGGTCACAGTACTTTCATAAACTATTTCCCAAATACTGCCTGTAAATGTTTCAGCTCCTTTTATCAAAAGACATACTACCAAATATATTACACGTTATGTAAAGAATTACAACTAGGGCAAATTTTGACTTTTTCATGAGACTGATAAGTACGGCAACTCTGAGAAAACCTGTGGAAGTAAAGACAGCGATGATAGAATTTTAATGGGCAAAGCAGAGAAAGTGCACCACATAAATGTCCCAACCTCTAGAGAGGCCAGTAGTTTGCTTTACTGTAATGCACCTATAAGGTTTTCAGTGTGTATCATCTTCAGTGTCTATAATGTCCATTTCACTCAAAAGTAACCTATGTTCAAATTAATTCTAAGCAGCAGTAAATCACAGGAAAAAAAATGAGAGGGGTAACTCACCAAATCTTGTGGCTTGCAAAGCTTTTAATAATCTAATATCACAATAATGTGATTTATGTGCGCCATTAATTGTAAGTGGAAAGAAAATGTAATGACTGAAGTTTGATATCTTCATCTGGATCACCTCACAGAACTGACAGGCCTGTTCTTTTTTGCTTTCAATGTGGTTATTACTGAAACAATATTTCTGTTTTAATAAGTTAAGCATTCTTCTTGAGCAGAGCATTACACTGTTTAGAATATGGTTTTATATATGAGTTCAAACATCTGCCCATTTTAGGTCAAATTATTACAACAACATACAAATAAGAACCATAAACAAATGCAGTTGTTATAAAATAAGAAAGAATTCCCTTCTCTGCTCTCACAAAGGATCACATTTAAGACAAATGAGACTAATGAGAAAAGTGCAAGTAAACAAAACTTATTGCTTCAAAGTGGAGAAAAATATTAGTAGTTCCTGCTTTTACATGCCTTAAGCATTAACAAGCAATTTATAATGCAAATATAACAAGATCAGATAGCATGTTTCAGTCCTGTTACGCTCACAGCCTTAATTAAAAGTTCTTTTGCTGTGAGATGCTAGTCCTAGTTAAGCTTAAAGTATTTATTAGCTGAATTCTGTTTAAAAATAACACCCATAATCTGTCCTTAATGTCAAACAACTGGAAAATATCTCAGAAAAGGGAATTTTATCTTCTAAGTAAAATGTTACCACCACTACTAATACTGGAAAGTTGTTTACATATTTCCATCCTGCTTTCTACAAAATATTGCCACCTAGCTTCACAGACTTTAACTGAATACTCAGTAGCTTTTCATTCATTTTACAGTGTACAGAAATGTATAATAAGAGCTTGTACAATGCAGTTTTGCACCAAATCAGCAATATATTCAATAACTTACACCTGTTACTAATTTACTGCTTATATAATTCTCCTTGTAGGCATGTGTATCAGAGTACAATATAGAGTTACCAGGGTATGCTCCTTGCTGATTTAGTTTTATTAACTTATGCGATGCAATTAAACAATTAAAATAACAATTTACCATGCAAGTCATTTTATAAGGTTGTTCTTGTTATATTACTGAGTTACCTATGAAATACAAAAATCACTGATGGTTATTTTATGCTCAGCTACACAAGTACTAAAACTTGCATCAATGTGCCCAAATAATAGCTTAGATTAGCTTTTGCAACACTTCCCAAATAAAGATTAATGGAGCACTAAAAGGCAGTGCTATCAGACTTAAAACATTATGTCATCAGAAAAGTTTATATATATAATTTTCAACACACTACTGTTAAAAACTATGATGAGATAGTTCAAATACTTGCATCAGTGAAATAAACTTTGTTCAGTTTTGATAAYTGAAGAAAAACCCAGACTGTAAAATATTAAAACCCCTTCTTAAATTGTAAAACAAAACTAATGAAGAATTATAAATTATAAAATAAAAACAGACTGCTATAGTCTCATTACCTCAGAACCCTTTAATAGTCTTTGAATGTTTGAATAAATTATTCTTGAAAATATATATAGTGTATAAACAAGAACTCATGACTGAGCAGAACTGTTTTAATTAATATAAGCATACAGCAATGTAAAGTTTAGGAAAGTCTCCCTATAGTCTTAATAAACCACACGTGTCGGCAGGACTAATTCTATTCTCTTATACTTGCATAATCTGGGGTACTTTGACTACATTTCAGTTAAACTAACCTGCTAACAGCAATGTAAATGGAAGAAAATTTGTATTCTACACAGTTTTATAAATTACACTGCCTTAAACCATGTGACTAACATCTGTTGCACGTTGTTTCTTCTTTGATCCTTCCTCCAGGGGAAAAGCAGAAGCAAAGATATTTCTTAGTTTGATAGGATTTCTTTTTAAAAACATATATGTAGACACAGATATTAAATATTTATGACAACCAAGCATAGGCAATGACATTCACCTTGGTCCCACAGCAAGGTTGGACAGTATGTCTTGTTCTCTAGTTCCTGGGAGACTTCACCTAACAAATTTGGATCAACTCCACTGACATTTCCCCCTGGACAAGCTTCAATTTTCTTATGGAGAACTCCCCCTGTGCTGCAGACCACCACAGGGCTCACCACTGTGAAACTTGACATGGTCTTTTAGATTTTTGTGCCCATATCACAGAGTGTTGTTAAGATCTTCAAAACCTTCAAATTAACTCTAAATTCTGTAGAAAGCTGATCTGAAGAGGAGAGTTTTGATATGTTCCCAGTAGAGCCTCTGTTGCTTCAGGAAATGTGCTAAGCTTCCCTTTTTCACTTAGTTTCCTACATAATGAAATGCCTTCCTCTGTCATATGCATTACTTAAAGCTTCCTTCCATCAGCTGTTCTCAGTACATGAACCACCTTTTCTAAAAACTGACGTATGATGGTTAACGATATAGTAACTATGATTGATTTGATAGATACTATTAGCAGGAACACAGATACAAGGAAAGGGAGAGTTGCAGTGCTCTTGCTGCACTTGAGCAAGGAAAACTCACTCTGCTCAGTAGCTCCAGACTACCAGCTTCTCTGAGCTCATTTTTCTCAATACTTATATTCTGACAGTTGGGCACAAATCTAGAGTTAACATTTTCTCAAATTATTAGCTGACACTTGGGCACAGATGTAGAGTTAACATTTTCTCAAATCAAGGTAGCTTGGCTTAAGCAATGGTCCAGATACATTTAAAAATGCCTAGCTCAGTTATTCTAGCCTGTCAAACTGAACTGAAAGTTAAGGGAAGCTTTAGCATATCAAGCTGCTCTCAAGGAACAGACACTGCTYAGAGTTCTATGTTGCTAATCCTGTTACTCACTGCTATCACTGCAAAATCCTGACTTAGTATAATTGTCTTCCTAGCCACAGAAACGGTATCAACATGCAGGTTTTTGTTAAGTTTCTAATTCAACACCTCTTGCCTGCTGGTGCTACGTTTACATATTGATTTCTGCAAGAGTTTTCATTAGCTGAAGATAAATGTAGTTAACTCTTGTGGTTTCCCACTCTGACTTGATTGCTAAAAAGGCTTTGCAAACATTACTGTCTCAACACTCCCAGGTTAGTGAGCTAGTCTTCACCCATAGGTTACATTACGGTTCTTTGTGGATTGTGTGGAGCGTCTTGGGCTACACAGGTTCCCAAACAGCTTTGTCTGACTTACGAGTATATTAGTCAGATAGAAATTCTGGTGGGCTCTGTCAATCAGCATCTTTATCTTTCTGAGCTAGACATGGGACATGGGACTTGCTGTGGCAATGGCTCTGTACCGCCTCCTCTTCTAGGAGATGCCTTACACAATCGTAGCTTACTGGGGTGACATTGGCATACACATCTCACTGACTTCACTTACAGTTTCTAAGCATGTACTGGTCTGAACACCACACCATAGCACTAAGCTGTCCTAAAAGATTTCTATTTAGCAGAACTTTTGTGAAAAATGTCATTCAGAGTGCAAAAACTAAGCTACAGTAAATAAAACTTGAGCATTATCTGAAATGTTTTAGTAGTATTGCAGAGAACTATAACTATGTGTGTGAAGAGAGAATGGATGTGAATGCCTGGGTGAAGATACACCATGGGAAAACATGGGAAGCAAAGGGTCTGCATCCAGATTGGCATGCCATCCARACACCAGTATATCTAAGCGCAGTTTCACGAGACACCCAGAACTAGACACAAAGAAGAGTGAATAAATTCAGATGACTCACAAAATGGTACAGGATGGAAACACTGATCTCTGTCAGGTCCCAAAAGGTACAGAAAGGCCCATCTAAAACTTTCACATGGCCGCTAACCTACAAAGAACACACAAATCACGAGGAAGACTCAAGAGAAAGCCTTATGTGTCATCACAACCAATCCTGGACCAAACACTTGGACACAAACATCATGGTGCCCACCTGCCTGCCTGACAGATTGCCTGGACACTACATACACTCTCATGCTTGTCACTATGAGAGTATTAGTGAGTGAAACCTGTTTCATTTCAAGTTTTATTGGATTTATTTTAAGATAGAAATCACTTTTCCCTCCCAATTGGCTCAGCTCTCAGAGAGATTTTGGTGTAGGTAGACTAGATATTTTTAGAGGAAGCTGAACCTGAGCCTCTGTTCCAGTAACACACCAAATTCCCTTCACACCTAACAGGAACATAAGTGTCTGAACCAATAAAGGCTTTTTTTTTTTTTTTTAATTATCTTCAAACCATAGGTAGGATTTTTTTATTTATTATTCATCTCAGAGGATCAGACCAAATCAAGTACAAGCATGGGCACTCTAAATTTAGGGGATTCCATATTGGTTATTTCAACCTACCGATCCACTGTTACTGCACTGTATTACTTGCTAACATAGTAGCCAAATAACAGGGTTTTTTTCTTTCCTTTTTTTTTCCTTTTTTTTAGACTTTGTCTTATTTTTATTTTGCTTGACTTTTCTTTCAAGTAAGCATACAAAGAAATACATGAAAATCTAGAAGCATTTGTAAAGTTGTTTACTCATATCACTAAGCATGCTGATTTTTAAATTACAGATTAGCTCAGCACAGTGTCATTGTAAACTCACTTGTTTATCACATTTAGCTTTTGAGTCTGATGTCACAGCACACGGTTGTAACATCCTCACTAGCTCTATCTGAAATGACTTAAAGGAACAGATTATGTGAACTCACTTAGCTCAGCTAAATTTCTCAGGTTTACTGGCCTCCATGACAAGACATGCATGATATATTTAGCATCTCTAGAGTTCATTTTAAGCATAAAGCCAAAGGTATTAACTACTTCAGCAGCCCTTCCCTTCCTGGTTTAACACAGGCAGGAAAGCAAAAGGGAAGACCAGCCAATCCCCTGCACACACACACTCCAAAAATAACAGTCAAGCATCAGTTCTTTATACAGTTGCTGGATCCCATATTTCCTATCCTATCTACCAAAAATGTGTATTCTGCTGGCAAATTAACACTGCTTAAGCTGTTTTTCACAGTTCTGCTGCCCATCAGATCTTACAAACAACCAGAATTTTTCCATCTAAAAAWAGAAAGCTTTCTTGTGGAAAGTGTGGTAAACCACCTGAACACTCACCTCCGAACATTCTTGCTGAAACCAAAGAAGAGGAAGGCTATATAATTTTAAAGAAAGAAACATTATACAGTACTACAGTGATGTGTGAAGTATTTGGAAATTATACACAGTGGAAGGAAGCCAGCAAGAAAGAGGAAGTTATGTTCCTTGGCAAAATGGATCCAAAGCTGCCAATSTTTGATGGTGACAGTATTGAAAAATGAGTTTTGCATCCTCAGCCAAACAGCAGCAACAGCTTATTGAAGGTCATAATCACAGCTCAGCAGTGGATTCAGCAGCAAATTTAACTAATCAGCATATAAACATCAGAACAACGAACATTAGCCAAAGAGATGGGATTAACTATTCCAAAAGCACAGAACATGTGACAGATGAAAACGATGCTTTTTGACATATGCTGGAGACTCCCAAAGACTGGAGTCCCGACTCAGAATGGTAAAGGCTGTTTAGGCCAACTCACAGCCCACTGSTGCTTAAGTTGGAGGAAAAGTCAGATCTCACATGACAAATCAGCACAAATGCAGCACATGAACATCAGGGCATTGCTGAGAAAACTAAAAATGGATCACAAGACACAAAACACTGATTTGGCTGAGCTCTTTCATTAACAGCAATTTAAATTTGTCCTGGTCCCTTGCAAAGCCCCTAGTTTGCAGATGTGGGGACTGAGCAGAGAAAAAGACAGATTAAAAAACATGTCAAAGTGAAAAGCAGAACTGTAGGGTGAAGTGAGCTGCTGAACACTATGAATTTGATAAAACTGTCCTTCAGGGATGAAATCACCCAGCTCTGACAGAATGTTATGACAACAAAGAAATCGCAAGAACAGCAAATAGCAGGAAGTACAGGATCCAAGCCATTAAGTAGAGAGAGACTAACTGAATGGTCATGATCAAAGCTAGTACTGAATTACAACGTGTGACGAAAAGAGACTGAACAATACTAAAGAGAAGCAGAGGAGTGAATGCTATGAAAGGGGAAAGAAAAGACAGATATGAAGCAGCTGAAAGTGGAAAAAAAAATCCCAGATCCCAATGCTATTAAAAAAAGATACCTTGAGAGAAGTTTCCAAAGAGGACAATGATAACTGAAACCAAAAGGTGCATTGAGATCAAGGAGGATGAAGTTACCTCGGTCAGAGGCAATAAACCTACCATAAAGTATTTGCAGAAAGTCTTAAAGAATAAACAAAAACACTGATGGGAGAGGCATTCCTGCCTACTGATTAAATAAAGCCAGAGCTTTAGCACCAAATTTTGTTTATGTAAGAATTTACTTGAGAAATTGCCTATTCTTGGSAATGGAAACTACCTCTAAAGTGCTGTAAAACTGAAGTTCAAATCCTCCACTGTAAAGGAGTATAATGGTGCAAGTCTCCTCTAACCCACATCCAGCCATTAAATACTCAAAGAGGAAACATATTTTCAGACCATAACGGGGAATTAAAAAGTTGTTTTGGTGGCCTTGGAAGAGGAGTTAATGACCAATAAATGATTCCACTCGTCATAGARGATGGCAGTAATAAGTCTTTTCTTCCTGTCAGAGAATGTGTCAATATGAATACTTGTACTACAAATGAGCCAAAGTATATATCTGGGAAGGCTCATGGAGAAATTCAGCACATGGTAACAACAAAAACAAATCATTGCACATTAAGATCTATTCTTCATCACTTTTTAGTCTGTGTTCTCAGTGTTCTGCATCATTTTGAGCCTGTGCTAATCTCCCCTTTTTCCTCCTTTTCATTTGTCTTTCTTCCTCAGCCCTCTGGAAGGAAAAAAAGAAGAARACTTCTAGAATCTCTGTTCCCTATTAAATGATTCACTACCTGTATACTTCATGAGGTCTAAAGCCTGTGTATGCTGCTCACTTTTTAAATTACCTAACAATCACATTTCACCTAGAAAAACACCAAAAGCACAAGCAGCAGAAAGTGCTCAACTAAACACAGCCCAGGAGAAACATAACCTGTAACTGGAACTCTTTTTCTGTTCTAAATATTCTCTGCTCCTTCCACTTGTTTCACAATCAAATTAGACTTGAATTTCCTCATATCAAAGCTTTTATTCTGCATTTTTTTTTGGGGGGGGGGAGAGAAGGGAACAATATTAATATTAAAAAATAGCATGAAACAAATATCTGCTGAAAAAGTGAGATAAAGCATCATATCAGAGTGAGAATGCGTATCTCATAAGGACTCTGACAGCCTTGTTTCATAGGCTGAGGCGGAGTTTTTTGCTTGTTTGCTTTTCTTACTAAAAGAATTCTTAAGTCAATTTGTGGGGGAAAAAAATGGAGCTCTCGGATACCACGAGAGCAATCCTAATAAGCAAACATTTCTCAAAAAAGGCCAGGAGAAGTCTTCAGTAGATCAGTGTTAGAACTCCACCTTGAAGCCTACAGAAATTACACCCTTAAACAATGACAGAAAATAAGCTAGAAGATTTGCAAGTTTAGGGAGGAAAAGACAATCCTGTGATCTTCACCTTGCAAGACCAAAAAGAAAAATACTCTACATGAATTGTAAAGCACTGCTATGTGGTCCCTACCCTAATTAGGTACTTCTGAAAGACCTAATCCACAGGACTAATTCTGTCCCGGGGTTTTTGATCACTACACAGAAATCTAAACAATAACAGACAGAAACAATATCAAAGAACTGGTAATTCAGGAACTTACTAAATTCATTGCRTTTACACTTAACTAATGTCAAATATACAATTTGAGGGACTAGAAGGAAATTTGCTATTTTCCCCTAAACTATGTAAAACACAGCAATCAAGATTACTTTCTTTACCTCCTGATCCAACTGAGCTTAGAATATGCTCACTAGTTATGTCTTCGTCTTGTCTGTCCCTTCACAGGTGCATATGTCATTGCTCATCTTTTATTTTACATCATGTCATCACTACCTAGCTCTCCTCTCTGTCCTTTCTTCTCAAAAACATACTTATCTATTTCACAACCAGGCCTCTGCCTTTCTCCACATTGCCTTCTGGTTTCCTGCAGTTGAAGATGAGAGAAAGTCAGTTATTTGGCTTCTGTCAAAACATTAAATAAAGTGGAACTTGAAGATGATAAGTTTATGCAAGCTTTCACTTTATGCACAGAAACACCTACACAAGGCACATCAGTACAGATAGCGGCAATATGTACTTGTTGGGATGGACATCACATGCTAATTCACTCTGCTTCTCAGTCAGAAAGTAGCAAGACATACTTAGCATAACATATATTAAAATCAAGATAATGCAAATTAGTACATTGTGAGGATTATCTCTACCATTTTTTCCCCCTATGTATYAGATGTAATGCTACAAATTATTGGCCTGTAAGGATGGGCAGTCACAACATGGTCTGCCATTTCTCAATGTAAGGATGCCTACTGATGACAGAAGTAGGAGGAAATTCTGTTTCTATTCCCTGCTCTCCTCCTAATGGAGATAGTGGCTATTATTTGATAAAGAACATGGGCTCCACAAAAGGGTATTTAACTGTTCAAGGAAAGTGACCTTCTGCCCAACCAACCACTGGCCCAGAGACAGTAGTCTAAATCTCAGATAAAAGGGTGTATTTCTCTCTCCTATAGAGTCTCAAATATTTTAGATATATTAGATGGAAATGGCATCACCAGAATGCACTTTTTCAGTATCAAGCTCTAATSGCTCAAGTAAGGACTCATGATTTGCACAGGATCTCAATTTCAAAAATACCACAATACACTGCAGAAGAATTAGTAACAGCATTTTACGCATCTTCATTAGTAGTCCCATCCCACTTCCCAAATATTTACTATTATATATTTTTGAAGATTTCCTGTAAAATTGTAATAGATATATTCTGATCTCATGCACATGGGACAAATCATAGAATTACTTATAATTTACATCAGTATTATGGAAACCATAATGTTCATTTCAGTATACTCAAAATAAAATTTATCCTCAGTATACATAGCTGGTTGCTTAATTTGTAATTGTATGCACAAAAATACAATGTTCTCAGGAGCACAAAAAAAAATCCAATGCAAATTCAAAGTAGATTAAATTATAAAGCAAGTGTCATGGGTACAAGGAGAGAACAAAACTTATACCTGTCTGGCTACTTGTAAAATGTTGCTGTTTTAGACTACTTTTATAATATTGCCAAAAAAATAAATATTCTAAAATAGATAACCAGTCTTTGGCTCATGGCTTCATTTTCTTTCCCCAAAGCTACACATGAATACTCATTGTAGGACTGGGGAGGAAAGGGGAGGATTTGCTGGGTTTATTTCCGAGGCATTGGGGGAGGCAGAAGGGAACAGACTCAAGACATTCTTCTTGTCTAATACTGTACTGCTGGTTTAGCCTCAGCTCAGATTACATCAAAAAAAAAAAAAAAAAAAAAAAAAAAAAAAAAAAAAAAAAAAAACTCTGCAAAAATAGTCATGACAGACACCTTTAAACACAGACACTAATGAAAATCCCTCACTGTAATCCTACTGCACCTAAAATGATTTCTCAGTTGAACACAAAATCAAGAAAGAAGTTAAGAAATACATCTCAGTTGCTTTCATTCAGCTGAACCAATCAGTAAAATTAACATTAGAGAAGAAAACCTAGTACCACATAACCTAGAAACAAACATAGCAAAACCCCTGATAAACAATGTCTTCTTGAACCATACATGTTGCATCAGGACATCAGCAGCACCAAACAAGGCATCACCCCAAACTTATCCACACTCAAACAATTTCTAAACAAATGCACACAAGGTGACACTATAGACAATGCAATTAATATTACAGAACACACATCCTCAGAATATCAGGCACTCTGTCACTGAAGATTCCACAGCTTACCCCAATTTCAGTAGTGCACTAAGGCTTCTATGAGGCAAGGTAGGCATTTTCCAGGATTAGAAGTAGGAAGCAAAAACGCTGCTGTTGTTTTTAAAAACAAAGAGCAAAAAKAAAGCAAAATGCATAACTCCAGTTAAAGATATATTTAATTAGATTATTAATGGTTTGGAGTACATATTTGAAAGTTGGCAAAGAGCTAGTACTTGCTTTTAAAAAACAAGAGGTTTGAAAAAGTTGTGCAACGTTAGGACAATGAGTTTAGGCTGAAAGGATCTGAATTCAGTTCCTTCCTTAATATTAGAAAGAGCTGGAAAAGGAAAAAGAGATTAGTAAATTGTCTGTAGATGTTACAGGAGAATATTTCAAAGATGCATACATCAATTACCTGCAAAATGGCAACAGATTCCTACCACTTCCTAGGATTTCCTGAGAATCTTTTAATCCTTTAAAGTCTCAAAGTACTACAGCAACATGGGTCATAGAGGCAATACTGGGGAGCAAGTGGGAGGAATCAGTTACTAAATATGAAAAACAAAGCAGTAGCTTAGGTAAAACCAACCAAGACTTGAAATCACAGAAAAAAAAAAAAAAAGGTTCATAAGAACCTCTAGGGGTCATCTAGTCCAGCCTTCTGCTCAAAACAAGGCTATCTTCTAAGTTACAGCAGGTTGTTCCAGGTTTTGATGAACACTTCTGAGGATGGAGATTGGACAAGCTCTTTGGACAATCTGTTTCAGTACTTAACCACACYCACTGCTAAAACTCTCTTCCTTATATCTAGTCTGAATTTCTTTACTGCAGCTTGTGAATGTTGCCTCTTATGCTTTCCCTGTGCACCTCTGAGAAAACTCTGGATTAGTCTTCCTGTAATTATTCTTTTAGGTAGTGGGAGATAGCATTGAGAATCTCCCTTAATCTTGTTTTACTCAGGCTAAACAAAGCCAATTCCATCAGCCTCTTCTCACACAACTGTTAATAATCTTAGTGGCAGYCCATTAGACTCTCTCTGGTCTATCAGTATCTCTCGTTTATCAGTGGGCCCAAAACTGGACACGGTACTTTAAAAGCAATGTCCCAAGGATAGAGGGGAATATTGCCCTGAGGCTGAGTGTGAATGGGAGGAGGAGAAACAAACCAAAACTGTCTACTCATCTGTCAGAGACTACCCAGAAAAGTTGCCTGGATAGAAGCAAAAGATAGAGTTCAGGATTGTTCATTTTATTTACAATGATTGGATTTGAGAGAGTTTTTGCTCAGTAATGCCACTGTTTTATGGGAAGATGAAATCTCTTAGCTTTCTCTGAGGTGGTCCTCTGGAAGCATGCAAAATCCTAATCGTATGAAGAACGAATTGGGACTCCGTTAAGTCGGTTCTCCTATATAGGCTTCCATACAGAGGAAAAACAGAGCCATCAGTTTGCATGCATAGTTGTGGTGTTTTGTTTAAATTTGAGACCTTAGTTGCAATGACAGAGCCTGAAACTAGCAGTTGGCAAGTGGCACTGGAAGTAGAGCAGTATGCACAACAGTAAAGCTTTCTATGCGATATCCTTTTGCTCTGAGCAACATTTGTCTCTCAGTCTTTATTGAAAATCTAAAATCTATTACCCAGTTCAGGTTCTCTCAGTTCAGGTCAGGCTGGCAAACTGCAGACTATTAGACAGGATGAGGCCAAGAACACCTTGCATACCTGGTATAGCAAGTCAGATCAGAGATAATCGCGTGACAGGAATCTGTGGCTCCTTTGAAAACTGCTTTTCTTTTGCTGCTTTTCAAGTGAAGCTTAGGACTTCCAAACAATCGACCACAATATTAAGTACATTTTTCCTTAGTACTTACAGCACACAATGCAAAAATCCCTGCTTCAATAAGCACTCTTCTACTTAGGTGACTCAGAGGCTAAAATAAAAGATTTTAATACTACTGATTGTGAATACAATATTAAACAGAAGATTGAAGTATTTTACTTCCAATCTGCAACAAAGTATATTTTCAGCATCTTATGCAGCTCTGCTACAAGAAGAGAAAAGCTGAGTAATAAAGATGAAGGAGGATTCAGACAGAAGAATTCACTCCATAAGTTAGTTTCAAAACTCTCAACAGTACTGTTCAATATTGACAATTAACCACCATTTTAGCTCTCCATATTATACTTCCCTATATGCAGTTAACTATTTAGGAAAAAAGACTACTTTTACTTTCTTTATTCTGTGCAACTCTCACAACAGAAAGAACATTGCTCATTAGCATTACATACATGTATATATAGGTATGAAGGGTATGTATGCATATTTATGACAATGCATATATACAAATATTTTAACTAGGGAAAAGCATTTAATGCTAGCTTTAAGTTGGGAATAAGTTTTTATTGCCAAGTTGCAAACCACTGAAATATAAATTTATATCGTAAATACTTACGTATCCTTACATACAACGGTGCTAGAGGATGCTGCAATAACTACAGTCCCAGAATTTAATAAAATGCAGTCACTGTTCTACAGTAGCATCACAAAGGGCCCCGTTAACTCTCTATTTCTACAAGAATGAACAATATTTTCAGTAGCTAAAGACGAAAGAGGGGGAGTGAAAGGAGAGGAAGATGTGTCTTGTTCCAAGCTAAGATCTCTGTTTAAAGTAAGGAGACATGAATGAAGTTCATACAATGTAATGCTCATTTCACTCATTTGAAGTAAGTGAATTTCTGTATAAGAGCCAATTTAAGAATGTTTGTTTAATAAATAAAAATGTTTATTTTCAAGTACCTTTCTAACTGCAGTGCAGGTCCTACCTCTTCAGTAGATTCAGATACAAGTTCCACCAAGCCAAAAACCTTTTCAACAATTCATATCTTACAGWAAAAGTAGTGAGAGATTTTTCAAGCTAATAAAAAAAAATCCTTATTCACCTCATAAAATTAAAAATAAATATAGCCATTATGTRCTTATATATACATATATATGCATATATGTATAAATAACGTAACTACTTAAAGTTGCACATTTTTGTTCACAGGAGCACAAGTAAATTCAGTTATTTCAAAACACCCCTTTTAAAACCAGTTTGTGTTATTTTCGGTCAGTGATCCATATCAGTGACAGAGATACTGTGGAACTATCCAGGAAATTAATTATCTTAGGACATGCAAATCTTACACCTTGTCTTCTAAAAGCACTAAGAAAAATCAACGGAATACTACCAGAAATGAAGGAAAACCCTCCATCCCCTGTTACTGTAGAATACACATCTGGCTTATTTATTAACATACTATATTTTAGATGTTCTATGTAACATTTTAAGTACTCATTATAACGAGGTCATGTTTCAGAATGGCAGATGAATTGAGGGTTTGGGGTAGGAGGAGGTGGAGAAATGGAGAGTCAGTCATTTTTTGTTTTGAAACATAAAAGTGATTTCCACACACAAAGCTGGATGATCAGGTTTGTCCCCCCCAAATGCAGGACCTTGGGTTTCATAGACTTCCCATTTTATTTTCCAGTGCCATTCAAAACACAGGAAAGCTCACATGCTAAGTTAAAATTAAAGACGTCTCTATTTTGTAAATGCTTATTTTCACAAACCTGAGGAGGAAAAAGATCTATTAAAGGCAAGAAATCTCTCTTCTTTATTAATCTTTTAAAATAYGATTCTAAAGGGAAAAGGGACATATTCTTAGAAATAATCAAGCTTATTTCTGACTTTTTTAAATAGTAATATTTCTCTAACAGTAGCAAACTTACAATATCACAAAAAAACAATTTTGAAGTTCCACCAAGAGCTGAACCTTACTTTATGCTCTTTACTGGGTTACATTCAAAATGACATCTGTAAAGAGTTAATAGACTAACAAAGCAGCTCAGCACATTAGTAATGAAATATCTTGTGTCTGAGGTACTCCAAATACTGTTTTGATCCCAAAATGACAACTGGATGAAGGACTGTGATTGCAGTGGTAGCAAATTTCACTTCAGGCTCCAGCTAAGAATCAGAAAATGTTCTCAGTGTCTAAACACCACTAAGCTTATATGCATGTGTTGTACAGCCACATACTCTGAATTACTGTCAGCACAGCTAAGGCTTCAACAGGGACAAGTTCTGGATAGCTTTATTGTCATGGTGCAGTTGAAAATGAAACAACAAGGCAGCACTAGAAAAAAACTGAAAATTACTAAGCTGCTACCTTGTCAGTAGTTTAATATTAGTTTCCTAAAAAGTATAATTAAATCCTACAGCACCAACAAGTGAATCCAAATTTGTAGGATAGCGACAAACTTGGGGAAAGGAAGACTGAAGGGAAAGATAATGAGCGAGATGTTTAGGTAGCTTGAAGACAGATCTCAGAGCTCTCTGTGTAGCCTACAGTCAGCTTTTAATATCATGCTGCCCAAGACTGACTGACTTTCTGGTATTAAAAACTAAAACAATGTTTTAAATAGATATCCGACTCTTCTTTCCAAAAATCTCTCCAACTTGTAATCACTTTTCCCTTTCCATTCCACAAAGCAAATCTCCATATCCCTTTCACAAAACATAGGCATACTGAAATTACCATCTACACAGCTTTGTTATATTGTAGAGCAAGTGAAGCAAGCAAACACCTCAAATATCTACCAGAAAAGCTACCACTCAGAGGGAATCCCATCTCAACCAAAACTAATCTTCGTATTTGTAACTCTCTATGGTGGTCTTTCTACCACAGACAACACAGATTTCATGGATTRCTTCCATAAAACTAAAATAAAGTTTTTTTTGTTGTTGTTGTTTAACTCATTTTCACATTACTTGCAAAATCCAGAATTTTCCAAAGGAAAAACTGCCAACTTCTTCATCTGGAAGAAAACTTGGTAATTTGCATTTCTTTGGTAATTACTTTGGTAATTTGTTTTCTTAGAGAACTCAGCCAAGGTGGCCATGCAAAACAGGAACTNAAAAAAAAAAAAAAAAAAAAAAAGTGGACTCCATTAAAAATTTCAAGTTCCAGATTCTATTGAAAAGGAATGGCGCATTCAATTATACAAAACCACCAGTACTTACAAATCTTTCCAGGAAGTCTGAACTAAATAGCATTTTTTTCCTCAAATTCAAATCACAGTAATTATTTGCATCATTAAGTAAAATTTCACTCCAAAAACTTTACTTCACTTCAACTGACTTCAAGTCAGCCTCCTAACAAGTATGCCAAGTGAAGCTGCAAGTATACTTTCTGAATTAAATGGAAATAGCATTTGTATATAAACTTGAGGACATGCAAAACCACTTGTAAGATTAGGGATTAAATTCTCAGGCAAACTGTGATCTCCAGTACAAAGTATATACTTTATGATGTATATATATTATTATATAACATATAAAAAATGTATTTTTATATACGTGTGTGTCTATAAAGAGAAAAGAGAAATAAAATTCATCACRTCCACAAGCAACCAAATGTGCAAGATACATATTCAGACTCTTCACTACATAATGAATCAAAAATAGGTATATACTCCACTTTTTTTTTCTCCAGACATCATAGTATTACTTTTCTTCTTGCTTCAATTTTTGTATCTCATTATTTCTGTCTAGAAAGTCAACTAGGTATATGCAAAAAGTGGATTAGGGAGAATTCACACTTAAGGATTACTCTCAGAAGTGTTTTTTTGAAATTAAACTAACTGAAAACTTTGTACAAAAAAAGCATGTATATATTTATACACTCATTAATGGTCCCTACAGCTGAGGTAAATGGCCAACTGTAGTTCTGCAAGACTGAACAATATGAAAAAGTGACATTTAGGCTTGACACTTGGATAGTTTCCAATCGTCCTGGCTGGTTTTACTATAGACTTATCAGTTGTCGTCAGAATACTGCAGACATACAGACTGGATAAATGGGGGCTACAGACACACAGATCAAAGTGGCTGCTTTTCCTTTTTTTTCTTTTTTTCTTTTCAATTTAAAAAGGTAACAATCTTAATGACGTGGCCTGGAAAGCCTCAAGAGTTCTGCTGATATACTATGTTTTGAAGAACAGGATATTCTTTCCTCTTAAAATACCATCAAGGACCATTTACATGAGAGCAGAAGAACAGTGACTAAGACCTTTATAAATAGGAGCTGAAAGCTGGGTTGCTAAATCCATATTTAGCTTGCTATATAAGTTGACCTGATTTTCAAATATGCCAAGCAYCCTCTACGTTTCTGTCATCAAACACCATTTGGGTTTCAAGGGTGTCCAGTATACTTGAAAATGAGGCCACTAATTTTAGACCAAATAGTAATCAAATAACCTAATATCAGGCCTCTGTTTTGAAAATATCAGTATCTAGCATAGAAGTTTCCTGGTTCCACTTATTTGCTAGCTCTACTGAACAAAACTGCTATAAAAATAACCAAACTACGTCCAAAGGTCCATCTCTGCCCTTACTCTATTTTCAGCAGTGACTACGACTAGATGTTTAAGGAAGAACATAAGAACAGGTTAAATATAAAGGACACTTTTCTCATCATACCCTTCTAGCACCCAGGAACATCTGATGTGCCTAGTCAAGTTATTGATACATCGTGCTCTGCTTAAGAATGTTTTCTTGTCCTAACACTCATTGCAAAGCCAGGACATCTAAAGTACATTAATTCAAACAGAAAAAGCAGCAATCTCACGTTATTTAAATCACACCTCCTGAAAAAAAAAAAAATAAAGACTGTTGTTTCTAGAAGTACTTCAATTCAAAGCAAAGGCTTATAAGCCTCAGGGTAGTAAAATAAACATAAACACTTGCCTGTCAAAAAGTGGAGAGCTGATCAGCAGTTTAAGGCTCTAGAAGTGCAATAGGTTAGTGTGACTGTGAAAAGCCCTGGATAGTTGGTCAAAAAGCAATAATGACTTTTGTGGAAAAACGTCTTACATAATTAAATGCTGCAAGAGAGGACAGGAACTCAAGCATAGATTCAGGTGACACAAAAAGTTAAGAGTCTCCTATATGGATAAAAGACTTTTTTTTTTTTTTTTTCCTGAGGGAATGAAGAAGAATAAGGAATCCAAAGTCTCTTTAGGTCTTGCCAGAAGGAAAGGAAATTAAGGACTTGTAGCCAGAAAGCAATTTTTAAACACAGCCACTTCAAACAGGATCAGCAAAACTGGATTGGAAATGAAGTGATTTTAAAAAGAGAACTATGGAAAGCAGAAACTCCTCTTTCTCATTTAAAGTCTTTCAGACAGCACAGTTCACACAAATAATTTCATTGGCTCACATGAGAGTATTTCCAGCAGTGGCATAACTCTAGTATTTAAATGCTAATAGAGGCTACACTCAATTCCTGAGTGCACAATGCGACAATAATGTGTCCTGCTTCTAAACTGCTAGCTCCCAAGAGCATGTTAATGATGCCTACCTCTCCCAGTGGTGTAAGGCCAGGAATCTCTTCCCTGAAAAATCTAAGTAAAGAGCTCTAGAGTATTTATCGTCTGATACATATCCCTTCTCTTCCTCCAGTTCACTCCTATCTGTTGGTTACAGAACTTAAAATTGGATAAAAAGTTATTAGGCACTTACGAAATTCTCCAACTTCTACAGAAAGCATTGAATCTTTAGCTTTTAAGTTATTTAAAACTGCTTCATAATTTTTTTTCTTTTTCTTCTTCTTCTTTTTTTTTTTTTAATGTCCACTTTAACGTAATGTCACCAACATAAACATGCAGGCAATATTCTTCTTTTACTAGTACAAATTTGGGAGAAACTGTATTGAAGTTCAAATGAAATAAAAAAGACTGTGTAAAACCAAGAAAGAGTGCAAAATTAAATCCTGCAACTTCAAAGAGAGGCAGGAAGCAAGAGGGGACTATTKCAATTATTATTACAAGCAATCAAGATCCTATTTCCATACAGAAGTCCATAGCGAATTAAAAACACAGGAAGAGATGCACAGAAAATCTAAGTAAAATGAATATGCTTTCAGCTAGAGTTTGTCCCACAAGGTATCTGCCAGACTTTAAGGAAAATGCAACTGACCCACAGTAGTGGCTGCTGGAATAGACCAACTTAAAGCTCCTAAGCAGGTTGTTGCATACAAGAACTATCATCATTTCATATTCTTCTAAAATGTTGGGTGAACATCCCCCTCAAGCCAAGGGAAGTATCTGGGGTTATAAATAAATAAATAAATTAATTAAAACCAGTAAGTATTGGCTAATAAGGAACAGACAAAGAAAAGTGCCAAATGCTGTAAAGCCCTGATACTTAAGATAATGACTGAAATTTATGGCTGCTTCCTTCCCTGGCAGACAGGAGTACAATTAGAAGTCTCAAAACAACAGCCCCTTTTATGCTGGTATGCTGTGTTGTGTTTATATGGCTACAGATACACTAGAAGATTAAAAAAAGAGAAAGAAAAAAAAAGGTGCAGCACCCTTTTTAACCTAAGATAATAGCAAGCTTTTTAATGTGGGTTGGGCATTGTTTTACACATAACTTACTCCTAACTGAAGTCATTTAGGTAATTATAATTGCATGGGTAGGAATTAACCATTTAAGTATAACTTGTTCTACACGGAAACCCCTGAAAATCACACAGCGCAAGAATAAGTGCGCTGTTATGAGTCACTCTTATTTTCTTTACTGCCCAAATAAAGCTTGACATTTAAACAGCTAAATTAATTCTTTATTTCAGTTTTTAAAAATCTGAATGTTTTTGGCTTGAAGAACTGTTGAATCAAAAGCACCAGAAAATATGCATGCTCTTTCTTTCATCCTTTGCTTGCATCTGGTGATACAGATCACTTGGAACGAAGAGTCATTAGAATAAGCACAGGAAATACGAGCACAGGTTTTCTCATCTCCCTCACAAACAAAACACTATTACAACAATATTTAGAATATGTAATATGGAGTCAAATTACCACAGATGGTTTTACATCAGAATACACGACAGGCATATTTTCCCTACAAATTCTGGGAAAGATACATGCAGGGGAAGCTCCAACAACTTCCCAAAGAGCAGTAGCATATCCACAACTGAATCTTGAAGACTCCCTCTGTTGCATGTGCTGTCACTTTACACATCTCTTCCCCTTTTCTCTTTCATTTCATATTCTGTGTGCGTCTCCTCCCTCACAGCTCCACTAACCATTGCTTTTGTAATACAGCTAAGCAAGAAGGTTAGTTCCTTCTTCATTTGCAGTGATGATCCATAAGCATCTGCATCAATCTTCCAGTATTATGTCTTTTGAATCAGGGGAAATCATTAAACAGTTCTCCTGATTTCATATGGCTTAAAGAACATGACACATAACACCATACTTTACCAGTATGGGTTATCGCTAAAGCAATAAAGTTTATGTGACACAGGAGAGAATCACTGAATTCTTAAGTCTTTCATTTTATAGATCTTCACAAAAAAAGTAAAAGCAAACCTACACCAAAAACAATATTATATTACACATCAGCAAGATTTACTACTTTTATACCTGATGAGGTTTGCAAGAGGAAAGTTGGAAAAAGAAATCTGCATTAAAAAAAAAATCCAGGTACTATGAAACAGAAAGTTTTATTATTTGATTAATTACAGAATTTATAAAAAAAGTAGCTTTCCAGTTCAAACTTTCTGGTTTATCTAAGCACTTGGGCTAGCTTCATTCATTTGCTATTTGAAGATCACAGATCAAACTTAGCTGACAGCAGTCCCAAAGAGTCCCATAACACCAAACTAAGTCTGGAAATATGCCTTTCCTTTCAATCTATACCCTTCTAACAGAGCTTTGTCTTGAATTCTTTCCTTTGACTGTTTTTCAATAACACATCTGCCTAAGAGCATCCACTCTACTGTTACCACTACTCAAACAGTGGAAAAACAAAACAGAGTTTCATTCTCTGCTCTTAATACAAACTACCTCATTACCAACTTAAATAGTAAACTTAAGAAATACACTAAAGGGAATGTTATTTGCTAGACATTTTGTTGCTACTAATAGAGCTAAAATTCTACTGCAGTTATGCACAACTGGAAGTTAAATTTCAAAACCAGAAGTACTTTGCTACCCTTTTTACTCTCCACAACTCAATAAATATTTGATAAAACAGTCTTTACAGTTTGCCTTAATCAGTTTCTAAAGGCCAGTGTTTGACCAGAAAATCATAAATCACAACAGGATCATGAATAAACTCTGTAGCTGGATTTTAGTATGTTCTTATTCTGTTAACATATAATGGGAACATCATCACTAAAAGAAAATGGCACAGAATGATAGAGATATTAAGTATGGAATTAAATAGAACAAAGAGATAGAACTTTAATTTCACTAATGAAGAAAATTCAGAGACGCATGTCTAATGAGCTTGTATTTTCCTTTCCTAAGTCCTGTTCAAACTAAAGATCATAGCACAAAGGATGCAAATAACCCTACCTACATGAAGCAAGAATTAGAGTTAAAATTGGCTTAGCAAAAATAGCACAGCAACCTTATATTGACAGAAATTTTGGTACTGTTCTCTGATAAAAAGAGGTACAACAAAATACAAAAGGAGATACTAAGATGTTTCTTTACCTAGCCATTCCCAGACTGGAAAAGTTGGAAGGCACTATCAAAACATCAAGCCTGGAGAAGGGATGGGTACCCAGCGTGGTGTAAGCAGCGGAGAGGCACTGGGGAATTAGCTGGAGTACAAGTTCTTTGCAGCTTTCCATAAGGCAGCAGGGAGCAAAGACTCTGTAAGGAATGACCGCCTGCAACCTGGCAGCAGGATTTTGGAAACGGCAGGGATACTCCACATGACCACAGCATTCTTCATGCCATCTGACAATAATAAAAAAAGGACAGTAGTTTAATGTGATATCAGAAATATGCACAATTAAGTACATCAAGATAAGGACATTTCATAGACAACAGGGAGACAGAACTACAAAAGTTAGATCACAAAACCAACTCATTATTCTCATCCTGTTCACATACATGCAGCAGTTTAAAAATATAGGTTAAAATTATTACTACATGTCTGGCTAGAATTGATAATAGTTAGTCATAACTAGAAGTAAATGAGACTAGTCAAGACTTCTTTTTATAGTGGTTATGTATTAAAAGACTATGTGTTTAAAATGTAAATACAGAAAATTAAGAAACAATACCAGATAGATAGATACTTATTCAGAATTTTTTTAAAGAAATATTATAAAATATTTTGAACATTTAAACTGAACARCAAAAATAGGATCTATTTTCTCCACAAATATATTAGCTGCAATTAGAATGAAATTCAAAGATTTTTTTTTTAACTAAAATATTCTGCATGAAAACTAGTAAATTATTTTCCTTAAGTAAAGAAAAGCAGTAGATCAATTCAAACTTATCAGCACAGACATTTGAAGATACCACATTAAGATCAAGCTTGCTTTACATTATTTTTACAGGATGTTCAAAGTTGTAGCTGGAAGAAGGGGGAAATACGATCCTTCTTAAACACTGAGTCAGATACTTTTACGACAATTCATCTGCCCAAATACACTCTTATCTAAGGAGAAATCAGCTTCATGTTTTCACCTGCTAACTTGCCTTCTGCACAGTGCAGAGCCTCTCCTTGGTTTCAGATTTCAACTTAAAGGAGACTACTCTACTATGCCTTGACAGGCAAAGTACTTACTATTATTGCAYGAGGCATCACCCAAAGCTGTTGTATTCTTAAGATCATGCTCCAAGTGAGTGCTGACACACAAAAACAAATGATAACACACACAGAAAAGCACTGCATGTTTCTGAAGTGCCAACATTTTAACACCTTATATAACTCCTTCCCTGAAAGAAGTGGACTCTGAACTATTTCACAGATTATACATGCAAAGGAACTACACCCATCATTATACATTTTTTTCCAAGGGTAGTCTAAACCAATATCCTTCTCATCTAAAGGAATGTCACTTCGTATTTATCCAGAAGAGTTGATATTAGGTAAGCACATGAAAGCTAACACTCTATCTCCTGTAAAAGTTGCCAGTGAGTCTTTAATAAGCACAAGGAGATATAAATCTTATTTCACATCCTAGCTCAGTTTTATACCTTCTGTGGTAACTGCTTGAAACAGTATCTGCTTGCAAACTCCTTGTTTCAGATTCACTGGTATCTGCACATAAATTACATCACACGTTAAAATATCTGCTTTTAGAAATCCTTCCTTTTCCTCCCAAACCTAGAATTTCTCCCCAATACTCTTATCTGAAACAGCACCTTCACATTTGTTTGYCTACCTATTTTGCACTCTTTCTAGCAAAGATGTCCCAGTAAGCACAATGCTGGTTTGATTAACCAGTCTCAATGACTAAACAAGTTCTTGAGAACCGTCTGTTGTGCTGACTACCGAAATAAAGGTTAATTAGATTTTACTCCAAGTGCAGATTTCTGAGGACAGAGATTTTATGTATTAATTAACTCTAAAATAGCCTTGTATATGTAGGCTCTCCTTTGCTGTCTGAATGCACTATACCTATTGCAGGGAATTTATTTATTTTTTTCAGTTTTTATTTTATTCTGAAGATATTTTTCTATTTCTTTCATTGCCACTAACTCAACTGCTGCAGATACATTACCTCACCTTCCTGTATCAATTCATTCATCCATTAAAGAGGATTATAATGATTACCATCATATTAAGACTTGGACAAATTTTTGCTACAAAAATGCTATAAAAACATTTATTTCAAAAATTTTATTAAAAAAAGAGAAACTTGCAGTTATTCTATCAATACACTGTTGGAGTAATCTTTTGCACTAAATCCATAAAGTACCAAATACTAAACATGATGTGCATTAGAGAGGGATGTATAGTGATGAACAACTACAGGAATATTTCTATAGAGGCAATCCTAATATAAAAATATAAATAGTAAAGTAATAATTACAAAACAATCTCTAAAAGCTTATCAGACCTATAAATCATTTTAAAGCTTCAATATATATGTCTTGCTCATCTTAGATGAAACATAAAAGCTCTTATTCTCAAGATTTACTAGGATTTTTTTAAACTAATATTAGCCAAGCTTCAACCTATTAGAATCCTTTAATTTCAAAATTCTTGAGAAATCTTTATTACACTCCCAATTTCCAAAGTCTCACTACCTCTATCAAAGTGGTAAGGACTGCCACAGTCTTAACGTTAGCACCATATTGGCCCTAAAACAGTTATCTAATAGGTAAGTACTTTTAGGCCAAGCTTCTCATTGAATAATAAAAAAAAATGACTTAAGGAACTTGAAAAGCTAAAGTTAATATGAAGAGAAGTGTAATGTCTGAGATTGTTAACTAGGGTGAATACATCTGGAAACAAACTATTGTTCCAGTGACTTAATTTTTAGCCTGAATTCTCATTTGCAGGCCTAGATATAATTTAAATATAATAATAATTTAAACCTGATGATTAGTTTCAGCTACACTGGATAGAGAAACAGAAGTCTCCAAAATAATTACATTTCTACAGGTTTGGTGAAAGACAGCTAAGTAACCACTTTATGTGCTGGAAAATAGACTATTTTTTATTAGACAGAATGAATTCTCTTTCTTTTAAGAGACTGCTGCAACACGTCTTTTCTCTACCCAGTTAGTACACATCACCCCAAAGAAACCACTGCATGGGCCAGCTCTAAGTTTGAGATGGGACTGGACAGGAAAGGAAAAGCAGTGATTAAGAATGAGTAGGCAATATTGTAAGAAGCAGGCATTATTGATCTGGAGGGACTGAGATTCCAAAAAAGAAAGACCTTTCAGCGAGTGCTGTAAGAAACACTGGAGGAGCTGATATTATTGCAGCAAGGGATAGAGGATGCAAATTAGAGGACACTAGGCTTCATTAATCCTCTTACTCACTAAGCAGCCTGTTTTTACATAAAAAGATCCACACCCTTACCCATGAAATAATACCTCTGGAATTACTTCCCTGTCAAGATTTGGCTGCTCAAATTAAACAAGTTCTGTTTTGATTCCTGTACTGAAATGACTCATTTTCACATTCCATGGAGTAAATGAAAATGCTACCCAAATATCTTATTTTYCAGTAATAGTCTAAACACCAACCTGAGATCAGCTTGGGAAAACGGCAAGGAAAAGTCACTGTTTGTCTGAACATCAGCTGTGAAGGGCTGCTGTTTAACTTCCTGCCAGCACCCAATGGCAATAGTGAAGGTGGATGCTGGCATTGGCATAGTCACGTAATAGTACCAGCTCAAGATACCTGTGAGAAGAAAGAATATTTGAACAGAATCATCAGTCACAGCACAGAGCCAGTACTTGGAATTTTAATGTACTTGAGATTTTGGGCCAAGCTTCCCACCATAGATCCTCACATTTTTGTTAAAGAACGTAAAATTTCCCTGAGACGCATGAAAGTGGCCATACAAACTCATCATGGATTTACTATTGTTCCCTTCTATCTGCAACTGTCTAGTTCTACAATATCTCTATCTTTAAATTAAGTGCCACTATCTGCTGATGTCTTCATCTATTAAAAAATACATAAATGGAATGTTATTAATGCAACTTAATATGATTGTACTGTTACTGCCCAAGAACCACATCAGATGTGAAATCAAATAGGATCTTTAAATCTATGCACACAAACAAGCAAAAAAGAAAAAACACAACCTAACTCTTATAACCTTGGATCACCTTTTGTTTGGTCTTAACTATACTATCTAGCACAGAACTCTTTTTGTTTTTTTGCATTCAGGACAGTACAAAATGGATAGGTAAAGTTTAACAAACAACACTAATGAATCAGACCTGGCAATCTATGATAGCTGAGATGCCAACCAGGCAGTCAGAAATCAAAGCTCGGAATCAGATACTGCCAAAGTCAATGATTTGGTTGTGATAATTCAGGAATTGTTATAATAGGATTAGGGAGTCTRTCTAGAGCTAAAATGATGATGACTCTTATCAGTATGGGAACACAGAGCAGGAAGACAGGGAGCACAGTATAGAATGACTATATCTGTGAATCCATTTGGATAAACTGTAAGTTGTTTTAGGACACTACACTTTTCATTAATATAAGCCTTGCTTACRTTTTCCTTCTGTCACTTTAGAAAGGGTAAGGTTCAAGGGTTATATTTGAAGACTCATTTGTGCCCACAAATACGGTTACTACATGATACTAATAGGTTAATTACATTGGGAAAGAGGCTAACATGAGGTACGACCTGCTGAATTATGTGCAAGTAAGTGTAGCCATGGCAACTATGGAAACATACCAGCTTTAATTCTCTTAAGTGATAACTCCAACATTAATACATTTGCAATAGTATTCTGAACAGGACTATGTAACATTATTAAGATGGGRAAAAAAGGAAAAGTGGGGGAGGGTGAAATTAATACAATAACTGCCACAACGCTTAAGGGGGGGAAAAAGAAATAACCACTTAGCAAAGGGTCTCCTAACTTAAGTCTAAGCTATCCAGACGAAGCACAAGTAAAATAGATCTTTTTGTTTAGCCTCAAAGAAGGCTACCTACTTAGCCACCTGCTACTTAGTATGACAAGACAATACCGTTTGTAGAGTCCTGTAGGAGGCACATAAAGCCTCTCCTTTTTATAGGACTGGCAAACATTTGCACTCGCTCACTCCACTCCACTTTTGATCCACTACTACCATCAAAAATCTTTTCTCTGTATTGCCAGCAGAACATATATTACTCCTGTAATTTTTCTGACCTCTCATCAGTGTATGAGCAGAAAGAACTTATTTGCTTGAAACACATGAGAAAAAGAGGATAAGCGTTTTGCCAAATTGCCTTTTTTTCCCCCCTCCTTTTTTTTGATTATCTTTAAAAAGCTAGGAATAAGCMAAGGCAAGAAAATCTCACCTTGAGAGAAAAAGGTCACCCAGGAGAGCACTGTTATTTTGAAATACAAACTCTTGATACTGAGAGTTTCACTGAATATGGCATGGCCATTGACTTAAATGGGTATGAGAACAGGCCTGGAGGCAGTCTACAGTATTTTACTTTGCATAGTCGCCATTAAACTAGAAGCATTACAAAATGCTCCATGCAGCTGTGTTACTAGTAAAACCTCAGATTTAAATAGCTGTGAAGGAAGAGAGAAAATATGAAGAATTGTAATGGAAAAACAGCAGTATGCTTTCAGCTGTGTTCTGAAGCAAGCCTTGAAGTCAAGAGGCAGCTACACAGCAAACTGTTCCAGGCAGCAGGAGGTGTAAAGGAGAAGGCTCTCACAAMACCACCAAGGAGATTGTCTAAAAGCAAAGGGAGGAGGCCCGTGCTATGCAAACAGCAGGAGCAGAGAAGGTTACAGTGAGAAATTAGTTTAGCAAGACAGGCTGCAGCAGGCAAGCCTAAAGAGCGCTTCAAAAACCAAGGTGGGTAATTCCAACAGAAGGTGAAAGGGAACGGGGAGTCACTTTAGCCGTCCAGAAAGCAGAACAGCATGTACTGCATTCAGAAGTTTACATGAATTACCAAACAACATATGCTACTGGCAGCTGGGGCAAACCTTGCAAAAGCCTGGGGACCCCAAACACAAAAGGAAGTCCGTTTTTCTCGGTATGGGCCTTCACACTTCTTCAAATTAGGATTCCTTAATCCTGAAGAAGCTGACATGCAGATTCTTCCTTTACTCCAAGCTCGCCTTTTTCTTGGTATTATAGAAACTACAATACCGCCAGTAAAGACCTAAGTTTTATACATCCAAATGGTGTTCAACCCACCCTACAGAACTTTTACATATCTTCTCCATTCATACTCTTACACTTTGTAGGACAACTAATATACTTATCCTACAGTTGCTGTGCCTTGAAGAACTGAAAAGAAATCTCAGGCACTTGCGTGGTAAGCAAGCTCTCTCTATAGTGTGTTCACTGACCAGTGACTGAATTGGTCTATATAGGCAACATTTCTTGACAGGAACCACCACAAAGTCCTGTTCACTTCTCACGTATCTTCTGTCTTCTCCTCTCAGTGGTAAGGCTGTCTAACAGCTCTCTTTCTTCATAGTTCCATTTTTTCCTTTAATTTTCTTCAAATCTGTGGGTTTTACTTTGTTTTCTTTCAACTGTATCCCTACCATGCTGTGCTCTCCCATGCTCCACTTGTTTTCCCTTCTCTCCCTTTCCCCGCCTCCTCTCTGCTTTCCAGTGGCTCCCTTGGAGACAGCACCACCTCTAGGGAAAAGGAAAGCAATGCAGCTGAAACGGGGAAATGGCTACCTTTTCTTCACCAAAGACAGCATTTTGCATCAACAAAACCATTTTCAGGCTAAGCAAGGGCACTTTGGGATGACTAAGAGACTAGGGAGAGTTTATCGTATGGGAAAAACAGCAGGAGAGCACCCCACTTTAAATCCTTTATTTGTAATGCTTATTCTCTATAATCAGTCGTGATTTAACAGCAACCTATTCTCTATACATAATTATTTTAGGCAACTCAAAATGTTTTCTGACAGGTAATTCTGAAAACCATTCTCCAAAAATTGATTTTTTCCCCACTTCTTTAAGATAAATCTATTATATCATAATCACAGAAGCAATGCAAAACCAACCACCTATTTTATGAGGTATAACTGGAAAATTTATTTATAACTATTTTTTAACTTTTTAAAAACTATTTTTAACTATAAATAGTTAATTCTTTAACTATTTATAAGTGTGCAAAAAAACAATTTAAAGGTAATTTATTTCCTATACTTGAATAATAACGATGAGGTAATTGCTTCCTTGAACTTAATGCATTTAACTATCTTTGAAGCCATTAAAAACTGTTTGAGTCCTGCTGAGTCCATTATAACTAAAGAAACACCTGAAAGTCAGCATCTCTTAACGCCTGATTCAAGAAAATTAAAATAATTTTACTTAATAGTATCTTTCCTCTCAAATAGCTTGAAGTAACACGAACATGACCATCACAAAATATGGATGATGTATAAAATTTACTTAAAAAGCACAACTCTTACCTCTTGTAGAAAAGAGAGGCTGCTTAGAAGGCACAGCACCACCATTCAGCAATTGATATAAAAAATGAGAGCTAGGACTAGTACATAAAACTACACCTAAATAAAAAATAGTTATCCTTAAACTACTATTTGGCTAGGGTACCTGGATTAAGCACTCTCTAGCTTTTTGAAAATGTTTTGTAAGCTGTAGAGCTCTTTGCTACTGAGAGCCCTCATACTCCTGCCAGCGGAGCAGCTCCTCCTCGGCACAGAGGGCACAGCAGCACGTGAGGAGCTGGCAACTCCACACGCTGCAGTACCTGATCCAGGCTGGACATCAATTAGCACAAGCACTGGACACAAAGTGCTTGTGAAATGTGACAAGAGCACTGACAAAAGCTTTCTGCTGTTAACTACAATATGATGATGGTTTCTCTAGCACCAGATTTCTTCCCACCAACAGAATACATCTTTTTATAGCTGGAATCAAATTGAAACAAGATGGAAACTCCAGGACTACATGAGGATGTAGGAATCGCACAATGAAAAAGCCACTGGATTTCACGCCAAATTGTTGAACATCTGTTTCTTGAACATGAATCAAAACAAATGTAAAAGGGTTCATGACTAAATATATTTGCATGTTGTGCATGTTGTGTTAATGTGCTGATGGAAAGAAACACTGGCAGGTGTTGAAAAAAAGTCTAGTGGTTAAACGGATCATATTACATATGCATACGTACATATTTGCATGTGCACACACACACACGCATACACACACACACATTTATATATACGCATTTAGTGTTTCCAGTAAAACTTTTTTCCCAAAGGCATCATCAGTTGCATTTTTTTGACAGAAACATTTTCCGCTCTAAATACCCCATAAGGAATGCATAATATCTTAAAGCACTTTTAGATCACATTCAAATGGTTACTTTTTGTACTTGAGTAAGCATATACACATACAAGAGGTAGTACACTATTACCAAAACCTGCAAATACATGTGAGAAATGAGGAAACTGTGCATATGAGTGCATGTAGTCTAGCCCATGCATAGCAATCACATTTGTGCATCTAGAGATGCAGGCCACAGAAGCAGCATGCAGAGCTCTGCTTAAAAGCAGGAAGGCATGATTAAAGGAAATCATCTAGCCAAATTGTAATGCTATCAACCCTCAACTGTTTATTAAAATGCTTTTTCTATCCAAGAAACTGCATTTTTTAAAAAATACATTTTGGGGTTCTGACAGCTGTATTTGATTTTATAAACATGCATCACAGCAATAGCATACTGTATGTAAATGCTTTGGGAAAACTCTTATATTCATTCAGGCCACCCTAAAAGGCTTTTAGAGCTGTAGGCTTTATAATGACCGAATGACATCTGTAGAGCTGTTTTAGGCTTCATAATGACAGAATGACAAGATCCATGTGGCCCAGGTTATTTAACAGTGCAGACCATTTCGAACTTTAACTCTTGGAAGTCTTTGAGTCTAGAAGTCTACTAACTGACTAAATCTAGATTTCTAAATTAAGAGTTTTTTCAAGGCTTCATATTAGCAATTGAGCTTTGAGTTTGTTTCTTCATTCCTCATAATATTGCTCCTTTCCCCTCCTTCCCCTTAACTGCTTCACATTTTTTACAGGTCCAAAACAGCTCTCTAACAGTGACTTGTCATTTCTATCTGTATGCAAACACTCAAATAATAGGGCTCTGATCATTAACTGAAAATCTACTGACATACAGTCCCTAGCGTTTTTAAAGTAACTCCACAATCCTAGTATCATGATATCATAACTAATGAATTGTATGTGCTGCATAAAGCTGTACATGGAATCTTCCATCCTACAAGGAATTCCATCTTGGGAAAAGGGGGGGAAATTGTAAAGGCAGAAACATAACATGTGCTGCTGCTGCTTCTCTTTACTTCAGTTAAGTTTAGCAGAATAAACATTACCACTGTCACACAGCTCCCAGAGAAGCCAGCTTTAATGCTGCATCTCGTTCTTTCCAGTGCACTTCAGGCTTTTCACTCAGCACATCATTAGCACAGTGAAGCTAAAATGAGTCATTTCCCCTCTACTGGTCTTTCCATTAAAGACCTCTTACAGTATTTCTTGCTTTCATGGAGTTCTTAGGAATAGAAATATACCAGGTTAGACTTTGGGGGGGGGGGGTTAAACTGATACATGAATTACCAAAATAAACTGACTCATTGCAACTACTACAAAGATTTAAAGAAAAGTCCCTTCTATTCTGCATAGAGTGACAAGGCTGACTTGGGGTGACTAAGCCCCAGTTCTCTCATTAGTGATACAGTTCCCTGAAGTAATTTTCAACACTCCATCAGCATTAAAAAAAAAAAAAAGGTTTTCCCTCCAAATTACTTTTCTTTAATTAAAAGAAAGGTATAGATTCTTAATGGGTTCTTCAAATCTCAGAGTGACAAAATAGTATTGATAAGGAAGTAATTCCACAATACTGCCTTTTCAGCTAGCTAATTGGCCTACAAGAGTATCGATTTTAATGGACCTACACCAATTTACTCTACAGGAACTCCCAGGTTTCTATTTCTAGAAATACATATAAGCATCCTCCTCAACGTTAATATTTCAGACCAGGTAGCCAACACTGAGAACCTGACAAGCAACAATTCGTTAGCAAAGTGTGAGTGTGGATAATTAATTACACAAAGATGGCAGAGCTGTTCTCCCAGTCTGAAGTCAGAAGGACTCTTGTATTCTTGATGCCAAGACAGGAAAGTATTACTGCCCAAGCAAGCTGAGCAACTCATCATAACAGTTTTCCACATTTCAGCAGTGGAGACAAGGCTTGGAAAAGGCTTTATATACAGCCAAAAAATAACCACATGGTTCCATATAGATAGATTAATTGATGGTTCTCAAATTAAGAAGACTTTCATTCATTTTTTTCCAAGAATAAGCTTTATAAAATTGTCTCTTAAGGGGAAAAGAAAATTTTATTTCAGACACACCTAACACTAACCTTTTCCTGTAAGTTATTTTTCATCAACCAGAACTTGAACACTTTTCACATAATGAAAACCTTTGCTGAAAACATCAAYGCATTCTACAGTTCTTTTAGCCAAAAGGAAGCAAAGTTATATACAGCAAAAGCCTGAACTACTTTTCAAGAATCAAATGCTTCAATATATTTCTCAATTTAAAGAACATTTTGACCATCTCTAAACATAGGCATCAGTCCCACTCTGTAAGTGCTGAGAGATTACTTCCTTTCCTCGCTATAAGCTATGAACAGCTTTGAAGGTTTACAAAAGAGACTTGTTCATCATAGAGGTAGCTAAAAAGCTCTTAAACTTTACCTAATAGCTGGACTTGGGTAAAAAGTAAAACAAAAGCAAAGTAATTGGTCAGGTCAGAAAAAAAAGTTGATCATTTCTGAGGCTATGTAGATGGTGTGAAACATCAGCTTGCTGTAAGAAAAGTGTTGTAAGGTTTGCAAGACTGGAAGTAACTAAATGTAGTTACTGTGAAAAAAAGCAAGAACAGTTGGTTGACACATGCTGCCAGACATTTTTCCAAGGGTCCAGAAACAACAGCTTTCTTTAAACCATTTAGCAACAAGATACTTTTAAAGACACTAACAAAAAGGGCTGTGGAGCTGCAACTGATGTTGCAAGCCTTTCCTACCTTCTCAGAGGATGACTGTAAGTATTTAAAATCTTCAATAACTGTAAAACTGAGACTTTCAAAAATGTTCAGAGGCAGATCTTCTTGGAGAGTTACAAGAGCTTCTTTTATCAGAGTCATCTCATATCAGAGGTATCAGATGAGATATAGGGCCTATATTCCTTATTTCATCTATTTACAATTAGATGGTATGTCTGTGGAGACGTAGGCCTTATACAAACATAAGCAATGCACTCTTTCTCCTTTACAAAGGGAAATGTATGCATTTATTTAAGGATTTAAACTTACCTAAATAAAATTTTGAATAAAACTTAGAAAACTTTTAGAATTGATTTCCTACTCTACAGAAAAAGCTATCCCCCCCATCAGCACAGCCATCTAAAAGCTGGTGCAGTAAAGCAAGTTGGATTAACCCCAAAGGATGCTCTCATTCAACTTGCCTCCTTTTCCAGGTGCAAAATTTAAGCTACCTGAGCAATCATCACTGTATACAGTCAATTGCCTCCTCCTGTATACACAGCTGGGCTTTCTGCAACTCCACAGATGAAAGTAGATTAAGGTGAGCAGAGCTGCTGTTTGCATTTGGGACAAAGTGGGTAGAAGTAACAAAGAAAGCAAGACTTCTTTCCTGAGGCTAGTGTTGGACCAACTTGTACTTAAACTAGACCTTATTAGGGAAAGGTAGTTCCAACTCTTTAATATGATCAAGACCACATCTTAACATAGATGAGTGCTTCTTTCATAAAATCAGAATATGTATTTAGAGGCCTGACAACAGAACTACATACTAAGAAAATATTGAGTCTGTGTGTTAGGCAATCTCAAAACCAATGGAAGCAAGACATACTTTGTATAATTATATGTAGTACTGCCTTAAAACCTGCCTTCTCTTTGCAAACAAAGGTTTAAAGAATGAAGTGTAACCAACACAAAAGAAAAATGCTTGACAGCTTGTTTACAGTTGCCCAAGGTATAATCTAACAATGCAAAAAAAAAAAAAAAAAACAGATTTTCAGGGCTGTGTTTCATTCATTCCATGTTTTTCAGAAATTGGATATCATACAATATCATACAATGACAGCTTCCAATTACTGCTATTCCGACCTGCAAATGGACTGGAGAACTAACATTGAGCGTTTAATCATTTACTAAGGCTTGGAGCTGTGAAGAGCCTGATATGGTACTCTATCTGTCAGATCTTTAATTGCACCATGATTAATCCCAAGCCAATTTAATGATGAGCGAAGCTCAGGTCTGGAAAAGTAAAAGGAATAAATACACAGAGCAAAGTAAGTAGCAAAATTAAAAGGCAGAAACTTTGCATTCTTACTAAGTTACCCTGAAGGCTTTAGCAGGTAATGTTTCCACAGAAAGATATGGAGACTAAAAAGACAGACATGTTTTAAGTGCTTTTAAGGCTAGAAGGCTTTTATCTTTTTAATCATAATTAATAAGCTATATTTCTAATTATAAAATTATTTTAAATAAATTTGTTATAGAACATATATTTCACCTTCTTGAAGCTGGACAGGTTCGGCTGAGTTTTCACCGCTCATCAATACAACAAAGTGTGCAGCTGTTCGGACTGTAGCTTGCCATGTTGACAAGGCAACAGGTGGCTCTTGGCATGGGAAAAGGGCTCTGTTGTTTATTGGTGATCCCATTGTATACACACATGGTCTAGATGGAAGGAAAAGAGAGACTGAAGTTGCTGTTGGAATTATTATAGGAGTCATAATAGGAAAGACTGAATCAAATTTCCTGCCAAAAAACCTATTGCGCTACTGTTTTTAAGCTTCTCAGCTATGTATGTTTCAACCCAGTCTGAGATGAACCAATTAAAATATTATCTCAGTAATTTAAGATAGGATGAACAAAAGTAAGATTATTTTACATAGAAAGCAAAAAATAACTCCAGCTTTTCCATTCTCCTGTTTGAGCCATTCAGCTTCAGACAACAGCTCTCAGCTGAGCCTGTAGAGCCAAGCAAACATCTGAATGTCTTCTAAAGCCATCAACATCTACAGCATCTGACCAAGGTCTTCACCACGGACTTCCATGGCCATTAAATCCATCTGTACAGCTTGGAAGCTCAACCCAAGTCAGTGCAGTAGGCCTAATCTTGAGCTTCTTTCCAGTCATAGACTGAGTTAAATTGTGACCTTCTTACATTTCTTCTTCATGGAGTAAGGAAGTGCAGGCTAGCCCATCTGCCTTTCAGGATTTCAACCACAGGACATATAAATGAGAACAGTGTATTGCTTCTCTCTCTGCCTAGGCCTTTGCAACTTTTCTACCTAGCAATCTTCCCTGTGGCATTGCATACGCTACAATTTCTCTTCTAGGTAGCCTCTTCTGCTATGCCTCTTTCCTATCTCAGCTGCAATTTTTCATACCAGTTGATTTCTTATTAGCAGCCTAGCTGCACCTGGGAAAGTAACAAGGCCTTTCATTAACCCCTTCCAGATTGCTATTGTACAGAGGTAATCTCATTTTGCCATTTTTATTGTATTTTTGCACTTTCACCATTAATTCTAATACTTGCATAACACCATCCCTTCAGAATCAGTCATACAACAAACAGTTTTCAAATATAAATTGCATAAAACAAACACAGTCAGCATGTTTCTCCAGCTGAGGAAAGAAAATCTTGAAAGCACCACTCGATTCAACTGTGTTTAAAAAAAAAAAATCATGATATTTAAAGCCAATATTGTGGGAGCACAACACATTAATTTGCAAGTGGTTGAAGCTAAAAATATCCTCATCAGTTTGTATTATAATTTGCGCAGAAATATCATCAAAACACTTAGGAAAGTAGGAGACAAGTTGTTAGGGTGAAATCTCTTTAGCAATAGCCAAGATACGAATATCTTGTTTACTTCTTCCAAGTAGCTCCTTCATGCAAATAGTTCCTTACATAAAGTCAAATCTAGACTGTACAGAGGGAATGAACTTGGAGATGTTAATGGCCATGGATGAAAGATACTATGAAGCTAATTTTACCCTTTTTATCAAGTGTTGTGTCTCCTACTGGATCAAGAGTTGTCCATGACACGTTAGTTAATGGCGCCACAGTAACTTTATTGTATGTTAGCTGAGCTGCTGTAGCTCTCACATGTGTGCTTTTAACCCAGAGCAAGTGTGACCCATTTAAATACTGTTAAGCTGATCTATTTTACCTTAGATTTCTAACAGACTAAGAGCAAATGTGGGTCAATTAGTATGATTCAGTTCATGTTTAGCATTTTGCTAAACTAAGATAATTTGGGTATGTATTTGAGTCCTCAGTGATCTAACCTCAGGAAGTAAGCCTCAGAGTTAAGCAATTTAAAGAATTTTTTACAGCTTTTTATTCCTAAATATTTGTGAAGTTTTATCTTGCTTCAGGAAGACAGGGAAGAAACTGCAGTCTAAGCAGGCCTGTTCTTAGCACATACAAACACAAAAAGAAGAGAAAGTAGTCTGGCTCCCACTGCCATATATCAGACTAAATAGAATAGGACATAAATATCTAGTGGAGCTCACAAAGCTAATCACAGCAGAGAGAATGTCAGCTGGTCTTCTCTGTCTCCTACTTCACCCAGTAAAACACCATGCAAAGGTAAAGGTAAAAGGCCATCAACCTGTATAAATCTTTTTTTAGCTTGCATCTTTTTGTAATTAATCTAAAGCTGAGCCCGTAACCAAACCTGAAATATCTAAATTAGTTTTCTCCCAGAAAAAGAAACAATGCATGTCAGTGAGTCTAGGAGAATTAGTTTCAGAGAAGTAAGAAGAACTTGCTCTTTCATTTCCTAGGAGGTTCTGCTTCCTCTTTACAAAGTTAGCAGAGACTGGACCTATTATTTACCTTAAAGCACATGTGGGCTGAGAGGGCACAAGAATGTTTTTTTCATTCATGAAAACTATATCAAAAATATAGAATTATTAAAGGGGAACCTAAATAAGTTTATAAGAAAGATAAAATGTTATGTTTAATGACTAACATCTACACATTTTATCAATCCATACATTTGGGAAGGCAGTTTTGCTGGCTGCCATTGGTACACCCTAGTGTTAAGATCAAATGCAGAGGATCTCCCTATCCTGAAGAAATTCTAGAGGGCAACAGTACAATGAATGTGCAAATTGGCTGTCAGAACAACGCTGCGCTTACATGCTAAACAACTTCACCTCACAAGGCCAAGCAGGAACTCAGTATATATAGCACACAGGAGCTAGCACCACCCAATTAAAATGAAGAGAGGAGTTCTCCAAGTAGGGAAACGGATTAATTGTTTTGTATTGTACCTAAAAGTGCATATAATCTATGACAACTGTGAAAAAGCCAATGACCAGATGTCCCATATGCATATTCTAAATGCCAACATTTCAAATAGATAATAGCACATCAATTAATAACAGAGCTGAAGAGCAGCCTGTAAAGCTCTGTAATTTATTTTTTTAAAGTTAGTATCATTTTAATGTTCAGAGATGGAAACACAATGTCAAATACAATAAAAACATAACATGAAACAGATGCTGTCTAGACTATTAATGCAATCTCACTCTCAGAGAGCACTTTCTACCTACATATCATAAGGTGATTTACAAGTAATGTCAATACCATTTTACAGATGGGAAAAACGAGACAGAGTGAATGGATTTGCTCAGTGCTAGTGTTCAAGCTGGGCCTGCAACCTTAGTTTCTTGCCTCTCAATCCGATAGCTTTTCCATTACATTAGGAATCCCATTATGAGAAATAAAAATTTCTTATTGCATAACTAAGTTTTTTTCCTGAAACATTTGAATGTTAAAATAGAAGTAATGATAGGTCACAAGTCTCTACAATTAAGACCCAAGTAGAAGGGGAGTTAGAAGGATGGAAACAGATTGGTCAAATATGTAGTCTGTTTTCAAAACCAAGTCTTCTTTCTACTCCTCACCTGTTTCAATACTACTTTTGTCCAGATGTACTTATTAACTTCATCATTTCCACCCAAAATTTATTCAAATATGTCAAAGCCTGTTGAGAAAATAGCAATGAAACAAAGTTCTAAATTTTGAGGGGGAACTGTCAGAACAACCATAACATCAGCTTTTACTTAGATATTCATATATTCACGGCATGCGAGACTTACTGATTGACAACATGCTATCAACTCAGACGTCAGCTAACATGAACAGTCTCCTTTTCTGTTTTAGAGAGGAAATTATAAGAAGAACTGATTATTATACAGAAATACTTCTTTTTATGGGATTTTTAATCTATTTTCACACTAAAATATACCTCTGAACATATATATATATATATTTTTTTGCTTCTCCTGACAAATCTTGTTTTACTTTGCTATTTTTGATACTTCATTTACATTAATAATTTTTATTTTAAAAAAACAACCCTGGTAATAGTGCAGTGTTACATTAAGGAGCACATTGCAGCTGACAGCAGTCTTTCATCTGGGCTAGGCAGCACAATTCCAGCACACAAAAGGAAAAGAAACAAAATTCTTATCCTGTTTTTTTCACCTGATCTAGAAAAAGTTTACAAGCTAACCAGGATACACTAAAGAATAGCAGTGACAATTAATCAGCAGTTCCAGACTGCTTCTATCAATAGATAAAACTGTTGTTTTCATCACTACCACTGCTACCACTCACTTTTCACGATCTCCTAACTTTCAAATCATCTACTTGGGTAAAATTTTGTTATGACAATCAGAATCATTCCCAATACAATTCAAAAGAGATAAGCAAACAGAAAACAGCACCAGCAGATAAGCAGAGAACTGGAACTATTTGCCTTGTTTTCCGTCTCTCCCAGTGGAAAGACAAGCGTTCAMAAAACACAAAATATGTCTCTGGTCAATCCTCTGGCCAACTTTATGTCTGTAACTGGGAATTTATAGTCAGTCTAGGCCACTAGACTATTAAGCATGGTTTCCTTACTTGTTGGTTGTGCTTCAAGAAGAGACTTGGGGCAGGACGTTGCTCCTTAATCTACCAGAGCCAAAGAGTCTAATGAAAATCTAAGTCATTCAGCTCTAATTTATCCATATCTTATACTTTCATAACAAAACTGGCTCAGACCAGCTCTTGGAACATCTGCCTTTCCYAAGGAAGCATATAGCAATTATAGTACCAAACTAAGCTACGAAAAGTTAATAATAAATGTTCAACTCTTCTCTGAGCAGGCTGTCTTTGAGACACTTGCAATCAAACACCTAAGTCGCATCCAGTGTGGCTTACCTGCTTTTGCTACTGTCTGGCTGAAGCTTTCTCCAGCAAAATGCCCAGCTCAGCAACTCTACCTCTGTATTTGAAAAAAAAGGGACTCTTAGTTTTTCAGATGTCGTCTCCGCATAAGGTGGCAGTCTTTTGCAACTGCAAAGCTACTCCCTGTGAAACCACTGCTGTTTGCATCTGTTTCTTATTCAAAATTACACAGTGTCACGAAGTACAGTTTCTATGAAGCAGCAGGATTTCCTGAGACCAAAATCATACCAATTTTTTTGTTCTGCAAAGTGCCAAAGATAGTCATCAGAATCCAACAGTGTAGGTATTCTTTTTTGCATTTTTCTGCTGAATAAGAAACCAGTTGATGACTACATATGCCTCTAAAACTCTTCTCCAATTTAAAAGTACTAAATACAATTATGAGATGAGTGACTTCTCTGGTAATATCTATTACTCTGATGCTGTTTTTCCAACAACTGGATTGATACATTTCTGAACTCCCATTACACTGCAAATTTCTTGGGCTTTTGTCAACTAATTTGCGGCTGATATGACAGGTATATCAAATCTGCTTCCCCCGCAAACAGTATGTACAAACTTCTGTCCAAAAATTATATTTTTTGGTACAGACATCACTAGGAAGCAAGGATGATAAAGTTCGGATGGGGTAGATCTTTTCTGCACCCAAAGTAAATTCTGTTTATTCTGCTCCCAAGAAGCAGTTTGCCTCTAATAAGGATTTTTTCCACTTGCTTGGTATGTTTTTGGCAAATGTAATAAGCCTAATAGCTTCATCAGCATTGTTACAAAAAAACTGCTTATATTTGAAGTCACACATCCAACCAATCCTTTAGGTTTCTCATTCCACGTAGGCCTTTTAATACTGTTCTGGTAACATAGTTTATTCTAGTAGCTGTATCTCCTGTTTAAGTTAGAAATAACTGACTGTTGGCCAAGACAATAGGAGATTTACCAATTGTTTTATCATTTCCACAGCAGTGACCACAAAAATCTAGCCTCCTTTTTTTTTTTTTTTTTTTTTTTTTTTTTTTTTTTTAAGATAAGGCAGTTTGCGTATGGATATGAACTGTGAGGCAGCTGGACTTTCTCAGCTCTAGCCTGAAATCAAATGCTGCTTTGTTTTCTGTCCCTCAAGTTCAAACACACTCTTGAGCAACGGTTTCTTTCTGCATCCCCACATCACTGCAAGGGGTTGGGTTTTCCACTGTATTTACTATATGCTTACTTTGCATATTCCCTTTATTGTGCTTCTTTGCCCTTGCTGTGCACATTCAGCAGACGCTTGAAAGAAAAACTAGCTTCAAAACTTCAACTTTACTTCCACTTAACTCCAAAAAAGTAGGCTTTACCTACTACTATCAATTGCCTGCTCTGTTTTTAGTGTTTACATCATTGTTTCCGGCAGCTCACTGCTTGACCCTTTTTAAAATTCCTGTGCATCCCATCCGAAGGGCTAGAGCTGTTGCCAAATTTTGTTGATTTGTATGCACACTGCTTCATACTCAAAAATTCTAGCAAAGCACAATAATCAACTATATTTAACTTTTTTTTCCTTATAGCTTCACAAGTCCTGGCAAGATTGATACCATCTGAAACTGTGAGGAGTTTCTTTAAACAAGCTTTGGTCTCTGAATAACCTTCTGCTTTGAGTCTTTTTGTTTATATCATTTTGTCACGAATAGCATAAATCTTACTCCACACTGAGCAATTTCCCCAGATCTAGAAGTAGTCTCCTCACTCTCTATACTGTCACACATCTGGGTTTGATCTCTATCCACAACTCAGCAAGCACAAAGCCAGCTCTTCAACCCTCAGTGTTTTTACTTCCCTTTCAGATTTTAAGTTTGAAGAAGTTAAGTAATAATTTTACTGTTTAGTATTTCTATGATACTATTTCATTCTCAGCCTCCTTTGACTGACTAATCTTGCCATTTTCAGATTTTAATGAAACACTCTTGTCGTCCATCTCACTTCTCCCTGAGGTACCACTCGCCTCCCTCTCTGCCTTGCAGCTTTATAGCATCTTCCCCGTTGTGCAGTGCCCATTTCAGTGCCCTTTCTCAAAGATTTTCTTTTTTAGCTAAGACTGTAAATTCAGAAAAGCTACTGTAAACTTCTCTAAGAAAAAAAAAAAAAAGAAAGAAAAGAAATGTGGCCTAACTTCTACCATTTTCATACATATTTCCGAAAATTTCAAATCTGGTGAAACTGGTTCATTTTTTCTCTCAGGGTCTGCCTGGTTGTTTGGTTGATTTTTTTTTCTTTTTATTTTAATCCTCCATTTTATACCTGCTACCACATGTAATCACTGACTCAAAGATGAGCAATCTGCCAAACTTCTTCCTAACTGCTCAGCTCTGGGAGCAAAATTATACAAAACAACATGAGACACAGCTGATGGCAACCATGTCAGGATTCAGTCTGCAACCTGCTTGGATTCTAGATCATCATATTCTCTCAAAGTTTACCCATGAAGAGACGCAACCTGTTCATTCTGTTCCTGTGTTTCTGGCATCCAAGAGCATCAAAGTGCTAACTAGTGTCAACTGAAAAATAAGCACCTATTTTCATGACACAAACTTTAATTTGTTGTTTGAAACTATTCAAATCTGTCCCATTTTTCCAATTTCCACGTTCCATGGGTAAAATTTGCTTTGAAAAATATAAGATACACTATCAAAATTCAATGAATGACTCTGAATCCATAAAGGCGATCAGTCATACTGTGTATAACAGTCTGCTGAGACAAGGAAGATGATGGCTTTTTCAGAGCTAATCTTTGGGAGCACCCAAATTTATGAATAGTTCTTTTCACCAAAGCATCTTAACAATTGCAACCACTCTCCTAGAACACTCAACCTGCGTTTCAAAACATTTATGTCTTAAAGATAGCCAAATCTGAAACAATTGGTTTCAAAAATATAAATCTCTCCTCCTTCCCTGTAACTGTCAAATATATTTTGCCTTCCTATCTATGTACAGTTGCTGTGCTCTGCAGCTAACAAATAACTAGGAACTGTGTCAGTCTCCCTTTATTCCCATGTTTGATACCATCTCACTTCAGCACTTCATCAATATCATCTCTAGTCCTTCAGCTGCATATCAGGTAAATGCAAGATTATTTATAACAAAAGGACTGTGCAGTTCAGCAATGTCTGTAATACATTTGAACACTGCAGTTGAAAAGAAGCATTAAAATGCAGAATAAATGCTAGCATTAGCACTTTTGCTACATGACAAATTTGATTGCTCTATTCACCTTGAAAACTTGCACAGAGGCAAAAGTATATCTTGCAGTCTCTAAAAATATATTGATATTTTAATCTAATAATAAGGTATTATAAGATAGTAGATTAGACACATACAAAAATATTTTTAAAAGATAAGACATTTAAATTGGTTAAACAAAATGGAGATTGTACAGTAAGTTTTTGTGTTAGTTCATTTCACATTTTTCAGTATTTCCCATTTTGGGACCTCTCAAATTAGCACAAGGTTAATTCCTTCTAAAGAGCTTCCCTGAAACCACACAATCTTCTTTTAATACCTTCTAAAAATATACTTTTTCCATGGCATTCTTCTATACTACAGATTTAAATTTACCCTTAGCGTAATTCAGTCCACTCCCTTTATTTCACTTGATTTCTCTTTTTCTGTATATCTAATACCTAGGCCACAGTGCAAAAAAATAAATACATGTGCTCAACTTTACTCTTAAAGAGCCTGACCTTTTCATGTATGCCAAGATAAATACTGCACAGGTAGAAACAGCATTAGGACCTAGTACTGAAAGCTTTCAATGTCATGGAGTATCTTTCATTGATGTCTTTCATATCAAAGACACTCTTTTATTTCTAACTCCACAATGAGGAAATTAGATCAATTCTATTCCCTTACAAATATCAACAATCAAGTATGGCAGAAAAAAGGTGAGAGGAATCTCTCACTACAGGCACATTTGCTAAGTTGTCTGCTAAAAAAATTACCTCTTTAATTTTAACTCAAATGTATGTCATTCTTTCTTAAACAATAAAGGGATAGAATCTCAAGACAATATTTTATGCAATAAATATTTTTAATAAAGACCATGTAAATCAAAGATTACACTGGTAATCTTGCTAACTCAACACTGCTATATACTCCTAAGAGTTAGGCAAACTGCTTAAATGTTTTGATTTGGTTGGCACAAAACTTCTCCTTCACAGTATTCAAATATACTTCATATGCATTTTTCGCTGCACAAAGAGGTTATGATATCTCCTAAATTTAGCTTTTATTTTAGAATAACTTTTATAATATTTAATATTAGTAAAATTCTGCCTAAATCCCAGCACTACCTTCTAAGTTTGTTATTCCAATGCTGTTGCATTGTGTTAGTAAAGAGAAACTGAAAAGCTTTGAAACAGAACAGCTTTCTCTTTGTTCTTGATGAATATATTACAAATATTGTACTGAAGGAAATTTTTCTATTTTAATAAAAATGTTATTGATCACTGCTAGAATTTACTTGCCAGTTTTATGAATGGATGCAGTCTTCACCACTCTTTTGGAAAGAAAAAAGCATGTGCATGCATGCGTATGTTTGTGTGTGTATGCATGTGTATGCGCATGAGTGTGTGTGCGTGCCTATCAGGGAGACATGGACAACAGCACTCACTTGCTTTCTGTTTTTTATCCTCTTGTTCTTCAGTGTAAAGGCCCCAAAAAGCACTTATTAAAAAAAATAAGGCTAAAGATAACCTCCTTTTTTGATTGTTATGTAGTTTTTAGTATCAGAAGACCAAACAGGGAAGTACTGAAATTCTGTGTGTTCCTTTCCTGTACTGAAAATTGAAATGTGCCCTGTTATGCCCATATCATGTTTCAATATGCATATCTCTACTTGACTAAACCCAGCCCACAAAGCTTTGTTTTAACAGATTTGTGAATTACAATACAAGCATTGTTTAAAAAGAATTAAATGGAAGTCTTCATAAAATAGTTAGTGCATAGCGTAAATTTCAGAACACTGTACAAACATAAATCAGAGGAAGTGTATTGGAAGTGACTAAGCAATGCTTGCTCTTTGTTATCCACAGATTATAGTCTCCTTTGGGAAAGGATTTGACATCTGCCTATAAAGTACCATACACAACTTGGAACAATTTAAAGAATTCTCCTCTGAGAGTAAATTGTAATAGTACTTTCCCTGTACCTTTTAAATGGCTTTTATTTATAGAAATAATAAGAAAACATGATAACATTTTGCACAATGAGCTTGACCACTATATTTATGGGTTCATCATATATAGAATTTTTCATAAAAAATTTAATAATAAGGCTTCTAAGAATTGTAATATGAAAACTTACTTTCTGCCAGGTGGTAGTTTCTGGAATACCATACAAGACACAGAAAAAGCAGCTTGAGACTATACACTACCAGCAGGCTTCTGGACCAATATCAAACTGTCTTCTCCTTTTCATCATTTCATTACTTTTCATAAAATTCTATGTTTGTTTTCAATTGCCATGAAATGCCTCTAAAATAAGCATAAAGGTTTAGAGTGACAGTGAAAAGAGTCAGAAGTTTCTAGTGATTTGGATGGTTTAAAAAGACCTTCAAAAGCACACAATATTTATGTGAGGCAACACGTAAGAGGAGTCCTATACCAGGAGAGTGTAGCTAAAGTTAGTCTAAATGACTTAACGGCAGGGAGATACTGACACAACACGTGATTACAGGTAATTGCACATTACCTTTGCATTTTTCAGTCAAAACTCAGAATTTTTGTGAGTAAAGACATTATATTGAGTTAAATTTCCTGCACTCATACCCATAACAACTCTTTAGGGGAGGGGAGGGCATAAGGGTACGAGGTAACGAATGTAAGTCAGACATTTCTGGGCTTGAGGCTGATCTTGATTTAGCAGTAAAATTGCCTAAATCCTAGATGTACAATTTAAAAGGCCTCATTCTCCTTGCTAATGTAGATGTTAGTGAGCAGCCTCTTAACTAACATTATCGTAAGTGAAATGAAAGGCAAACATAAGTCTCTAGCTCAGGAATGAGAAGCAAGTATTCACTTGGACCTATTTTCTTCCTCATCTTCCAACTTTGCACTTGGTTTTTAGCTCTCAGAGATTAAAAACTAACCACCATTAAAATCCAGCTCTGAACATCACAGTAAAACAATGTTACTATTGTATGTATCAAGAGGAGATTGTTGTTCCCCTCCTATAAAGAACTTATCTTGAAGATTTCTGTACAGTGCCGTGTACTTTCACAAAAGCTCTATAAAAAACAATTCTTCATACAGTCTCAGTTTGCAATTCATTTGCTATCATCAATCTATTTTACATAATAGATGAAGGAGATTTTAAAAGTTGATTGTGAGAGACTAAGCAGGAAGAGACTGTATCTCTAAACTTATTACAATATTGACAAAAGACTAGTTGGGGAGCAATTCTATTAAATATTATGCGTACTGATCTTAATGCTCTATGATCAGTTCCTCAACACAGGAAGGAAAATGAACTTAGAGTATTAAAGTGAAAATAACCAACCATGTATACATTCTCCTCCCATAAGTGAGAATTCTCTATTCCCTGCACTTACTTACAGCTCATATACAACGATAATTTACTCCCACTCAGAATGAGCAAATGCTATTACTGAGGCATGGTTAAGGTCTGCAAGTACATTGGGGTTCTCTGAGCACAGAGTTTACCTGCTTTCCTGTAAGAGCGCAGTAGTATTCAAAGCAAGAATTAAATTATAAAAATAGAAGAGACTGCTCATCCTCTTCACACAGCTGCTCAGCTGTAACTAAATGTACTCTTGCACTCATGTTTAAGATTAATGCATACAAAGCCTTTCAGCTAGTAAGTACATACCTGCCACTCTGGTCTGTAGTCCATGCAATAGATCTTCCGTCTGGTTTGGTTTTGTACCATATTCTTATCGCATGAGGAAAGTCTCTTGGAGTGCGAACCCCCGATTTCCTTATCTCCAAGCTCCAACTGCCAGTTGTAAACAGAAGCTCTCCACAGCCAGGTGCCTGGCTGCAACGAGTGTAATAGTATAGCTGTTCCTTCCAGCGATCCGCAGGTAAAGTCACAAGTTCATGTACAATCTGATTCCTGAGATTTCCCATATCCTTAGAAGCATCAGTTGGCTTGGCAGACTTTGTAAATTTTTCAATGCCTGCCACAGCAGCAACATCGACCTCCTCAATCTTTAGCACGGATAAATCACAGCAGTCCAACACCAGCAAAAAATCCATGCTCCCATGATTCTCTATGTCACAGCAGTTCTTTGAACTAGAAATCCCAGAAGCCTGTTCCTCGTTGCTATGGTTACCATTTTTATCAGAAGTATCTTTTCCACCTTTATCACAGACAGGAAAATCATTATATTCTGTTTTAGATGAGCAGGCACTTACACTTGTCACAGGAACGTGGCAGGGTTCAGATGCCCTAATTTTGCAGGTTTCATCAAACTGTGACTGGCAGCCTTCTTCATTGGTGCTGCTGGTTTTCCTGTATTGGCTCCCAGTCTCAAAGAAGAAAACTATGATGCCTTCAATAATTTGACTTTTAAAATCCACATCCAAGTCCAATGTATAATGTTTTACAAGCATGTGGCTAGTGTTGGCCATTAAGGGCAAGTCATCCTTCATGGGGTCCAGCTGCTTCTCCATGATCCAGTTTGCTAGGCAACAGTTTTACAATTCTTTAGTCGTTTATTACATAAAGTGTTTCCAGAAAGAAAAAGGATATTCAGCCCACAGTGACAAAAGTAATTTTTGGCTAATACATTATTGAAATGAATTGGAGTTCCTTTCTCATTCTGTAAAGGGGAAAAAAATCAGATAATCCTTTAACAACTGTTTCCAAAATGGCTTTATCAAGAAGTTAAAGAGTGTTGAGTTGCTTTTATTAATAGTTTTATGGCCAAAGACTGATTCTTTCCTCCTTTTCCATAGCATGGGATCAAGTGCATTGCTTCAGGATTTCCTATCAAGAACCACTAGCTTTATTTATTTATTTTTACATAAGATCTCACGTGAATGTATTTCTAGACCGCTTGTATAAAATGAAAGAAACAAGCTTTAACTATAATGTCTCCCGTTGACTTTCTTCTGCCAAAATAATCCTTTAGAAAAGATACACTTATGCAACATCAAACTTAATGCATTGCTTGTAGATACTAAATTTGTATTTCAAATTCCTTACCTCAAAAGATGGTGATATTTTTCCACTGTGATTCTAAGTAACAAGCGTGAACCAAAATAGTCTCATATGTCTTAAACTTTGAAAGTAGCAATTTTATACATACAATACAACTCCAGGGATTAATATACTTTTTATATTACAACTGCTCTCGCATCAGCACTACCAGTAAATTACAAGAAAATAAACCAATTTACTACAAGTGCATTCTATGCATTCCTTTGAGATTGCTCATGGAGATTTTTCAAATTTATAGTTGAATACTTAAGGTATATCATTACATCTTAATAGCTGGAAACCCAGTAACACTCTGGATAATAGCTTCTTACAGCAAACTAAAGGTCTTCTCACTGTAAAGGAAAAGATGCAAATACCTATAAAAGCAAAAAAAATTAAAATGCATCAACATCTGTTGCAACAATAGCCAGAAGTTCATTATAGAAGTTTTTAAACTTCCACATATTCTCTGTTTTATGACCATCATGCTAAAATTACACACTTCAGCTTGCTAATGTCCTTTCTGATTGCTTTCTGAACTAGAATCAGAAATTTGAAAGATGCAATTGACCATTAAGACTTTCAGCTCTTACTCTGTCAGTTCAGAGATGCATCCATGTCATATAGTCAAGTCTGTTTTTAAGTGTCTTTAGTGACTAGATGTTCTTTCTGTGGCACTGTTTCACAGCTTTGTCACAGACTTCAGTAGCCAGAATCATCCTGCGTGGAGTTCCCAATGTCAGCACAAAAGAGTTCTGACTCCCCCACAGCTTGCCATTACTTTTTTAAGAGTCTATGGGGTGCTCTCAAGCTAGCATCAGTGAAAGGCAGGCTTATCCCAAAAATATAACCTATTCTGCTCCAATTAACTTTGGACAAAGCATACTAGATGCAGCAAATATCTTTATTCTTTGAGGGATTTCTACCACTCAGAAAAACCTGTTACAGGGATGCTGTTGAAGACAAGCGGAGGAAAACACTTTATTTCACTTTTATGTCAATCTTCCTGCACTACTCCTTCAGCAAAGCTGTCCAGGGCACAAGGCTCACACCAGAAGTCCATTACTCAAGTACTCCAGTAAATTCCAAATACTCTGAAGAAAGAGATACTCATTGAATTTTTCAGACTATTTCTGTAGATATTTCTCTATTCTCCATTTGAGAAGTTTTCTCAGATCCTTTTCCTGAATTTAATCATCTTATTACTCATCATAACTGTTTGCTATTTCAAGTGCTTTCAGATTTCATGTATTTGCAAGACACTTTGCAACTTGCACTGCCTTAACCAGTATGTATATCTATGTGTACTTTCAGAAGTCAATCTTACATCAGGATCCAGATAGAGATTCACAGATTCCTTCACAATCCCAATGAATTCAAAGCAGCTTTCCAAAGAGGATTTACCTCTGCAGGTAAGCGTACCAATGTGCTTTGCCAGTTTGACTTAAACCTGGAGGAAGGTGAAACACTACATACTCTGAAATGTACATGGGGCCCTAATACCTTAACAGTGATCGTTTCCCACTTAATTAAAAGAAATCTGGCAAACAGTAAAAACATGGACTAAAAAAATTAGGAAGACTTGTAACAACACTTAAGTGAAGACTTTGCAAATCTCAGGTTGGTGGATGAACAACATCTGTAAGTATCACATAGTCATTACAATAACTTTTTTACCTTGAAACCTAACTGGGAATAGTAGAATAAATAAAGGTTCTTGGTGTTGTGACAGGTGCACTATGTCTGTGATATCTGTGCTTAACGCTATGGATTGAAATTGATGTCATCCAGATTTTCACTCTGGTAACCAAAACCTTATGACTTCTGACAGGTTAACTTACTATTCGTGGTAGAAAAAGGAAACAAAGATGAAAAAAATACTGAACTTTAATAAAGAAACACTGATTTGCACAAATACCTACAATTTCTGATTTGAAAACAGGTATAATACTGATACTGACTTTATGAAATATGAGTACTATATTAATAAAAAACATTTGAAGGAGTACCATACTAAATACTTATATCCTTGTTTTTTTCAGTTTTCCATTGGAAGGTGTTCCTTTTGAGGTAGTTTCTTGCCTCAAAAGTATTAAAACCATTACATCAACTTGCATTCAATTCTCAGCTACCATGGTAAGAAATACTACTGAACACCCTAAAATAAATAGTAAACTTGCGAAAATGCATACAAAACAACATTATCTTTCTGTTCAGATGTCTGACAGATTATTTAACATTAACTAACAGTACAGATTAAAGGGTGGCAAATGGTACCATTCAGGTAAATTCTGTGTAAATTAAAAAAATAATAATTGAAGCATGATCGAAAATTTAAATTCTATAAATATAAATCCTCTTTAAAACAATTAATACAAAAACATGAATTTCATGACATTCAAGAAACAGTTGGCAATAAATGTTAGCTGTTCTAATGAGACTTAAAAACAGAGTAAGATATTCATTTTCTGTAGTAGAAAGTTTCAGATCAACACTTCTTTATTGGAATTAGCACGTCTGATCATAGTTTTAGGATTAGACCAACAGATATGGGAACATACCTATAGACAAGTAACAATCATTACTGTGTACAGTTTGATACTGAATTTTAATTCAACTGTAATACTATGTGTCTGTTTAAGCTTTTCTATCTAACATCTCCTTAGCTTTTGATATCTTAGCTTTCAAAGATTGTAGTGAGCATATTAAGATCCCTCTCTCCGTCTCCAAGCACTAGTAACTCAATTTAAGGTGCCATTTTCATGTGCTTTAGCTTCAGAATCTCTGGATAATTTTTTCATTAAATACTTGTAAGTAGTTTATGCTACATCAGAACTGTACAACAAAGAAGCTGATATACTATTCCGTTCTGAGAGCTCACTAATCCTAATTATTTTGATAGTTCCACATTGATACTGGATTATCAAAAAGCTCCATCTTCTATGATAATTTTACTTCTCCAGTAAAGCATCCCATTGGGAGACACATTCTATGAAGTGAGGTGGTGTTTAGGTAATTTAAGATGGTCTTCTGTAGAGTTCTGAGCAGGAAAGAAACTGAATTTATACATTAAGGTTTTAAGACAAGATAACGGTGCATGTTTTTAATTTAAATGTTAACTTTAAAAATAATTTTACTGATTATAGTTTTTTAAAAGTAGAGTTACACTGTAGAGTTTGTGCCTCAGCTATTGCATACATACCCACATATCCAACAGATTAATTATATTGCCTAGAATAGTCCTCATTGGAAGAATCTAGTTTTCCCTCTTGAGATGAGTCAGAAGTATGTCAAATACTCTTCTATTCTGTTTTTTAAATACCTCTGCAGAAGAGAATTTGTTCAGTACCTGTAGTTAGCTTGAAGCAGTTCTTGATAATAGTTAATTAAATCTTATTTCCTACAAACAAAGCTGATTTTTTGTTTGTTTTTTGTTCTACAAGTTTCATTAAGCTAACATTGCCAAAAACTGAGGTTAGAGTGGACCTAGGTACTGTCAAAGCTCTCATATGCACCTCATCCCTTCTATTCCTCCCTCCTTTAAAGGTCACTCTTCCTCCCTCAACACACACACCCCAATCTCTCAGTACAACTGTTTTTAAAAAAAACAAAATAGAACAGCCTATTGTAAAAGATTTAAACTGTAGTCTGAGTCAAAATAGCTCATTTTGTATAAATTAAGATCATTTACATAAACTGTTCATTTTACAAACCTGCAGGGTCAACAGAACGCCAGCAGGAAAGACAAATATTTGTATTGCTAAGGCTAGAAGTAGTGTTTCTCAGTAACCTAAACCACAGTATTCTCTCCAGATTAGACCTGATCGAATATTGCTATAATTGCAAGATAACTGAGCTTTGCACACAGAATTTCCTTCTGTAATAGTTTGTACTCATTATTACTGATTTGTATCTTAAATGATTTCAGTCATTTCTCAAATCATTTTGATTCTGATCTCCAAAGTGCTTGAAACCTCTCCAGACTGACCTCCTCRAATCATTTTATTCATGCAAGTCTAGAGCATGTGAGAATGTGGATTCAGAACAAAATTAAATTTGAGATGCCACCAAAAAACAAACAAAAAAACCCCACTTTATTCTTCCTCATATTTCTGCGCAGCCTCCCCTTCTAGGTAGCCACAAAAGTGCAATGGAAAACTTGGTGGAAGAGGCAGGAACATGTCACTGGGGATAGAATATGACCTGCCCTTTCAGTGGCAGTCCAGATTTGGACAAACTTAAACCAACAATGGAACCATACCTACAGTTAACAAAAGCTGAACCAATAGACACTTCCAAGTATGCTGAAACATACTTAAAATGCTCAAACAGTTGAAAAGCAATTCATTGATGAATTTTTGAAAGTGTTTAAGAGTTTTGTTTGGCTTTTTTTTAATAATTGACAAATTAAAATTACATTCATGGTCAAGTTAGACAAAGTTAGCATACGACACAACAGTCTTTCTCAAAGCAAAGTGAAATATGTATTGCTTCTTCATTACCCAATAGTCCAGATGTTTTGTAAGAGATTGTCAGATAATGAGATTGTCTTAACAACTGGTTTTGAAAAGTCTCTATTCTCCTCTAAATATTTATAAATTGATTGTCTAAGAATTTGGTCAGCCTAACTTAATCTCCTGGAAGGAAACTAAACAAGTCCATTGATACAGTAAGGTTAGCAGAGGGCCATTAAAACAGTTAAGGGGGCTGAAGCACATGAACTGAGAAGAGGCTTGTGGAGATAACCTTTTGTATCTCTGGCTAAGCAAAGGTAAGGGAGGATTTAACCGCTGTCTTCCACTACCTGAAAGGGTGTGTGCAGATGATGCCAGCAGCAGCCTCTTAGAAGGACGCAGGGAAGACAGAGAGAGAGAGACAGAGAGAGAGAGACAGAGAGAGAGAGACAGAGAGAGAGAGACCTGCCTTGAGCATGTCACTACATAGTGTAAGTAATATTGCATTGCATTATATAGAGACAATTTTTAAAAAATACAACATACAGCCCTTTTCATATTCTGCCATTTTGTTTGGTTAAATTGAAATACTAAGTCAAAAGTTTTAATAAGTTATAAGAAGCAAATAAAGAATGGATATGCATCATTTTAAGAATGATGAGTATACCAGAATGACTCCCAATAAACAGTAGTCTTTAAATTTTCCTAAGAAGTCCAGAATGTAGTTGAATCAACAAGAACAAAAGATTAATCTTCAGCTGTGGGTCAACTTAGCAATGAACTGCAAGGCAGGAGGTATGTGAAGAAGCAGTCAGACCACAACACAGTCTAAGGTTGCTAGTTTACTTTTGCATAGTATTTAGCTTTAATATGTATCATTGCTGCAGTGTTAGGGTAATCTTCCACACATTATTCAGAGTGGCTACTTAAAAATGTTAATTGTTTGTACCCAGATAGATGACCAAACAGTATTWCCTTCATTGGCTTTGTTTAACAAAGTTCTCAAAGTTTGAGAACTTTTAGAAATTCTTTCTAAAGACCTCTTAAGACATCTTCTGCAAACTGACAAATTTTCAAAATGTGTATGGGATCTAGAGAGAGATACACCTATTGCATTTAATCAAAACTGGTCCACTGAATGTCTGCTTAGTAATGGAGGAATGGGAAAAGGGATAGATGAACACAAGCCCAAATGCTTAGTGAAGTCTAATTATCAGTCAGAATTGCAAAGTCAACATTAGTACAGAAAAAAAAAAAAAAGAGTGAAAAGAATCCTTAAAAATATATATGGAAAAAAGAATCAGTGTTTACTTCATTTACACATTTATGGATATAAGCAGAAAAGCACTGTGCTTCTTTCAGAGAAAGAAATACAAAATAAAAACTACATACACATAGGAAAGAATTTTACCACAAGAATCTCTTTAAAAGTTTAGATCCTTGAAGGTTTATATTTCAAAACTGGAATTCTACTTGACTATGTGAACTTTTATTTTTATGATTTGTTCACTACACATCATAAAAAAGTAGTGACACATTAAAATTTTTGTCCTTTTTGAAACCATTTTTTTGCTAATTATCAGTCACAGTTTTCAATTTTCTCCTAACTACATCAGAAGGCTTTTAATGGAAGATTAGCTAACTTTTGGTACATACATAAAAATACTTATACATAGCATTATTTTTAGAATGTGATTTTATGTATAATTCTTAAGTGTGCTTTAATTGTTTTATTTGCAGATCTCTTCCAACCTTACTGATTCTATGATATTGATTTATCCCAACTTATAAGGTTTTCACTAATTATATCCCAGAGGACTTAGTGTACCCTCTTGTGTGTAGGTAATGCTACACTACTATGCAGTAAGCTACTCAAGGACATACTGAATAAAATTATCTATTTAAAATTAAACGACAAGTGCTTCTTCCCAGCGGTTATAGAATACAAACAGCAATCTGTTCAAATTAAAATACTTTTCTTACAACTTCAGACTCATATCAGAGCAAAGCAACAGTTGGGAAATGATAAATACTATCAATGTTAACATCTGTTAATATCTGTCTATTTTCCAGATAAAAAAAAGAAGCAAATATTAATAGAGCTAGGAAACAGTTGTGCTTTTTAATCCTATTTTATTTACATCTGGTTTATTAACAATAAATTTATTAGTAATATGATACATCTTTGGAAAACATACAGCATTTGCAATACAGAAAACCAATATAAGGCTGCACAGAATTTAGAACGATTTAGTAGAAATATTTTCAGGCATAAATATGATAGTTACTTGATTAAGAACCAGAAAAATTATTTAAATCTTTAATTTGGGCCCAGAGCCATTTTATGTAACAATTTAACTTGACACAAGGTGAGCAGACAATAGGACTGCTAATTTATAAAATTAAAATACCTAGTGGCATTCTACACAAGACAGGTATCCAGTTCTCCTTAGGCCTATGCATGGCTTATCTAATGTTGGATCTGAACCACTTGGAACGATGGCTCAGTTTTATTCAAGAAGAAAGGTCAGAAAAGAATTGTTCATTTGGCCAAATACACAGTTTTTCTCACATTAAGAAAAAAGTAAAAGATTAAGGCAGTTAATAATTATATACCCAACTTTTGTAGCAATGGACCACAAGATGACACAGGAAACAAAATACAAGCAATCCAGAAATCAAACCAAGTGAAAAAAGATAAGCAAAACTTTATAAAGAAGCAAGTATGTGTTTCAGCAAAGGCGGAGGGTAAAGAATTACTGCAGCATGTACCATCAAAGCTAAAAAAGGCCTTTCTTTTAATTCTTTAGTAAGACCATTGTGGATATCATTAACTGAATAGATCAAAGATATATGCAGTTCTGCATTTGTTCAAGTGCTAGTCATTCATAGCTTTGCTTTGAACCAGTACAGCCGTTTCAACAATAATTAAGAATCGTGCTGACGTTGTTTGAAGTTTACAGTCTACACACAGACTGTCCCTCATTGGTCCAGCATGGCAAAATCATCAAGAGACAGAAAGCAAGTATGTGTGTGGTCACAGAAGACAAAAGGTACAATGGCACGTACAAAAGACAAGTGAGAAGTATGTAGAAATAAATATATGTAGTCACAGAACAAGCAAATATGCTAGTACATGCTAAGCTCTCCTCTTTATTTAAACTGTGAGATCTTTTATAGATAACTACTATAGATAACTTGGGAGGTGTTAAACAGTATAGGCAGTAAATAGTGATTTAATCAATCATTTTATTCCAGTAAAGACCAAATGCAAGTTCTCTCTCTTCTGCAATTAAGCCTTCCCAAATATTCACGTAAGTCATAATAGAACTATTCCACCAAAGTGTTTTTAACTGCAAATCCTGAAAGTCAGAATATCAAAATTCTAAGAAAATTCAATAGGAGCTGCAATACTAAGCACATTTTGCAAGCCTAGGTATACATAAAGGCACTGTTCTTCCCTACTTCTTTCTGATTAATTGAATGTAGATTCTGACAAAGTACACAATTAATTACCAAGCAAGGTATTTGATCATGGAACTCACTCAGGCTAGCATTTGTCATTCAACATTCTCCTCTGTCACTGGAAGGAGTAGGGGTCTGCAGGACGGAATGAGAATCATGGCTTTTGTTTTGTTTAGACACACACACAAAAAAAAGACTACACTAACTACACACAAATGGAAAGTCTTCCCTACATATTCACACACACTTTTCACATACTGATGCAATGCATGCTGCGTTGTGTGTTGTTACCAGTAAAGTTTAAATAGCTCTAAAATGTTTTCCAGACAATCAGAAGTGATTTATACGGATTCTGCTCAATGAACATTGAAGAATGCCTCAAAAAAAAAAAATCACTGAGTTTATTTTGTGGTCCAGTTATGTAGTATACTCACAACTGAACTTTATTCATTCTGCATTTAGTTTTATTTTTATTCTTCCTTAATGAGACTAGAGAAAAAATTGTAGTCATGGTATTCACACACTAGAGGAAACACACTATCTCAAGTAATATCCTTGCTGTAGGTTTCTTAAGTCCTCTGTTAATCTCTGAGCTTTGTCTATACATGGAAATAATAGATCTTTTACCTCTGTTTCTGGAACATGCTGGTGAGTCACTATTTATAGATTTTAATAGGACAAGTTTCTCACTAACTTATGCACATATCTGTCAAAATACAGAACACATTGGAATCATTATTTCTGGTATCTTTTTCGCTTCTTCTACATAGCACTGTCTTGCACAATATTTTTCTCTGTACTCTGCATATAGTAAGAATACCTAGTTTTCATTTTTTTTTCCAAGTATAATGCAATTCACCTCCAGAACTGCAGAATCATTAGATGAATCCCAAATACCATGAGAAGTTAGAAACTTCAGTCCTAACCTGAGCTCTTGACAATTCTTTTTTAAGTAATTTTTCATTTCATAGTTCTTGAACCTCATAAAGAAATAAAAAATTACTAATTTGGGGGTATTATGAATCCAAATTATTACAGAACTTTTTTAATATATGATGCATTCAATGCACCTTCTTTTTCAAATGTACTTCATAACTCAAAAATATAATTCAAGCTAACTGCTAGGTTATACATTTTAATATTTTAGAAGATAGATGTTTGCGAAAGAACAATAATAGCAGATGGTGGCCCACATGAACAGTCAGTCTTGAACATCTGTGCATAATACAGTTGAATAAAAGATGCAAAGAATAGTAAATAGGGGAGAAGTGATCCTTCCTGGAGTGATATTTCTACAACATTGCTTTTCCACTTGATACAAGCATCAGCCTGAATTAGAATCATATGCCTCTGAAAACATACCCAAGAAAAGAGTTTCCAGACAAAAGTAAAACATGATTGCAAAGTAGACAAGAATGTCTTTCCTTAAGTTAAACACTTGACTCTTTCCTTAAAAAGGATCCACAGCAAAAGATAATGCTTCTGTGCATCAGTAATGCAAAGTTTTGGTTGTTGTGCTACAGTTACAGAAGGAAGAACTCAGAAATATATCATCATCCTACAGGAGAAAATGTAAAAAAAGAAATACATAAATGGCCTATAAAAACCAAAGACAAACAAAAAAATCAGAATGATCAATTATGATAATTTACACTGACATCACACTATTCCACAAAGCTGATATTTTCAGTTGCTAATAGCTAGCCATTCCTGTCTATGCAGAATCCCACTTTAACACTTACAATCCGCATGAGAAAAATGGATTACCATCTTAACCTATTGTGAGATCCAGCATAGGTACTAGCTACTATGCTGCAGCAAATGAAAAGCAAAAATGAATTTTTGATGTTTGTAACAATTACCAATTTTAAACAGCTGTGCAGAGCATAGACTATTCCACCTGCTCTAACTCTGTGCCCTTAAACCTGACATGGTCAACAAAAACAGTCAAGATTGCTCCAAATCATCCTGAATTCCAGGAGCACTGAGTTTTCCCTAAGCATTCGATCCATTCCTTCTTCAGTCCCTGAACACAGACTCCAAAGTAACTGGAGTTCTATTCCACTGATCTTAAAGAGATTTGAAGCCAAAGCTAGAAACATAAGACAACATTTCTGAAAAGGGTATTCCACAACTATGTGCCTGTTTGCAGAAATCAAACTCCCAGAGAGACTGAACTTGACTTCTACAGAGGTTAAAGCATCAGGAATTCCTAAGTTTTGTGCCTTTTAGGTTTGCATGACAAAATCATATGTCCTGTCTAAATCCAGTATTACCTTCATTTTATAATAGCAAGAGGTTTTACCAGGAATATTAAAAAAAAATTATTCATCAAGCTATTAAATAAACAATCTGTTTAAGATACCACCTTCCCAGAAAGTAAGAATGATTAAGCTATTTATGCACGAAAATAAAATAAATGCTCAGTGTGGTCAACTGAATAACACTAGATACATTTCTTGGCACATTTTACAAAGGCTCTTAAATATTTCACCAAGAAAGCTACAAATTGCGTGACATAACTGCACTGTAAGAGTAAGGAACATGAATTTAATTTCAAGAACAAAATGTATATGTTTTCTGTTAAGTGGTTATTAGAGATCACTCCATAATACAGTGACATAAGCCAGAAATATACCGTAAAGAATATATCTCATCCTTATCCAAGCACATACTTTATTTGATTATACTTCTATCAGATTAGTGGTGAGGGACTCGCCTGCATTGTTAATATGCTACAGGAAAAGATAGGTATAAAATGTGGTTGTCTAAGATAGTCTTACATATTGCCATGAAGAGTTATGCCAAGGAAATGTGTTCTCTCATCTGTGAATGAGCACATGAGAAACCTCTAATTTCAGAGCACTTTAGTTATTTCCTTTCATACACTTCCAAAATCTCAGAGAATAGAAATGAATAAAACAGAAGGCTGTATTAGAGGAAAAGATCAAGAGAACTAGTCTTCAACCAAACTGGGCAGTTACAATTCTGTATTTCAKGTCTACCAAGCACTGGAATATTCTCCACTAAAAGCTGTTTCAAAAAATCCAGTATGTTAACTGGTTGATACATGACTATTATCATAAATACAAAAAGTAGGTCTAGTGCCTAGAAAAAAAATCAACCAAGATACTTCTTGTGTAAAATCAAAGCTGCATTAACTTATTCACACACAAATGCTGGCAAAAGTAACAAGTATCAATACCCAAGCTGGACGCTAGTTCTATCTTTTCAGTTTTTCAGAGCGTACACAAACTTATCCCCTGAAATAATAGCCAATTAAAGCAATTAAATACACTGTGTTGCCTAGAAAACTAAGGTCCATCAGACAAACACTACCAATTTATGTTGGTAGGTTTAAAAACAATTTAGAACAATTTATAAACATAATTTATAAACACTTTTTTTTTTTTGTTTGAAGATATTTCTCCCAACTGTCTGTTCCACCAGAATCATTTCTTTTGAACAGCAGAGACAGGTGTCTCCATGCCCAGTTGCTCACCACATGGAGTCTAACTGTTAATTTAGGCTAATATTTTGGGCTGCAAACAAGATCTCTGAAGCACTGACACCGAAGAAGCTTCTTCTAAATCCAGTTTTATGTATTTCCCCCCCAAAAAATGTAGTCAACTAAGATCTTCTCCACAACTCAGTTCTGAACACCAGTGCTACAGTAATTCTAGTCTTTAAATATTAAGCAATATGTATGCATAATTTTCAGTAGTTTCAACCTTATTTTTGTTCCACACACTTAACACAAATAGCTAGGCTGTTTTAAGTAAAAGATAAGTATGGACTTTTCTACAGGTGAACGCAAGGCAGAATCTAACAAAGCATTTGCTATTGTTTAGCTACTGCTAACCAGTCTGTATGAAACAGCTTGCAACTTCTCTGCGAGTCACAAGAAAACCAACACACATCACAATGAAGCTTTGACACAACAAATTCAATTAAGAACATCCTTTGTCAAAAGGAATGATGGCTTTTCAGAAGCTTCATTTCCAGTCTGTGACCTACAAAAATAGTCTTCTTCACCAGCTACAAGTTAACAGCAGTAGAAGCATATTTCTCTCTTCAAAATTACCAGCTACTCCTTCTGTCAGCAATAATATGAACAGAAACTCCAAGACATGAAACAGTCCCCTTCCCCTCAGAAAATACCCAGTTGCAAAGAAAAACATAACTCTTAAAAGACTGAGTCAGAAACATGTTAATTGAGCTAGGAAAAGCACCACAAATGCATCCCTGAGTTCATCCCTACAAACATCCTGATCCTGGGTCCATTTACAGTTCTTTGTAGTAATGTCCAAATATCTAAGCCATTAATCAGAGCCCAAACATTTGCCACTAAATATTCTGTAAATCCCTGTTCCCAAATCTACAATTATTATGGTTATATAAGACCAATTTGTGTAAACCTGAAACTTTTAACTTTGTATTTTACAACATCATTTCAAGATGGTGAACAGCATTATAGGATTTTATTTACACTCAACATACACAAGGAAGTAGGTCTTATTTTCACAAGAGCACACAAATGAGAGAGCATCTCTATACAGTAAGTGTCCAAACCTAATCTATGCAGAACTAGTAAAACTGTTTGTAACTCAGAGCAGCTATCATATGTAAATGCTACCCACAATAAAAAAGAACCATTTTCCCAGGTCTGGAATCAGAAAAAAAAAAAAATGTATTTTTCCAACACTGACACTGACTAGCCCCAAAGGTCACTCAAGCTGACCTCTGCAGAACTAAAAACTATCCTGAGATAAATGACTTAACTTAGTGCTAGTATGAAACATACAGATGAATTACAAAATGTCACTTGTTAAGATAGCATGGGTTTTACCTATACATTTCCAAACACTAGATGTAACCAATGAGCAGAACAGCTTGCAAAACAGCTTTGAGAAGCTTTAACACAATTATATTTAAAGTTCTCCCAGGAAATTATAATTAAGACTAGAGTCCTATTAGGAGGCCACAGATTCAAGCTGCATCCAAGTAAAAAAGAAAACCAGTATTGCAGGTGGCATACACCTATTACTTTTCTTCCTTGTCACTGCAACTCTCCTGCTGCAGTAGATTACTCTACAGACAAGGAATAGACGCTAAATTTGCCATTATAATTCCCAGAAGGGCCTCACGAAGGGCTCGACTGACCAGCCCAAGGCCAGAGAGGGGAAAAACCCGGTGGGGCACGAAGTCAGCATGCCCGAAGTCAGCGCGCCGCAGAGGCGCGACACTGGCGCGGCGAAGCCGGGCCAGGCCAAGGCCGGCGGGTGGCGGAGAAGCGAGGCGGCAGTCACGCTTATCATGGCAGCCACAGCGGGGAGAAGGGGAGCGGGATGAGCGGCGCCGCTGCCGACCCCCTTCCCGCCGCGCCAGACCGGGCGCCGCAGTAGCCGCGGGCGCCCAACGGCTTTACCTGCCACTCTCACGGCGAGCCCCTTCCGGCTCCCACCCGCCGCGGCGCCTTTTGATGACCTCATCGGCTCGAGGCCTCCGCGCCGCGCCGCGCCGCCTCGCCCCGCGCCGCCTCGCCCCGCGGCTCCCTGGGCCCCGCCCCCGCACGTGACGCACGCCGCGGGCCCCGCCCCCTCGCTAACGGCCGCCCTGCTGGAGCGGCCGTTGGGTGGTTGGCGGGCGGCGGGGGTGTCGCGCCCGCGGAGTGCGGTGCCCGGCGCCGCGGGGGCGGGTAACACAGAGGACCAGTACAGCCTAGCCGCTCGTGCAGGCCCCTCGCAGCACGCTACTACCTAGAAAACTACCTAAGCCCTAACTTGGCAACCCCGGATTTACTTCACTCTTGGCCTTAGTCCAGGAAGGAGGCACGGCCGTGACACAGCCTGCGAAGGGAGGGCGTCTGCCATTCCTGACTCCCCAGGCGGTTTAACCACGTTGCRTCCAGGTGGCTCACACGCTGCCTCCTAGGCACCACCTGCCTTGTGCATCCTAATTTCCCTGGAGGACACCAAAGCCTGTGGGCAGAGTAGAAACCACAGGGCTGTCCTTGAGCAGCCTGGCCGAGTGCAAGCGCCTCCGTAGTGGACAGAGTGGATATATTCACCCTGGGTCAGCCTCCAAGCAAATGTGAAATGTGCCAGGCCTACGCCTAGGCCCCATGGTCAAACGGAAGGACATGCTGAAGGTTCTGTACTTTGAAAAGAGTAAACAATGACAACAAAAAAAATCTGTCCTTCTAGCCAATGATCCTTAGCTATAATTAAATTCTAAAAAGAATTCTCAAATATGCCAATATCTTGCACTTTTTTGATGCTGTTAAATGCTGTTAAAAGCTAGCTACATCACTATTAAATGCCAGCTGCAGAGCTGGGTGTGGCTATAGGCAATGGGTTTCTGCATGGCATCCCTTCCTCTCTCTGCACTTCACTTTAAAGACAAACTCTTACAAAACTAAGGTTAGACTTCAAATTTGTCCAAATCTTTTAGAAATCCATTCTGCTTCTTTCTTGAAAACACATATGACCTAGTTCTCTACAAATGTAGATTTATACAGCTCACTGATCTCAGAGTTTTGCCAACGTACATGATTATAATGATTCAAAGCTTTTTTCTTCTTTTCTGTGTAGGCTACCAACTTTCACCACTGCAACTGCAAGGCATCTTCTTAAGGCAAACTATACAGCTAACTAAGAATAACAAACCTAGTATCAATAGATCTGACTTTATTATGCAAATCAAAGATGCATTTTTCATTCCCAAGGAATGAGGGATAAGGAAAAGAAGAGGAACTTGCCTTTTCAGATAACTGATGGTGGCTTAGAGAATCAAAATTGCTTGATTACTAGGCCCTGACTTTGCAATCATGTTACAAGCACAGGATGGAGAAACGTACTTTTTTGCATGTTAAGATATACTATGCAAGATAGCCAAAAACCTAGTGACCTGAGATTAAGATACAAATAAAAGTATTTGTCTTCCCAGAGTTAATTAGATACTTCACTTTGTCACTTAGTGTGGCAATGAAGCAATCCATTTCTATTGGCTGTTGGCATAACTGTCCTGACACCACATCTCAGAACTCACTGGCTTCTGGAGCTCTCAGTTAACTCCCAGACAAGCTAAGGACACTTCTAACTGGCAAATCATAGATTTTGCTACCTCTGTTAGTGAAACACACAGCTGCTAAAAATATCTGACAATTGCTAGCACTAGATCAACTGTTCAAGTGTCTAGGAATGGTAGGAAGGCCACTGATACTAAAATCAAGAGCATGGAAGATCTTTGCAATGTTTGGTTTAGCTTTAAATGTTTCATTTTTTGAATCTTGCTATTTACTAAATTCTCAAGCTACAGGTGCCCAGGCTCCTTGGTGAAGCTAGCATATGGAGTAAGGGAGGAGAGAATGGGAAATGTCTCTGTAGTTTGTCTGATATCAGAAGAATAGTTAAAAATTCATTAGAATAGGGATTCAAACCTAACTTTCAAATGTGATTGCCTTAACCACAGCTCTGCAAAGTCAATTTCTCCTATTCTTTAGCCACATGAATGTTTAATTATTTATGCAAAATGTTAAAAAAAAAAAAAAAAGTGACAGGGTAGGCTTCACCACTGACTGCAGTGTAAACCTATTCAAAGATGTTTACAAGACTGACTAGCAGAAAATTAGGAAGCTAGGAGCTCAAATCAGAGTTGAACAGAAATTGTAAGGTTTCAGAGGCCCAGGACATTGGACTCAGGAGCCTAATGGCTCCTGGGAATTCCCACCCAATGGGAATTTGGGAGCCAAATTCCCGTTGTGGATCTCTCCATGCAAGCCAGGTCTGATTGAGGTGGCTTTTAAAATGTAAAAAGCTGTCAGAAATCTGAGTCTTTCCCAAATAATTTGAATAGTATTTGCACTGGTAGGAAAGTATGAGGTATCTCTAGGGTCTTCTCTGTGATGATCACAACCACCCTACCAGTACCTAAGGAGTCCCTGGCTAATTATATCTGGCATAGTCAAGAAAACGTTGAGACTGAAATCAGTGTACCACTTTAGATAGCTTAAATATGGGTTCCCAGTCCACATTTGTGAGAGTTCTCCTTGAGAGGATCTGATATATGTAAATAATAGTGAATAGAAATGAAAATACAGATTAATTTGCCAGTACTGGCAAACAATGTATTTTTCTGGTCATTCTGCCCTAGTGTAAGTGAAAGCTGCATTACAGCAGCCTTAGGGGTTTCTATTTTTCATCTCAGTTGTCTGTAAACAAGATAGCTGAAGTTTTCTACTAATTCAGTACTGATGTACAGTGCTCGTAAAATCAGCTGAGCTTTGTTAAAGATCAATGGATGAACGACACAGTTAACTGTTTTTGCTTTCACTTGCATGTTTGGCAGCCTTTTCCAGTCGTTAAGATCTGACTGAGAAAATGCATTGTTCTAGCCTGAAAAAGCTAAACTAGAACCTCATCATCAACATACATCAGTCACTATCTTTCTCCATATTCAATACAAATGTGCTTACTTCTTGAAAAAAGGGATGTTCTCATGACAAATAGGATTTTCTATTGCTGTGCAAATGCATAGCACGTGGCACTTCACCACCTCTCCCATTTGCGATGAAAGTCTGGTTTGCTATTGTAAGCTGAACAGTAAGTAGGCCGCTGTAAATGAACACTGGAGGTTTGTTTTATTTGACCTTAGACATGGGCAAAGTAGGCTGTTGCTTGTAATTCCAATAATGAAGTTTATTATCCAAAACAAAAGCTAAGTGAAAAAATCTTATTGTAATTCCCCCCCCCAAAGCAATACATTTCTTAAAAGTTTTTTTTTTAACAGCTTATTTGGGCAATATTTTAGTAATAGTGATATTTTGCAGCTTTCCCAACCAGGCTTAAGACTAAAACGCTACAAGTCCAAAATAGTGAAAGCAACTGTTAAATGCTTGTTAACGTACTGTTGCTTTTGTCACTGTTGCCACTTCAACTTTCTTTTGGTGCCAAACCTATCACCGGTGGCAATGATTTGGAGCAATCACCATACAGCAATGATGACAAATCACTGCAATGATGAAGAAGCACTTGAAACATATGGAAAAGAGGGCAAAGCTCAGTCTAACAAGTTAAATCTTGAGTACTTAAAATTCACATACTTTAATTACAAATCACCTTTCAATTGTTTGTAAGATGCTGATGATGACTACAAATTGCTAAAAGAAGTAAGGTTTGCATTCTGGAGTAACTAGTATTACCATTAGAATTATTCTAATGCAGTTAATACACTAATTACTATCCCAGTTACCATTCTGGTAACTATTTGCTCTGTCCTGTGGACTCTAAAAGGAACAAAGCTTGCGCGTAAACTCTCTTTTCCAGTGCCAGTATAAGATTGCAACATTTGAAAACATTCTGAGTCCAGGTTAAAATAATGTCCTCTTATTTATATCCATAAAAAGCAACACTTACACTTGAATTTGACACTTTTTGATGCAAATTATGTTGTTAAATGTTGGTTGAGGATGTATTTGATGTATTTGTAGGTATGCAGAATTGCAGGCACAATTTGAAACTGTGTGTTGAGACTCCTTTGAAAATCCCACTTTCCTTACACTGCTATTTATTTTGTTTGTGGCCTTAGTGCCTAAAAAACAGTTAAGTTAAAAGCTGTACAAATTATCTAAGGAAATAAAATACATGCAGGGTAGGGGGAAAAGAGTTTAACACAGAGAGACAGAGAACAATATGATGGCAGAAAGGATCTCCTTTATACCCCCACAATGGTAGTGACAATATGTAAGTTAATGAAAAATATTATAAATAGAAAGAAAGGTGAGGGTGAACACGGAAGCAGGGTGGAAAAAGTGGATGTAAAAGCAGATAACCCAATGTTAAAAGCTTGGGACACAGGGAAGGAGAAAGTGACCCAAGAYATAAAATGCTAGTCAAAAGCTACAGAAAAATCTTTGCATGCCTTTAAGCCTTTATTTCTTAGCTTGCAGAGTTTTTTTCCCAAGGTCACACATTGTTTAGGAAAAGGAGTTAGCAGAAGTACCACCTAGGTGTGCTGCTTGCCACCTCACCTGGAAGCCTTTGCAGCACAGGCCTGAGAGATACAGTGGCCATTCTTTTTGTTTTACCTTCAGCCCAAGGAAGTCATTTCTACTTCAAGTGTTTCCACAACTGATGGCTGGAGCCTCTGGCCTACTTTGTCATTATTTTGTTTAACATAAAGGGATACTGATCTTCAATGATTTCTACAGTCTTCAAAATCTGCATGGTGCATATGTTGAAGTCTGTAAAGAAAGCTGGCTAGGAAGCATCTCTGATGATCCAGGATAGTCTGGAAAAAAATTAGTACTTGCCTGGAAGCTCTTCCTTGGTTGCATATCTTGAAATAGTACAGAAGAACATTAAAAGACATCAAATAAGATAAAAGTGTACTTCTGATGCTGATTTTTACCTTAATTATATAGCTATATCATTTCTACTTCTGAGTTTCCAAAATAACTCTCATGCAGTGAGTTATCTTTTGGAAACAGATACAAATATAAAAATGAAAAATGAAAATCTTACTTTCAGGAAACCCTTCTCAGCTGACACAAAAAATTATTTGCTCCCCCTGGAGAATGTGGTTTTAATTATGCTAGATGGAAAGATCAGCTCATTGTTAGCCTTTCCAGGCAGTACACAAAAGGGAAGTTGCATGGAGTGAATCATCACAAAAAACTCCTATTCACTCCCTCATCTCCAAATACAATGCAAAAAAAGAATGTAAGTAAACATATGCATAATTTAATATTTTYCTTCAGGCCTATGTATGTTAATAATGTCAAGTGGCTTACCACTAGCAAGCTGAAACCTTACGGTTGCAGAAACACAAGAGGTGCTGCAGGGTGAGACTAAATATAAGTAAATGAGGATACAGAGAACATTTTATAACCTGATGGATCGGATCAAAAAGGTTTGGATGTATAATTGAAGGAGGATGGCTGTGGGGAATGGCATGTAATGCTATAACATCCCCAGCTCTGTATGTATCAAAAAGAAGTAGAATTGCAGACGTGAAGTACAGATGTTGCTCAGTACCAAAACAACTTTTCCCTGTTATCGGGAGATCTCTCAAGCATGACGTATTCATCCTTCCTTTTGCAAGTACAGGCATTGAGGCAAAATCTGTCTTCTGGAGACACCTGGCAGGTGCCAGCCTCTGGGGCCACAGCTGAGCACACAGCCTTCACCCTTGTCTTGCCTCCTGAATGTCACCAACTGCTGGCCAAGATGCTGCAGGAATACAATTAAATGTTTTGCTGCAGCCTGTGCAATTTTCCTAGACTACACTAAAACCAAAAAGGGTATTTCTAACCTCCAGATCACACATCTGCAGAGTCACATAAGGTGCAGTTCCCCATGTCAATTTATTCAAGATCTTCAAGGAAATTTTTGTGAGGCTGATGAGGACACATGCAGAGAAGCCTGCCAGAAAGATTTTCATAAAACATTAGGTTTTTTTTAAGCCAGCGAACACTATCACAGTACTTATGTCACCAGCACAACTGTCTGAGAAGGTACTGTTTGAAACTGAATGTAATTTACATTACTTGTTGTAATGCTGAATATGAAACATGGAACTCTGATATTCACCCCTCCCATTATGAAGGGTATCTGCCCTCCAGTTATTAAACCTGGGAACTAAGAACTCAGAACTGGAATAGGTGCTGGACTGAGAATATCGTAAAAGGTAATTTAATTTCAAAATTAAGGTGACTGCGTTCAGAATTACAAAACCAAGTCTAAGTCTTTGTCTCAGCTTTCCTCAGTGTTTTCACCGCATTCCCATGCACAGCAACACAGCAGTCAAGCTATTGCTTTTCACATGCCTGGGAGGGAAGAGGGGAAATGGAGTGAAGTTATTATTTTCTATTTCAAAACATGTAAGAGGTGCTCAGGTATCAGGGTGATGGGTGACATATAAAAAACACTGTGTCAGCCTTAATGAGGGTAATATGTGTATGTCGTTTTCCAAAATAAAGCCATTCCCCTTTTGAACTCAAAGTGGCATTTTGGGCCAACTGTTTGTTAAAATCCTGCCATTACCTCTTACAGCTTTAAGGATTGTGCTTGATGATGTTCACAGGGTCTGCACTGGATCTCCGTTACACTCTGTGCATAGTCTGCATTATCGGCCCCTCACATTAGCACAAGAGTGGAGGGAGAAATAAAACCAAAGCACTTAGATTAAAGAGGAAAATTCACCGTTGCTCTCATAGGACTTGAGAATAAGTTTTGTCCTAATTTGATATGTCTTTTGTAAAGTATAGACTTGAATGCCAGAAGGGTTAATGAACATTTAACCAGAATCTTCTGCATGCTGCGGGCCAAAAAATTTCAAAATCAAAAATATTATCATGGAAATATATGATCTAAAGGACAATTTCTTAAAAAGCAATTCAGATTATATGTTAATCATTGTATTCATAAGAGCAATAAATTTTTTCTTCCAAAAAATGTAGACTGGAACTTCCAAAAGAGGAGATTTTGCTCAATACATACATAATTCAATAATGCACACATTATATGCCTTGAAAGAACTAATTATTTTTTTCTACTAAGAGCTGTAAATGTTGAAAGATAATTTTCCTTGAATTATCAATAAATTATATGTCAATGTATTGTAAATTATAAATTATTTTATTCTCAGGACTTATATGATATATTAGTAATTACAAACAAGTAATATACATACAAACATATATATTTATTTGTATTTGTTAAAACATAAATATATGCATTATATATAAAAACATATAACATGTAGTTTGTGTATGTTCCAAATTCAGGAAGATTTTCTAGAATTATATTAAAATTATATGAAGAACATCAACCAAGAGGAATTGTTTGAATTCTTAATTATTATCCATTTACATTGGTTGTTCCTGATTCTCCATATGTATTGACAATATGAAGTGTTTGACTATTCAGCTACATCCACTGAAAGAAAGGAAATGACAATACTCTTAATACATATACCTGGGGTAGTAGTATTGTACTAAGTCTAACCCAAGTCATTCAGTGCATGCTGATAAAATGAAATTTATTGTTATATGTTTTATCGCATTATTTATGAAGAGAGTCTTAACAAAATAGTACCAGTAGTTCTGATCATAAATAAAAACAATTTTTTATCATATAGTTTTTTTTATACTGGCTTTAAGAGTTTCTCCTAAATTGTAGATGGTGTGAATGTAACTATACAGAAAGGTAGTATGCCTTTCTTATGTTAAGAACAATAAATGTAATTGGAATTAACACTGTCCTTACATACATTTTACACAGCTTAGAAGCCTTTTTTTAAAAAATAAAGTTTATTTTAATAAAGTTTGTGAGACTAAGTTGGATGATGCATAGAAAAGGCCTAGAACTCTGTCCCAATCCTAATTTGAAATTCCTAACATGTCTGGTGTTCCAGCTTGAGCTTGCTTTGAGAAAAGACTGTCAGTCATTTGTAAGTATAGGGTGGTGATAACTTGTCAGTTGATTTTYTGGCAAAGAGAAGGTGCCCATAAGGACTCTGAAACCTTTATGTTAACAATGAAGGAATTCTATATGTTGTCTCACTCTACAGGTGAAATGTATGTTTGCCACCAATATCTTACAGTCAACTGATTTAATGGTTGTTGAGAGATATAGAAGTATCAGCAAAGAAACCGATTTATATCTGAGGGTTAACAGAAAGAAGCTCTTTAGTCCTATGACTCCTGGTAGTGTTCTTTACACATTTTGGTGTCTGCACAAGTTAAAAATATGACTGTGAAATATATATAATTTTGGTGGCATTGTGGGAGATGGAGCTTTTAGCAATCTTACCAGAAGGAGAAGAAATGAAAAGTAGGTGGCATTTAGCAAGTCTGCTTGACGTACAGGCTTTTTTAGTATGTGATATTCTTTCAACAATATTTAATTTTGACATTTTGCCTTTTCAATAGAGGAATGGTCAACTCACTTCTCAAGGATAGGAAGTGTTTCTCACTGGACTTCACCACTCTCGCAGGAATCAGTTTTGTAGGTGGTAGCTAAGGCATTGTCCCATACCTCTAAGTTTTTGAATAGGTGGGCAGTCACAGAGATACTATTTCAGCTTGGGGAGAATTTTCTGTTGTTCCCACAGATTCTATTTTACATTTCAACCAAATGAAGTAGGCTGAACAAAGTGTCCTACTATGTCCAGGTATTTTGTAGGAAATCTGGACCACTTTGACAAATACATGGAAAGCTTCTTCTTGTCTTAACCAAGTTGATGCAGATGTTGCTGAATGGGAGATGGGAGATGCAGTGGAGTATGAAAGGTTTTCTTTTGGGGGGGGGCTTTTTAATGATCTGAATATATGTCAGAATGATTCTTGAGAATTTCACAGATTTTACGGGCTCTCCACTCACCAGACATTTTGTTTCCCTTGGCAGAGCTCGTAAGAAAACTTGTTACTTGTAGGAATGATGTGAGTGAGGAGGTGTTGGGAAGACAGACCCAGCTTCACTGAGTAGTGGTTTGTTGCTGCCAGTCTGTGCTGTCAAATTCTTCTGGAATTAGGAGTTTCTGGGGAAAAAATGACTTAGTTCATTATGTGGCAATGATGGATTGATTTTATTATTTGTCATGAGGAAATGACATCACAGACCGTATTACTAAATCACAGCCAAATATGCAGTTGAATATAATGAGGCTTGAGGCCACGATCAACGACTTGTGAAAAACCTTCAGTGGGTAGGAAGAGAACTGTTTTTGCTTATGTATTATCTGTGGGGATATTAAATTTTTGAGAAAATGTATTTTGAGAAGTTTTTATTATTTAGGAACTGCAACCAAAATTCAGTAAAGATTTTAGACCATGTATATACTGCACAGCAGACTGCACAGGGTTAGAGATACTGAACTCACCAGAAGTGAGCCAGTATGTGTACTCAAGATTGTGTAGAAACAGAGACACATTATGTCTTGTGACACTAGCTTAAGAATCTTTGCACAGTATTGTGTGGAGTCAACATAGTGAGAATGGAAATCAGGCTGAGTTTCAGTAACCAGGTCCAAAATCATGAACCTGAAAACTCTTGTTCAGGTGCTGCTTAAATCCTAAAGGCCCTATATAGCCTTATTTTAAAGTTCCCAAGCTGTATGCCAGCTTACAAGCAGGATACTTGCCTGGTAAAAAGGAGTTTTGGGTTCCCTCTCCTCTATTCAGGACTGTTGCTGTGTTTTCTATTAAACAGTCACTGGATAAAATATAGGACTAAAAACAAAAGTACACAATCCTCCAAGTAAAAACTGTCACTTGCATAATGGTTTATATATTTCATGATCTCAGCATTCACAACATGTTTTCTCTCTGTAGTCAACCACAATAAATGTTAATGTGAATCAAATCTACTCCCATTTAAAAGTAAGGGCTAGCATTTCAATTTGAAGCTGGCAGAGTAATAGAACAGTACCTATTTTATTAAACTGAGCTGTTGCAGATCTGGAAAAAATAATAAAAAAGCAAAAAGGAGAAAAGAAAAATTTTGGTTGATATAAGTAAAATACACAGTTAAGCAAAGTGATGCAGACAATTTTGTTTGTTGAAGACCATTGTGGAGGTCATTCATGGTTTCATTTGCTCCTGCTAATTATAAATTTACTGCCATTGCCTCTGTCTTTCATCATTGTATCATAATCTCTGGTAAACATATTTCCCGCTTTTCTCCACTTTAAAGTTAATCCCTTTTCTATCTTTAGTACACACAAACAATGTATATATTACACACACACACACAATACATAGTCCGTTCAAATATATCTGCGTATATATATATTACATATAATGAAGTAAAATTAAAAACTTAAAGATCTTAAATTGTTCAAGCTGTTTGACAACATTGTCTTCAACTATCAGAACTGGTGTAATAGAAGGCCAGGCTAACTAATCATAAGCTAACTAACATATTCTAAAAGACTAGCTCATTGCCTTAATATGTAATGCTTTAGTTCAGTGCTAACTTAAATATTAATCTGTCCAGAGCTACAGGGAGAATGGTATTCTGGGTACGTATTAATAATAACAGATCCCATACTAGCTGCTGATAATAAGCAATAGCTGTCATTGCAATTCAGTAATTTCTAATTGTTATTACAGGTTTATATTGCAGTGGCATATACAGGCTCAAACAATGCAAAGACACTGCTTTTGTTTCTGGGTGTTTACCTCCTAGGGGGACAAATGGCACACAAAGGCTCGTTGAATAAAATACCAGTATTGAACTCCTTTTTTATTACTATAGAGATGTAAAACAAACTAAAATAAAATATATTTTGCATCAGAACTGTATTATTTTACTACACCTACTGTAGAAAGATCAGAGATAAAAACAATACTTCAAAATCAGATTTTGCTTATGCGAAGTTTCTACTTATTTATCCCAACAAGAGTTATAATCACTTGCTCATTTCAAAATTAAATCCTAATATAGTGAGGCACAGCTCTGGAAAAGTAGGATTTGCATCTCTGAATGCCTACTTACATCTATGGTGAATTTGTTCAATGCTGCAGTGTTGTCTCGGCAAATATCACAGCAGCATCCTTAGAACTTACCGTAGTACAGCCTGGGATCACCCAAAGTGCCCCATCACACAGAGATATGCACTGAATATATGCTTGCCATAATAATTCAAAATCAACACTTTTTTTCGGGTGCTTTATTGCCATAGTACATACAAACTTTTTCATCTATTTCATTTTCTATAAACAATGACATTGTGATAAACTTTGTTTTCCACTTCTCTTTATCTTGTGTGTACATTGGATTTATTCTACAATAAGAGCTGCAGATACGTGTGGGACAATTCTTTCATTAATGGATGTGAATTGAAGAAGAGACGTAACAAGAAAGAATTTTAAAAGGTTGCTGCAAGCAAACAAACTTAACTGTATTTTACCAAATCCCCTATAACCTGTCACAGATTTCCTTCCATATTTGTGTTGCTATCTCTCTGATGAGCACCATCATGTTTATCTTAAAGAAAATGTATCTGTCTCCTCTAGAATTAGTCAATACTTCCTCTAGAATTAGTCACTAATTCCTCCAGAATTAGTATACTAATTAGTACTAGTAGAATACTTTGACTTTAAAAATGGGCATTTGCAGGCCTGATCTTTTCTTTCCTATGGAAAGAAGAACAAGTTGCTGAAAAATGTAGAAAAAGTTTTTCTCTTGTTTTTGCTCTCTAAGCTTTTAGTGGGATAGGAACTTCAAGGAAGCAGAAATAATGAAGCTGGAGGTTTCCGAGCCACACAGGAACAGAATGTGTGGGAAGAGTTATTGTGTGGGAAGTTACTCTAAGGGCTGAAAAGAAGTTTTTAGCAAGGACAGCCAAATTTTCTGTTATAATTGGCCAAAAGAGGGGATTGCAATTGTGGATTTTAGACTTGGACTGAGAAGAAGGACACTCCAGAAACCTTGATCTCGTGAGGACTGACTGGCAATCCAATCAGAAGAGCTAAAGTTGAACAGGATGACTGTTTGAAACTATCCAGAACTCATATTCACATTCTTCAGTCAATAAAATTCCTAGTGCAAGTCATGAGCTGAAGCCTATTTTCTTACCAAGCTTAGGGAGTCAGACTTCAAACTGAGATGACAACATCATGTTTTCTCAGGTACTAAACAAGTTGCTTTCCAAACACTCTCACTGTACTGCTATCACATGCCCACACTAGGTCTGCACATCACTCTCCAGGGAGAAGCAACATGAAAGGGAAGTTAATGCTCTGCCCCCAATTAACCTCTCTCTTGTACCGGACTGTAGACTCATACCCAGGGCATGATGTAATTGGAGCCCATATGTTTCCTGTTTTCTGAACTCCAGCAGGCCATCCTCATGCTGGTAACCCTCTAAATGCCCATTATTGACACTAGTGAGTAGTTATGTACACTAAAGTTAATGAGTTTGACTCATACATATACATACTCATACATACCCATTTACGAGGCAAATTGAAAGGATCAGAAGCTCAGCATCCCACAAAGCTTCCCTTCCGTCTGTCTTTCCACTGCTTAGTTTACTTTGTTGGATATATTCATCCATGTATGGGGGAATTAGTAAAGCTTATATCACTTTTAATTTTATGCTCAAAATTCCCCTTGTTCAATCATGAGACCCTGTTTTTAGATCTCTGATCTTCCTGTTTTTTACTCTTTTCTTTGTTGCTCCCAAAGAACCTGGGGAGGCAATGAGAAACCAAGAAGAGAGGTTTTCGTTATGCATTCATATTTTTGTCATAGAAAAGAAAATACACAGAAATGTTCTGGAATTTCATTCTTAAAGCTTCACTTTTGAAAGGCTAGCCAAAAAGTGGAGTTTGAAAGGAAATTTATATCTTTTGCAATGGAAAGATGTAAATCAATCCATTGCCTATTCTTGTAAATGTAATTTTTACTTTGTGTGTGGGATGTCAGACTGTCAGCTCTAATTCAGGGAGACACTGATGAAATGATTTCTCTTAGTTTTCATTTCTCATGTTTCATTCCACATAGGAACTACCCTTCTTGCTTAGAATGTAATTATTATGTCTGATCAACCACAGAAAAGATGGAGCTGAGTTTTAGCAAGAGGGCTGTGAATAATGTCAAACTGGCATGTTAAGCATCTGTGCCAGAAAATTACAGGTAAATGTTTTGACAAGAAAACATTTCAATTACTCATCCTATGATGAGCAGAGCTGATGTGAACAGAACTTAGGTAATGGTTTACAGTATCAGTTCTTAACCTCTGAGTTCTTTCAGAAATACCACTGGAAAGGCAAAAGGCATTGTGAGAGAAAAAATAAAACAAGGTGTACTGTTATGGTTAAAATGGGTTCCTGAATGGACCTGTCTGTATTTCACGCTATTGCTTTCTTGTAAAAATAAAGGCAGAATTTGCAGAGAGATTTATCGTAGCTCTTTAAAATTTTATGACTGCCTATGCAGTCTTTGTTATGCATTCTCAGGATTAAAGGATCAGTTATAGGGATGTTCTTGGCATTTCATAGCCTGACCTTTTGACTGTCATAATTGTGTAAGAATAAAGAAAAATTGCAGTAATGGAACAGATTGGCATGTTTTGCCTGAGAGTTACTTCCATCAGTCTTCATTTTTAATTCCACTGAAAGATTAAATGTGAAACTGACTGCTCAGGGATATTCCTAGCAGTCAATCATGCAACAAGCTCCAGCTTTTCAGTTACTAGAGAGTATAGCGCTTTTTTGCTGATAATTTATTGATTTGACTTTCACTGAATAAAGAAGAACAGATAACATTTACGGATACCTGATTATTAATTCCTTCCAATATCCTTGTTCTTACACCATTGCTATTCATGGTATAACTGTGAATTATGAAGCATTACAATTTCTAACTTCAAAGCCTATGGCTTTACATATACACATAAGACTTTTTTTTAATGTTTGTATATTAGAAAAACCTGAAATGCCTGTGGCATTAAAATTGAAATTCAGAATGTAGAATGTGTAAATTATGACACTATTTAGCTTAGTAAGTGCATTTTAAATTGTAGTAGGTATTGTTTACGATTAGATAGTACTTAGTCTTCTTGTGTAGTAAGTGTATTTATACTGACTAACTCTACTCTAGTTCTTCAGTGTGTTCACAGTGTTGTCAGCAACCTTTTATTTTTATTTTGTTAAACATAAAATAACAAGACTTACAAGCAGAATTACAACCTCCAGAAAAACAAAAATGTGAAAGCACTAACCATTTGTTTGTCCAAAGTTCTACTTTTTTTTTTCCTTTTTTTTTTCTGTAGGAGCCTAACTGCCTACTTTTCTATGCAAAATGACTATTTCTAGGTTTTTACTTTTAGACCTACTGAGCAGTTTGTGACCTGAGGGGTGAACCAAGCATTTTATCTTGTACCCCCAATTTACAGAAGTGTTACAAAGTCTAAGCTATGAAATCATGGATAGTGACGATGTGGAGCAAGTCAGAATCCAGTTTAGATACCAAACTAAGTTTTTAACAGGGCTGGAACTAGAAACAGAAGAACAAAAAAATACCTGAAACACAGTCTGAAGTCACAACTGCAAGCCAGTGACAATTTCTAAGAGATGGTTGTGAGTCGAGGCAAATTTAATGGCAAGATCCTCACTAAGCAGACCAAATTACTGTGTGTCAACAGTAAAAGCAATCACTTACCAGACTCTCTCACTAGAGAAAGAGGAAAGAATAGATATCATGCAAATGCTGTTTTGCTGGCAACACACTGAACCTCAATAAAATTGGTAAGAATCAGCCCAGTGGTCACATTACAGTTTTTCTAGCTGTCAAAACTCAGATCTAGAAAATAGAGACTTACATTTTCAAACAAACATCCAAAATTAGACTTTTTAAAATTCATACTAAGACAAAAGCAGCCTAGCATTCAACAATAAAGAGATTCTCTACAATCTACTGCATGGTGTTCTGGATTCAGATTGTCCTTACTTCAGAGGAACATGTTATCTTTTTTCTGTTTAGGGATCCTTCTTTTTATTTCACGTCTTTTAATCTCAGGCAATTAAATGCTTTGCCTTTCCTCTGTGGGGATGCTATGCCAGCGTTTCCATTCTTTGTTACTCAAATCCTGTGTTTGTCTCTGAACCATTTCTGTCTTTGGATCTCAAGAAGAAAGGGGTAGTTGTGACCAGCACTGAAGATCAGTAACTCAGAGAACATGAGCTGAAGATGTATTTAGGATGTTAGGCAGAAACCCTCTATTTTCCTGCCATGATTTTGTCCACTGAGGACTAACTAACTTTGTCAGACTTTTGTTGTTGCTGTTTTACCTCTGGAAGGTCAACACCAAAGAAGACATTAGAATTTAAAGCACCAGTCTGAGTTTTGTCTTCAGATACCTTGATCTATCCTGTCATTAAAACTGGCTCTGTAGTGCCATGCATTCTTCAAGCCATTTTAGATAGCAAAGCTTCTATAAAGTGCATTCAAACAAAAGCAGTGCAGTGGGAAGCAAGAACACACATGCTAAATATTTGTATAATTAATGTAAAATCAGGACACCCAAATTTGCTGACAAGCTGATTTAACTTTCAGTAGAGGATATAATCTGTAGTAGCAGGGTATACCTGCAGCAAAATTAATTTATTTGAATAAAAACAACCATAGCTCATACTTACTCAGAAATTTTGTACTTACTCAAACAGGCCTCTATGTGCTGAGCTTGTATTCTCTGGCACCAATGTTAACATTTAAAAGAGATTTAAATTCAGGCTGTTATTTGAAAATGAAGACATTATCGGTGGAATATCAACATGGAACAACACACACCTTTACTAGTTCCAGAACTACTTGCTTTGAATTGTAGACAAGAAAAGCCTATGTTTGTGAAAAAAAAAGGGGGGGGCTAAATTAGAAAACAGTTTTTTGTTTTGCTTGAATGTATTATTAAGCATTCATGGAATGGCAAGGAGCCAAAAAAGCACTCACTGGAGTTTTCCATTGCCACTGTAGCCTATAGCTTGTTTGCAGCTTTGTCCTTGAGAGGAATGCAGGAGGTCAAGAGATTTATCTGTCTTTTATGTTCTTTTCCTTTCTAGCTTCAAGTATGATTCATCCAGTCATATACCAAAAACTTGCTCTGGGTTTACCCAATGAATTTTAAATAATTTGGCTAAACTCCTACTAAGCTACTATATGCCTGTATGGCTTGTCTATAAAGTTTCTGGAGTACAGAAGCTTTTATTCAGGTTTAAGCCTTGCTTTATTCAATTTCCTGGGTTTTAATGTGGCCAGCTGACCTTGGAAGGGCTTGAAGTAAGGTCTCTGAAAGATATCAAAGTGAGCAGTAGCCACACTGAGGTGCAGCCACGTGGCACGTTCTGCTTACCCTGCTTGAAGAAAGGTAAACAGCAAGAGCCAGTGACCTCTTAAACTGCCACAGCAAGATTTGCTGGAGCCCATCTATCATATCCCCTCACAATGTTTACATTCCTTCAGCTAACACATGTTGATTTGCACAATGTTTAGCAATACTTCTTTTAGTCCAGGCCTCAAACTACCGTTATTTCAGGCTGTTTGCAGGCTTCAGAGAAATATCTGCCTGTGTTCAGATTTTTTTCAAACTTTTTTGCAACTGTAACAACCATTCTTTTTTATTTCATTCTTTTGAAAGTCTGAATTTCTGCAGCCATGCATGACTTCTACAAATTCAGAAAGTGTTTGGAATAAGATGGCCACGTGTTCTAAAAACACATATAGGCTGTGCACAAGAATAAGAACTGTTCTAGTCTCACTAGAGGAGACCATAGTCACMAAGAATATACTGCAGACTTTTGCCATGTGTGTACAGTGCTGAAGAAGGGCATCACTGCAAGTTATCTTGCAGTATAAACAAGATGTGATCAACAGTTTAATGACAGTCCAGATCCACACCTTGATGTCTGAGCATTGAAACTGTCTCTGCTGTGAAGGAGAGGGTGCAGGATGGGTATGCTTAACCTCTGAGACTAGCATTGTGGTTAGGATTAGGGTTAGAGTTAGGGTATAGACCATCATTGGCCAAAGGGCTGTAACTTCTTGGAGAGTAGCAGGGACTTCTGGGCTACACTGCAGTATGGCATGGAAGCAGCCCTGGACCAAGTCTAAAGGGAGAGCTGTGGTTTAAAATGGGTTAAATTTAGGATTGGAGAGGAATGGTCTAGTTAGTTGAGATTAACTCTGAGTTTTGCCTTGGAATAGGCTGGGAGATGTTAGGGATCACTATGCAAAAGCCTGACATTTGGATTGGGGCTAAGACATGCCCTAAAAGTCTGCATTACTGCTTAGTAAACAAAGGACCACTTGAGCCTAGTTTAGGAGCATGTTTGCAGCTCAGCCTGGCAGTGTCACTGACCAAACCCTGGGGCTGTAATTGATATTTGGAATTAAGATTTGGCCTTGAAGGTTTTAAGACTGAGTGCAGATGGAGTCATTACCTCAGATTAAGAGCTTCCATGTGGTTAATAGGTCTAGTGCTGCCAGGTTATACTGGGCTATGATTAAAATTAAGATTAGAATGGGGATTGAGGTTTGTCATAAGGAATAAACTATAGATAGAGAAAGATCCAGAAGCAGCTGCTAAGGGGCTGGCTAAATTTAAATTTTAGTCTAAATTTGAGGACCAAGGGCGATGATTAACCGTGGTTACAGCTGGGTCTGGAAGGGGTCTCCAGGCTAATTTTAGACTGGTGATAATAAGACCCAGATGGCAATTCTTTATGCTTGTGGATAATAGGATCTTTTAACACTGCATAAAAGTCAAATCAGGGTTAAGAGCCAAACAGCTAGGATATGATCTAGGCAATGCAGAGACTACTTGGCTGGGTTTTAGGCTCATGGCAGCCTTCAAGCTACTTTCAGAACTGAAGAGATTCAGACAAATGCTGATAAACTTGAGTTACTGCTAGAAACTGAAGGGCTGTTTAAATATGTTTAGGTCTGCAGCTGAAGAGCCTTAAGACTGTTAAAACTTGAAATGGATTGCTAAGGGTTGGCCTGTTGTGGTGGTAAGGCTCACACCAGTTTGGGCTGTTGAGCTAAGCTTACTGCCTAATTACTTCCCGTGCTTTGCCTAAGGCAGATGCTAGCACGTGTTTGGTTTTGTATCTGGGGATGGTAGGAGTCAGCGGGTAAATGTTCAAATGAGAATTGGGCTTGGAGTTAAAGCAGGGCAGGAAACTCATAGCACCTTTCTTACCTTAAATGCTTAGACAAACTCCTGATTAAAAAATCTAGCTCCATTTCTCTGGGTTAATTAGAATTTGGCCAACAGGGAGAGACACTTTCTATAACAGATTCTTTCTGCATGACAAAAAAGTGGAAGAGGGGCAGGGATTTCCAAAATGGATGTATCCATCAGTTCTGATTTTCAGGAAGTCAAATAAAAGAGTATCTAGGCAGTTTATCAGAACACATGTTTTTTCATTCTAATTGTACAACATTATTACCTTATCATCTATATAGTTATAAAATATGGTTGAACATGCTCTTTCAAGTTTAGGAGGTGAAGGTCATGTTGTATGGAATGCTATTTGCAAAAAATGTATGGTTCCTACATAGAACTAACAAAAATATTTTAGAAGACAGAATTAGCATGGAAAAAAAATATACATTTCTTCCTTGAGATTTTCATAGTTAGCACGAATATCTGCTTTTCTAAAGTAGTACTGGTTTCTATTCTGAAGTGCTGGCATAACATTTTGCTCCCTTTTCTTGCTCTCCTCTGTACTTGTCACTACTCTTTCCTTTTTCTCCTTTTTCTTTTCTAAATCCCTATTTCTTTAGTTTCATCTCATTCTTTTGTTTCTAAAAGCATTCCRCACCCATTTAATTTCAAAGTGAAGCATTCTCCAAACTACCATTAAAATAAAACAAACTTGCACAATGCACAAATACCTAGTAAACATATGATCATACCCTCTTCATTTTCTTGTCCCTCACAATCTGTACCTGTTGCTTTTGAGTTCTCAGGTTATTAATCTTTAGGTACCTGTCCTACAATGAGCTCTTTAAGTCCTTTTTAGCTACAATCACCATGTGCCTACAGTCATCCATATGTATAAAGCAAGTTAAATAGATGCTGCAGGTTCTTGTCCTTTGGGAAAGGGGATCAGAGATGAGATACTTCATATCCTACATAAATAAGAAGAGCAACCCCCCTTTGCACAAGTATGATACATTGGATATCAGATCTCACAGTTTTCATCTCCAAAACACCTAGCTCACTTTCAGTAGTATATAGATATTATAACTGAAATAACTAAAATGCATATTGTACTTGGGCCTATGTCTGTGGCATGAAATAAAAATCCTACCAGCCACTATAAAAATAAGTATCTTCCTTCTCCTATGAAAATAGGCTAAATCATCTTCCAGCTATGCCTAGTTGTGCARTGGTTGCTCATCCTTTGCAATTAAGACACAGTGGAAGCTGAGGGTAGGATGTTTTAACTCCTGCTGTCTCATAAGTATTTCATGTTGCAAGATGCACATGGGGCCTATTTAATTGTCTTTGGTGTTCAGCCTATAAATGGCTGAGTCTGTCATGTAGATTCACAAACAGAAGGAAGCACTGTGCAAGGACAGCCTGCCTTTTAATTTATATAAGCCCGAGGATTTGGGGACATGTTACTTAGCAACCTTACCCAGTTCGAGCTGTTATTCCTACAGGATGATTTTTTTTAAGTTGAGATTGAGTTTTTTTGATTCGTTTTTCCTTCTGTAGATGATAYCTTCTGCACAGACTAGCAAAATGCCATTCACAGAATGAAAGGTAACTTGCAAATGCAAAGAGAAAAAGTTTGAATAATTGACAGTGAAATTTTTAATGACAGTAGAAGTTTTGTCCATATGTAAGCACTGCAGCAGCTCATCTATAAAACTGCCTGCATTCTCATCTGCTTGCTTTTATCATTCTCTCTTATTCTCAGATTTTAGATGGTATGCAGCAAGGATTGTGTTTTTGTTCTCTCTCCGTGCAGTGCCAGTAATTACTGCTATTTCTATATAAGTCTGTCTTTCATAATAAATAGCAGTACTTAGAATAATAATTAGAGCAGTTGCAGCAGCAGGAATTTAAATGCAAAAGGTCTAATCTCATGCTCCCAACACAGCTCCCTGGCCCCTGGAAATAGTCTGGAAGTGGGAGGACTGATGTAACCGGGAGAGGATGAGAAGTATTCAGTGTCAAGAGAGTGGAAACCTCAGTACAGTGAATACAGTGCAGAATATTTCCAGCAGAATTTTTATTCTAAGTTTGTATCATTAGTAAATTCAAAATACTGTATCAAGCTCTTCAATAAAGGTATAGAAAAGAACCAACCTTTCTGTTCATCTCCATTTACTTGGTCATCAACAGTGCAGAGAGCTTCACAACCTCTTTTGAAGAGGGAGAAACCTAAGGCTGCACAGACCAGGCTCCTGTGTCTGCAGAAAACTCTAGTTTGGCATAAATAAGCATTGCCATCTTATGGCCGAGCCTTAGTACTGCATGGCCGACTTTCCCTGCTGATGGAAAATTGACCGCTAAGACAAGTGGCTTTGTCTCCAAGGAAATGCCTATAACTAAACATCAGACTTCATTTTTTCCTTTACATCTTTTTTTTATGATGATCATGCTAAAAATCCTGTTTTTCCTGAATCAGACATGGATTAAGCAGCAGGGAACATATGTATTTTTATACTTGCATCATTAAAAGTCCCTTTCATCCCTAATAACTGTGTTTCTAGGTTTTACTTAGAGACGGGGTTTTGGAAACTTTTAACTTGCTTTTACCTCTTCCTTCTGCAGTGTTGCTCATGGCCACTTAGACAAGCAGTAGGCAGCAGTCAGCAAGCCCTCCTCGAGTACATGGGCTGTGATTTTGCATGCTCAGCTTTTACCAAGCGCCACTGTACTGTTTCAGATAGCAGCATGTCTTGTGCTTGGGCAGACACTACTTCTAAAGAGCTCTGGTATGCATGTAAGTGGCTTGAGGTAGAGTGGTGGTTTCACTCTTTACCATGCACTTCTGACAGCACTTTGTGTAACTGTTATCTCATCCTCACTGCTGTAAACTGTAGTTACCAAACCTGCCAGGCCACAGATTGGCACAGGAAGCCTGTCCTTCCATCTAGATGTCCTTCCATCCTCCCACTTCCAGGCTGATAATTATCAAGGAAGACATACTGATGATCATGGTACTCCTGCTAAATGGAACTAAAGTGAAAAAACATTGATTTTGAACCTGGAAGAGGGAAAAGATGAGTGACTACTGATCTGTTTTAGGAAGAGAAAAATAAGTACCTTAAGCAACTTTCAATTCTACATGATTTTTTGTGCTAAGATCTCAAAATGCTTTACTATCTTCACAGCCTATACTATGAGAGAGGCAACTCAGATACACTGCATTTCCGTGAAAGCACTAAAGACCAAGCGCATAGCTTCTGTAGCATGTCATTTTTCAATTCCTTGATTTGGAAGATGATGCTCGACACTTTGTGTCTTACCATTTTCCTTCTGGAAACAAATGAAGCATTGGAGATCATGTCTCCAACAGCCTGGTAAATGCTGTAAATCAGCTCATGCAAAGATCCATGCTGCTAGCAAAAGCTAACTTAGCAAGTTTAAAATCAGCTGATATGTTTCTGCATCGCATTACAGATGCATGAGTGCAACAACCTCAGTCCTTGAAAACTGGAACATAGATAACTCACTTGGCGTTTTGAAAAATTAACCTTGGGTTTAATATCCTTTGTCATCCAAGGACTTACTGCTATAAAAACTCTCACCATTTTAATTTATCACTTGGAAAGTATCATCCCACCTTTGTGAAAAGATTTGATACTCAGACAGGAACAGCACTATCTATAAGTGCTGGATGTCTGCTCATGTCTTACTAAGTGTGCTCTACCTTCTTGGCAGAATTTCTTTATTAAAATTGCCTATCCAGATAAAGAAAGTGCCAGACTTCTAGTTTCTAAAGTACCACAGCTCTACTACATCATGGTTGTCCTCTTGCTTAGTTTTGTAAGTTGTTCGCCATTGCTTACTGCTCAGATTTCATTAGTGAACTACTTGCTTTCTGCTCTGAGTTTTCTGAGGTACTTCTGTTTTGTGGAGACCAAAATGCAATTATCACTTTAACCAAGGAGTGGCATAACTGAAACAGTGCAAAGATAGGAAAACAGACTGAACATCTACTGGCAAGACAAAGCTTTGAATACTGTGTTCCAATCGTTCACCAAGTTTATGTGCAAAAAAATGCACCTGCAGTATAGTCTGTACTTAAATATCTGTACCAACATCTTCTGCCACCATTAGTCTGCAATATGTGTTACAGCCATCTGCAAAGAGAACTTAGTTTTAATTAACTTATTAGTTAACTAGTTAACTATTAAAAACTACCATTAAAATCAATGAATTTTCAAAGCTGTCTATTGATTCAAACTTGCTTCTTTGTCTTCATAACCACTAGGAGCTAAAGCTTTGAAATTTTAGCCCTCCTAGCACATACTTATATTCTGCTAACAAAATTATGGAAAAGACTTCCTGTCAAGAATAAAGCTAATTTTCATTTATTATTTTGTACCTATCCAACAGAGTTAATGAACACTTCAGTGTTCATTAAGAACACTTAAGGAGGACAACCATGATCTAGTACAGCTGTGATACTTCAGTGTTCATTAGCTTCAAAATATTAAAGAAGAAAGGAAAAAATAGAGAAAGTTTCTTTCCACAATAATGAATTATTTCCCTGCTGTTACTCTTTCTGATACATCATACCTTATTGTAATAAAAAGTCTGTGTGGGTGATCTTGAATGATGCAGGTGTGTGTGTGGATCCCGCTTCCACCATTATCATCCCTACCAGCTTCATTATGGCTTTGTTTGGGATTTGTGAGTGTGAAATTTTCTCACCCTAATTTTTTATCATAGTTTCAGCCTACCTGATAACAGAAAACAGTATATTCTCTAACATGCTCAGGAAATGGTCACATAGCCACAGTCTGCAGTGGATTTTCTCAGCTACTGCTATCCTAAAAAAGCATAAGCAAAAGTATATCAATTGGGGCATATTGATGTGCCCTAGATTTTAGGCTGTAGGCACTTGACACAAGTGAGATGAATGGTTGCTAAACATGATGAAGTCGAGACATGAAATACCATTTTCTGCAGGAAAACACTTAATTTCCAGTCTTCAAGAGTGCTTTTTGCAGCTGTATGTTTTGCATTTTATTTACCTGTGTATATGGGCTTAACATAAGAGGTTATTTCTAAATATCAATTTACTATGGTAAGTGAAAGCAGTTTCAAATCTCCTATGCTACCTTATATCCTGACCACCTTGGGCATGAACAAAACAATGTTTTCTGTCAGAGTTTCAGTTCTTGCTACATATTAAAAGGATATTCCTCCTGATGGGTGCTACGTAGGAAGCAAATAGCTGACTAAGCACTGAACACAGATCAGTAATGACACTGAACATTGCTTTTTCAAAGTACCTTTGGCTGAGAGGGACTTCTCTTCTCTGAAAAAGCAATTTCCTCTGAGAAAGTCTTCTCTTGTGAAGGTAGTTTATCATCTGTACTAGCAAATTCCACCTGGGCTCCCCTCCAGATGTCTCACTGACCCAGGTGACAGCTGCTGTTATCTGGCAGCATCTTCTTGGCCTTTTGAGACACTCTTCCCTCTGTCACCCTCTGCCTCTCATTCAAGATGAGAGATCAGGCATCCTTGAACAGCTGTGGAAAAATGTCTTTAAGCAATTGAGTACAGTAAGAAAATGAAACAGCTGGAAGAATATCAATGTACACTTAGCCTAGACGCTGAGTAGTAGATTAGTGAAGGAACTTAGCTGCTCTGTTTGGCCCAGCAGCCTTCCCACCACAACCCAGATTTCCTGTCTTCCCTACAGTGGGAAGAGCCTAGCTCCATTGTATTAAGTCTTGGAATTTAACTATTAGCGGATTTTATTCCAGTCCATTAGAGTGTATGGAGTGAGCCTTGAAAATGACACCCACTGCCATTGCACATGCAGCAATACATAATGCATAGTTCCTTCCCTGACAAGACAGTTCCTTCCATGTTTTCAGTCTGTTTTCAGGCTGCTGTTGCACAAGGTATCTGCATGGCCACATGCACTTTTAACCTATTGAGGCAAGACATTGCTCCTCATCTGGGCAGCAGTGCTTTTCATGCCAGCATGCTTCACAGTATTACTTGAGCTCAGCAAGATGCACTGTGGTTGGCAGTGGTTGGCGGTGATGTGCTCATTTTAAAAAGAGAAAGTGTTGGTGTGATAAATCCCTGGCTCTCTTTCCCAGGAATCTGTTTAACCCTTGAGAAGTCATTTCTTACTCCCATAGTTTTAGAACGCCTGCTCCAGCACTTTCCACTTTTTCCCAATGTGTTTCAATATTCCCATCTTTTGCAGCATACCCTTTCCCCAACCTCTTCCTATTTTGAAACTCCTCCTATCTCAGAACTCCTCCAGCCAACTCCAGAATCTTCCATATACTTATTTTTCCTAAAATGACTTTGCCTCTGAGCTTCAGCCTTGCTATTCCAGCTCTACCCTAGTCCGCTTTTTCTGAAAAACTAGGGTTTACCATGGCCCAAACTCTTCCTCCTCTGAACTTTCTTGCCCACCTCAGACTCAAGACTTCTACCCAGTTGTCTGCCAGCCATTAGAAACCCAAGAGGGTCTCTGTGCTTCTTGCAACTTCTGCATGGTCCTACTGCTTTGCATGGTATTACTGCTTCAGCTCCAGATTCAAACCAGACACTGGTCACTGCCATCCTGTGGTGGCCATAATCTCTCCCCCCCTCCCCCCACCAGTCTCCCCTTAGATGGGAGAGTGCGTGACCTTGTATAGCTTCATAAATAAATCTCCTGGGAAAAGCAAAGTTCTTGCTCCTATTTGTGGTAGTTCCTACCATGGTATTTCTGCATTTGTCAGGTAAGGCAGGAGTTTTAGGGCAAAGATGGAGAAAATATGCTTGAGACGAATTGGACATATATTATCGCCATGCTTTTTGCTGATGAATCCACCAGGTCATTTCTAAGCTTTGTATTGTGCTTAACTGCAGCGATAACTCCTTCCAAACTAGTTGTTGCTAAGTGCAAATAGATATAGCAGGGAGCTGAGTAATTCAGGCTTGGACTGTGGCTGGGAAAGCATCATGTTCAGGGAGGGAGAGTTACTCTACTTGCAGACCGCAGCATGCAGATACCTAGTGGTGCCACCATAACCTCTGTTAACACAAATCACTTCCAAAAGTCCTATGAGTTAGATGTGAAATATGTGAACAACTTTTTGGCAAAAAATGTGATTAGAATAAAGTTATTTGCATATGAATACCCTGGTTTCTCCCAAATCAGTTGACTTGAACCTAAACAGTGAACCTTTGTCTGGTTAAAACCTTTAACTTCCTGTAGTTGTAATATATTCTCCAAACCGTCGGTCTTATATGATTTATTATCTGCCTAGCCTATTTGCAGAAACTTCCATTTACATTGACATTTAGTGCCAATCTCAAGAGTTGTAGGAAAATTGTAGTAGGAATGCTGCAGCTGACTGAACAATTCTCTAGAAAATGCAGTTTTCAATCAAATAAGAATTTAACAAGAGCATGATGATTCTAATAGATCTTGTATTAGCAAGTAATGAATAAAAAATCAAAACAACTTAATTATTGTTAAGTACTGGTAAGTATTTTGTTTTTCTCAAGCACCAGAAGGTAATAAATCTTTAGATTTCACCAGAACAGAATATTCTAGTCAGATCCAAATGATCCTGTTCTTTGTCAGAAATTCCATTTGTGATTCTGATCTAGATAAAAGTCAACTGTCCAGATGCTGATTTCTTTCAAAAATTTAAGTTCTAGAAAGAAGGCTTAAGAAATATCTCACCACCAACCACCTGAAAGCTCATACCAGGGATTTTCTGTATTCAGTGACTGACTACCAGTAGACCCCTAAATGGATGATTAGACTTTGCTTCTCCTTCTCAAAGGAGTAACTGAAGCTAAGAATTTAGCAAGTTTTCAAAAGGAACTGGGCAGTTAGAAATCCAGTTGGCATGATTGGTTGCAAAAAATTTGGAAATGCTGTTAAGGTCCATGCTTCATAGGCAAGTCAGCCTCTCCTAGATTTCAAAGTGAGATCTAATGTGTGTGGGAAGGGTAGAAGGGAGACTCTCTTAACATCCAGTGCCAGAATCTGTCAGAAACAGGATGCTGCTCTACATTAATGGTAGATCAGATCCAGTTAGGTAACCTATTTTCCAATGAGAATTGCATGAGAAAAAAATTTCCTGGTCATCACCCAGAATGTTTCCTTCTCTAGGAGTGCCAGTGCAGTTACAGGATTTAGGCAAAATAATGCTATCTACACAAGCCTCTGCCCATAATCCCTTTCTGCAAAGTAACACTCTAACTAGCATTATCAGTCAACAGCAAACAGAGCAGATCCTGGCTTCTGATTAGAAAACCAGTTTTTTTCTCTTTGAGTAGCTTGGCCCCAGTTCTCAAGAAGTCTTAAAAATAATCCTTTCAATTTTAACCCTATATATTTGCACATGCATGGATGCATTCACTTTTACAATAGATTCATTGATCAGAAGAAAAGCATATAAGATCAAGACAAAGTTATTCAGCATGTATCTTAAGTCTGGTATCAGTGCCTTTTTTGGATTGCGCCATCACTTGTGAGTCCTTTAGGTCTCTTTCCTATGAAAGACTATACAAAGAAAGCACAACATGAGCGCACATGCCTTATAGTGTATTATCAAAGCAAATGCTTTTGCCACTTTACTACTGTAAAGTGATCTTCATGCAGAAATGGTGGGATATTGTAAGACAAAATCATATTTTATATTAGGATATTATAGCTATCTAGTAACTAGTTAATTGAAAAGGATTTTGAGCCACTATTTAGTATTCCTATCACTATCAAATAGACTCTAGAGCAATCTAAAGCCTAAGTTCCTTTCTACCTACCTCTTACTCCTGTTTTTAAAGTCATACAATCTTGCAGTGATGAGTTTATCTGTGTGAGTTTAACTTTCTTGCTGTTTCTCCAGAGCTGACTTCATATGTGCTAGGCATGTCCCTTCTCTACTTTCTTCTATACTGACTGCAATTCTATCATAAAAGAAATATCAGATTAGTAGAGCAAAAGGAAATATGCAGAAAAGGTCACAAATGCAATTTCTTGTATCTTTGAGTTAAATGTTCTTTCTCCTACTTTCTCTCGTCCTTTCAGATGGTGAATTCCCAAAGTAAATGACCAGCTTTCCACTCCAGCACAGCTGTCCTCTGCAGTCCAGGATAAAGTTTTTTTCCTTGATTAGCTTTATTTGCCTATCTACACCACAAGCATATTGTAATGATTAGTTTATATTCTTTCAGAATTTAGGCACCATGACAAACTCTATAAATACTGAATAAAATTAATTTAAAAAATGTAAAAGCTAGCAGTTGCTTTAAATAGTTTCACTGCTACTACCTTTGGCATGAAACAGAATATAGATAGTAAATAATAACAGGGAATAGCTTTGTAAAGAGTCACTCAGCCTCTTTTATTGGCTCTGCTTTTCAGAGACACAGACAAAAGGAGACTTTTGTGGATACTGTGCTCCGTTCCTTTAGCTTATGCTATCGTTTGGACCTCACTAATGTGACAGATTCAAATCAGACCTTCATCATACTGAAGATTATGCTGAAAATGCCAAGCAGTGTTTCGTCTGTACCTTTACAGCCTTGTCCTAACCAACAAAGAAGGACTGATTGGAGATGTGAAGGCTGGGGGCAGCCTTGGCTGCAGTGACCATAAAATGATGGAGTTCAGGATCCTGTGTGAAGRAAGCAAGGCAATAAGCCGGATTGCAACCTTGGACTTCAGGAGAGCAGACTGTGGCATCTTCAGAGACCTACGTGGAGGAATCTCATGGGTTAAGGCCTTAGAAGGAAGGGGGGTCCAGGAGAGCTGGCTAGTATTCAAGCATCACTTCCTCCAAGCTCAAGATTGGTGCATCCCAAGGAGAAAGAAGTCCAGCAAAGGGGGCAGGAGACCTGTAGGGATGAGCAAGGAGCTCCTGGCAAAACTCAAACAAAAGAGAAAAGTACACAGAATGTGGAAGAGGGGACAGGCTACTTGGGAGGATTATAGGAATGTGGTCAGAGTATGTATAGATGTGACCAGGAAGGCCCAGCTGGAATTAAATTTGGCAAGAGACGTTAAGGACAAGAAGAAGGGCTTCTTCAAATACATCAGTAGCAAGAGGAAGATTGGGGAAAATGTGGGCCTGCTACTGAATGGGGTGAGGGCCCTGGTGACAATGGATACAGAGAAGGCAGAATTACTGAATGCCTTCTTTGCTTCAGTCTTCACTGCTAAGGGCAGCCCTCAGGAATTCCAGAACCTGGAGACAACGGAAAAAGTCTAAAGAAAGGAAGACTTTCCTTTGGTTGAGGAGGATAGGATTAGAGATCTTCTAGGCAAACTTGATGTCCACAGATCTGTGGGCCCAGATGGGATGCACCCACAGGTACTGAGGGAGCTGGCAGATGTTCTTGTCAGGCTGCTCTCCATCATCTTTGAAMGGTCCTAGAGAACTGGAGAGGTGCCTGAGGACTGGAAGAAAGCCAATGTCACTCCAGTCTTCAAAAAGGGCAAGGAGGAGGACCTAGGCAACTCTAGGCTGGTCAGCCTCACCTCCATCCCTGGAAAGGTGATGGAACAGCTCATCTTGGATGTCATCTCCAGACATAGGGAGGAGAAGAAGGTGATGAGTAGTATTCAGCATGGATTCACTGAGGTGAAATCATGCTTAACCAATTGATAGCCTTCTGTGATGCAGTGACTGGCTGGATAGATGAGGGGAGAGCAGTGGACATTGTGTACCTTGACTTCAGCAAGGCTTCTGACACTGTCTCCCATAACATCCTCCTAGGCAAGCTCAGGAAGTGTGGGTTAGACGAGTGGGCAGTGAGGTGGATTGAGAACTGGCTGAAAGGCAGAGCTCCGAGGGTCGTCATCAGAGGCGCGGAGTCTAGTTGGAGGCCTTTGGCTAGTGGAGTTCCCCAGGGATCAGTACTGGRTCCCATCCTGTTCAACTTTTCCATCAGTGACTTGGATGAGGGGACAGAGTGCCTCCTCAGTGAGTTTGCTGATGATCCCAAGCTGGGAGGAGTGGCTGATGCACCTGAGGGCTGTGCTGCCATTCAGAGAGACCTGGACAGGCTGGAGAACTGGGCAGAGAGGAACCTTCTGAGGTTCAACAAGGGCAAGTACAGAGTCCTGCACTTGGGGAAGAGTAACTCCATGCACCAGTACAAGCTGGGGGCTGACCTTCTGGAAAGCAGCTCTGCAGAGAAGGACCTGGGAATCCTGGTGGGTGATAAATTGACTATGAGCCAGCAATGTGCCCTTGTGGCCAAGAAAGCCAATGGTCTCCTGGGGTGCATTACGAAGACTGTTGCCAGCAGGTGGAGGGAGGTGATCCTGCCCCTCTACTCAGCCCTGGGGAGGCCTCATCTCGAGTACTGTGTCCAGTTCTGGGCTCCCCACTACAAGAGAGACAAGGAGCTATCGGGGAGAGTCCAACATAGGGCKACAAAGATGCTGGAGCATCTGCCCTCTGAAGAACGGCTGTGAGAGCTGGGCCTGTTTAGCCTGGGGAAGAGAAGACTGAGGGGGGATCTTGTCAATGTGCATAAGTATCTGAAGGGAGGGTGTCAAGGGGATTGAGGCTAAATTCTTCTCAGTGTTGCCATGAGACAGGACAAGAGGCAACTGAAACTGAAACACATGAAGTTCCACATGAGTATAATGAAAAACTTCTTTACTGTGTGAGTGACAGACAGAGTGGACTAGGTTGCCCAGAGAGGTTGTGAAGTCTCCTTCTCTGGAGGTATTCAAAACCCACCTGGACGCGACCCTTCCTAACATGCTCTAGGTGACCCTACTTGAGCAGGAGGGTTGGACTAGATGATCTCCAGAGGTCCCTTCCAACCTCAACCATTCTGAGATTCTGTGAAATGAATGGAGACTTGGAAGAAAATACTTTCTCTTGTTCTGATAAACATTCAGGATTATCTGAAAATCCTAAACTGAAGCAAATAGACCTAAAATTACCAGAGCTGAACAAAAGTCCAAGCAAGAGCTTCACAGCTGAGCCTCTGCAATATCATTCATTTAAATCATCCCAAGCAAAAGGATATTAAAAATTTGAACATAGTTGCTTTCAGCAGAGCAACGTAACTAGGTTCTGGTCCTACAGCTAAATCTACCGGAACATTAATAGGATATCTGCCCTAAAAATCTAACCCCAGATCAAGGGCCGAGAGCAGGATTTGACCTCTTGTATCAAATGCTCTTCCTCTGACTGCCTTGAAGTTTTTTATGTTTGCTGCTTAAATGTAAAACCATAATCTTTTTTCCATTTAGATGTTGCATTGAGAGATGGTATCATTTAATCATGACATTATGCCAGTCGTTGGTTATAAAACTTATCTTTTTTTCTGCAAAGTAAACAGTTAAAAAAGATAAATCTTCTGTTTGATAGTTTTTTAGCTTCGGATAGAATACACTGAAATTTCTTCAGGTTTTTCTTTTAGCAGTTCCTGAATTTTCTTGAAGTAAACTTGGAGTGATTACTGTAACAATTCTTTTCAGATATTTTATAAGATGTTTAAAAAGAGAGGTGTTAACATATTTAATATTCAAGTAGCATATTCTTTGCTCTTCTTGCCTGATAGAATCTTGTGGATAGGTAACAAATAACAGAGATTAAAAACTGACAATATTTGTATTTCAGAGATGCATAGAGTTCCTTTTCAGAATCAATTTTCTGCATAATAAGAGCTCTGTCAACACACAGAAAAATGCAAATTCTAATAATCCCAGTCTCACAAATACTAAAAAATATTTATATGCTACCGACACAAGAGGGCAGCATACAGGCGTACTATGAGAAAAATCCCTCACCACAGAAAATCATTGAGCTTTCCCATTACAGTTCGATTCTGCTTATTGATTATAGAAAAATTTATACAACCTGGCAGAGGAATTTAATGCATGAACATCAGATGAGTGACGTTTTACAGCTACCATATGATAAAACATTTTTCTCACAAATTTCCACCCATAATTGTGTCTCTTTGAAGTTTGTGCCTGCCCGTATTTTTCACCTGTGCCCAGATATGTGATATGCTTTGCTATGACAAAGCATACGTATTTTGGGAGGCAGGCCTGAAATGAGAAATTCACGTAGGAGAAGGGAAACTCTTTATGAAGCAAAGAAGGCAAAAGTCTGGTTGTCTAGCTAGAAATCACATTGGTGGGTCTGTCTGTGGCGGCATGCGATGGCCAGCCTCCGTCCTCCCCTGCACAGGGATCTGAAGCTACCTTTCCTACACAGACACTCTCCTTCAGGATAAAAGGGCTTTTTGGGAAGGCTTTAATTACGACTGTCTTTTTACTTGTCAGTTTGAAGCTACCAGAGGCAGCCTTTGCAGGAAAATACCCAGGGATTATATCTTCTGTATGTGCCTTTATTTTCATAATCATTATACAATAAGGATTTTATATACAGGGAGAAAAGCTGTTTTCAAAAAGGTTGTGTGTTTTGGATGCTTACAGTTCTGAATAACTATGAACTGTGCCCAGTTGAATGTCATCTGTTTCGCAAACAAGGTTGTGTTTTCTCCTATACAGCAGCAAAATGTTTCAGCAATGTTTAATCAACCAGCACTGACCTTTCTTCCCCAATGCTGCACATTTGTTTTCAATAAATGTTTAACTACCGATTTCTAAGGGGAAACGTTCACAACATGTAGAACTTACTTCAGAGCTTACACTGATTATAACATTACCACACAGCATGGCTGCTGTAGGTTGCTGTAGGTTCAGGAGGTATTTCCAGAGCCTGGAGACATTGTGGGCGGGCAAGTAAATCTCCTGAGAACTTGCCTCTTTTTTCATTTTACTTTGGTCGTCTTGTCTATATTCTCCCAAGGTATGTTAAAATACTGACCTCAAGGCAAAAATGAAGCCAGCATTAGCTGGCTAGTGCTGCTAAAGCTGGTGACCTTTTTCTTTCAACGTCTGCCTGTTTGAGAATAGATCTGAATAATCCAAGGATACGCCTTTGCTGCAGTCTCTGGCTAGTGCAGACAAACTTAGATAACTTGGGTTTAAGCTAGATAAGCCCAGTACTCACAGCAGGGGACTCACTGTGGGACACAGATCCTTCCCCAAAAGTTGGATGTGAAATCACTATCATTGCAAATGACTGCTGTTTGAATCCGCAGCTTGGTTGTTTGTGCCTGGTTTCCATGGTATGAGCAGAAGGGGTAAAAGCCTTGCCCTCTTCATCTCGTGCACTCCAAAAGGACAAAAGTTTCAGCCCAGAAACTGAGGAGAATATGCGGAGTACTGGATGTGAAATATGTTCTTTCTGTTCAGGCATGGATACCATAAAAAATTAGGTTGCAACTGTTTTGCATTGCTTCTAACTTTTGTATCCTGAAGCACAGACTTTTCTGCATGTTACTAATGTATTATATAGGGTCCTTACAAAAAGGTAAATTGACCCAAATTAGTGGTTCTCTTGTTACCATGGGACATATGTTCCTAGGCTCTTCTGTCCTACCTAGGTCCAGGGCACTCATCCAAACTTTTATGGGATGCCTGCTATTATAGTTCCTTATTATTCTGATTGATGTAGCTGCCATGGATTGTTGTAAAGCATTACTTAACCTTAAAGAAAGAGCTAAAATTAATCCTTGGTGAATTTCTCCAGATCTTCCTCTCTCTCCAGGAACTCCTTTGAAATGCTGGGCTGGTAGCCACTTACCAAAGACTAAAATAACCCATTGTGAAGTGCATTACAGCTGCTTACAACTAACATTTGCAGGACTTCACCCTGGAGAAGGAGGCATGTACACATACCTCTGAGGTAAGCAGTGTGTGGACACGCAGTATGTTCGGTGGACATACAATGTATTTGTTTATGCAAAGAGCTGCTTTTTTCTTTTTTTTTTTTCTTTCTTTCTTTTTTTTTTTTAAGATTTCTGCCTGCATTTGGCACTACCTGGAACAATTTCAATCTGTTGTTTGGATCTGGGGATTTAAGCCTGGGTTTACTCAAGTTCATTGATGTGTTCTACCGAAAAGTAATCGAAATACCTCGGGTTCATCCCCTTAAATAACGCAGACATAAAATGATGGGTAACATGGTAAATCTACGTGGCAGCGAAGGAATAACCCGTACCCGTGTCTGTATTTTTCGAACGACCGTGTGTTGGGGCCGGATGCGGAGGGAAGTGGCGCTCTGCCGCGCCTCAGGAGCTCCCGCGTGGTGGCCGCGCGAGCTCGGGGCCGCTGGGTTTCCGC